>NC_045793.1:78739962-79051551 GCF_009873245.2 Balaenoptera musculus | reverse complement strand
CATTTCAACTTGAAGAATTCCCCTTGGTAATTCTTGTAGGGCAGGACTAGTGCAGACAAACTGCCTCAGTTATTCTTTATCTGGTAAAGTCTTTCCTTCTCCTTTATTTTTGTGTACCATAAATGTAAATGCATACCCAATAAATGTTACTGAAGAAAGACATCGCATAAAAAAGGAGGTAGAATAGAGGAAGTAATAAGAGAAACTACAAGGGAAGTATAAAAGAATAAACCCATGAATAACTGCAAGAAGAAAAAGGGTACCCTTATAGGACGTGAGGTCAAACAGGTCTACACATTTATCACCTACTAGCATCCAAGTCTTCTTTTTTCCCCTAAGACTTACTGTTTTTATTTAAAACTAGGACTCTGACAAGTATATAAGAAGTCTTTAATCCCAAAACACTGTCCTCAAGTGGGCCTTTCCCCAACATTTTTCATTCCAGAGTTTGAAAGGCTTTGTGCTCTGTAATGGGATGCCAGGGTGGAAAATTGAAAGGACACGATCATTGCTGAAATAATCAGAGTTCTGAAGGGAGATAAGCCAGTTTCAGAGTCTGTATCTATCCATAAAATGCACAATGAGTTTATTGTCTGGTCTGCCAATATTCAAAACAGCCTTTGATTGAGCAAGAGTATCAGAAATCCAAATTTAAGCAATTATCCTGGCATACTGTAGCTGCCGGCAGTGTACATAGCTGGACACGGTCATTAGTTTTTATGCTGCTTTAGAGCAAATGTGTTACCGGAAACTCAATTTACTCCTGACGGAGTACTATTGAGCAACCAAAGCATGAAGACTGTCAAAGGCTTCCTCTAAGTAAAGCAGGCTGTTGACCTAAGGTGCCCTGCTATCAGAAATATATTTATGCACCTAGGGATTTTTTTAATACTCAATTTTTTTTGCCTCCTTATACATTATTATAAATATCTCATTCTGCTAGTGATAGTTAACATTAACAAAGAATATTTTTTTCTATATTAAAGTCCCTACTGCATGGATAATTGTACCCTATTCAAAAACATGGTGGGACAGCTGGCCTGCACATTGGTGGTGAAATAAAAGGAAGAAGGGTAACAGAAATGCATGCCAAGTTGAGAAATGAGTTTACAAGCAATGAGTTGTGAATAAGAACTTCAGAAGTTGAAAACTCTCTTCACGTGCCTTCACCCCTGCCTCCACCAAATCCTGACATTTGTAACTTCTTCAAACGTGAATTTGAAAGACATGTCACAAGATGACAAAAAAAATCTCAGCCTGATGAACGTGAGTATGTTGTAATATAACTATGCACTTTTTTTTTTTTTTTAGTTTTATTTATTTATCTTTGGCTGTGTTGGGCCTTCGTTTCTGTGTGAGGGCTCTCTCTAGTTGCGGCGAGTGGGGGCCACTGTTCATCACGATGCGCGGGCCTCTCACTGTCGTGGCCTCTCTTGTTACGGAGCACAGGCTCCAGACGCGCAGGCTCAGTAGTTGTGGCTCACGGGCCCAGTTGCCCCCCGGCATGTGGGATCTTCCCAGACCAGGGCTCGAACCTGCATCTCCTGAATTGGCAGGCAGATTCTCAACCACTGCGCCACCAGGGAAGCCCAATAACTATGTACTTTTGACTCTCAAGCAGCAAAACAGCTGAAATACTGATTGTTAGCCAAAAGTCCCTTCTTTCTGGTTAGCATTTACAACCTTGTTGTAAGATCAGGGAATATTTTTCCTGATTCATCCCAAACTACTGTAAGAGTTTCTCAAACAAAGAAAGAGTGTGGACTGGGGAAATTAAATATTCTATGCGGAGGAAAGAAAATGGGGACGGGCATATGATATTTAGGGAAAAATGAAGAATTCTGGGTTTAAGGCACACAGTGTATGAATTTGGTCACAGGAGAACAGATTGCCAGATTAACTTCGGTTCATATTTTAAAGAACATTTGATAGGTAGATGATAAACAGGTAGATTAATGCATGTATTTATTAAACAAACATTTAGTAAGTACTATATTCCAGGTGTCATGCCATTCAACTTCTGGAAATACAGCAGTGAGTAAGAGAGAGACATTTTAAGCTAGCAAGTGGCTAATATTCTTATGTGAATGATTCACAGTAAACACATTGGGTTATTTCAGTGGTGACACATCCTGAAAAGAAATTGAAGCAAGCTCCCATCAGCATACAAGTGAGATAGGTGTGTTCAACATTAGATATGGGGGTTAAGAAAGATCTGCCTGGGGAGGTGACATTTGAGTTGGCCAAGCGTAAGTAAGGCTAAGAGATGCTTCAGGCAGAGGACCGACACTTGCAATGACCCCGAAAAAATGAGCTTAAGAAAGAAAAGAAGACCAGTGCGGCTAAATCTTATTGACAAAGGGTGAGGGTGCAGTTGGTAACAGATGAGAGAGAGACCAGGTCGTGGAGAAACTCTGAGGCTAGTAAAAAGACTACCTGTAATCATTGTGACTTATAAGGAGACAAAGTTGCCAATTAAAGGACTTGTGGCTGCATGGCAGGAAAGAGACAATAATGACTTAGACAATGTATCCCATAAAGGTGGATAGATTTGAGATATATTTGCAAGTAGTACTAATAAGAATTTCTTAGTAATTGGATGTAGGAACTGATGAAATAAAAAAGTATCAAGAATGAGTCTTGGCTTTTGATTTGAACCCCAAACTGGAAACAACCCAGATATCATTCAACAGGTAAATAGTTAAACAAAATGTGGTACGTTCATACTATGGTGTACTACTCAGCAATAAAAAGGAAGCAACCACTGATATAAGGAACAACTTGGATGATGCTGAATTCAGGGGAATTATCAATACATTGAGTGAAAAAAGCCAGTCTCAAAAGGCTATATATGCTGTGATTCCATTTATATAGCATTATGAAGCAGAAAAATTATAGAGATGAAGATTAGTGGTTGCTAGGGATTATGGAAGGGAGCAGGAAGGTTGTAGCTGTGGCCTTAGAAAGGTTTCACGTGGGATCCTTGAGATGAAAATATTCTGTGGCTGTGATGGTGGTCACAAAAAAAAAAAATCTATGCATGAGACAAAATTTTGTAGAACTAAATACAAACAGATAAATGAATATCTATAAAATATGAAATCTGAATAAGATTAGTGGATGATATTGATAGGAAATTTATGGTTATAACCTTTTACTACAGTTATGCAAGATGTTACAATGGAGGGAAATGTCTCGAATGGTAAATGGAATTTCTCTGTATTATTTCTTATAATTGTACGTAAATCTACAACTATTTCAGAATTCAAAATTAAAAAACATTAGCTGCTGACATTATGAAGAGAAGGTAAAACCGAATAGCTACATTGTGAATGATGTCAGTGAGAAAATTCATGGGAAGACAGCTGTTGGTTTTGTGGATTACCTCATTTAAATTGCTCATTTAAAATTCTCTTCTCTTAGATTGTGGCTGCTAGCGCTACAAAGAAAACTAGAAGTAATCCCCTGTGGTGTCTATCTATTTTCCCTTAATGACACATATTTCACCTTTGCATTGAATTATAGCTGCAGGGTGAGTTCTATAAGTGCTTTCATATTGTGGATGATGCACCACTTGTAACAAAATTGCCTGGTGTGTTTATAAAACAATGCAGAGGGACTTCCCTGGTGGCGCAGTGGTTAAGAATCCACCTGCCAATGCAGGGGACACAGGTTCGAACCCTGGTCCAGGAGAATCCCACGTGCTGCGGAGCAACTAAGCCCGTGCGCCACAACTACTGAAGCCCATGCACCTAGAGCCCGTGCTTCACAAGAGAAGCCACCACAATGAGAAGTCCACACACCGCAGCGAAGCATAGCCCCTGCTCGCGGCAACTAGAGAAAGCCCGCACTCAGCAACGAAGACCCAATGCAGCCATAAATAAATAAATAAATAAATAAATAAAATTTATTAAAAAAAAAAAAAATGCAGAGTCCTACACTACCCCCCTGGCCTACTCAGAATCTGGGTGCACAGTAATGAGCTCCAAGAAACAACAATATAAGGTTTCTTTTAAATAATTCCAGCATTTTAATGCTAAGTGTAATATCCTATTTATAGAGAGGAAAGTAGCAAGCATCATGGTTGAGCACTTGCTTTGAAGCCAGGCAGGCATATGTTGGATTACTTTATCCATCACTTCTTAACTATTGGAATTTCATCAAATGTATTAACTTTTTAAAATCTCAACTTCTTCATTTTTTAAATACTAATGATAACACAGGATTTGTTGAGGATTCAATGAGTTAAAATTTTATATTGTTTGGAAAATTGTCTGAAAATAAGCTACATACTCAGTAATATCCATATCTATCTACCTCTTAATCCCTCTATCCATGTATGTATGGATGGATGTATCTATCTATTTGCAGTATCTACCTTTCTTTTTCTATAAATTTTTGATATGTAAATGCTTATGATATGTTTCCTGTTTTAAATTGTAAACATTTTAAGACAAAGACTTGGATATTTATTTATTTATTTTATATCTTACTAAGGTCCTGGATGTCCAGGTTGATTACAAAAGTTCTTGATTGGCATCTTATTTAATGATATAATGTTGCCACATTTGGAAAAAGATGGGCATGTAGGTACTTTGTCCAATATTGTGAGAAGCAATTAATGAACTTCATAAATTATTTCTTTTCTATATCTCTTTATGTAATTTGCTAGTTCATGTTTGTAGCCAGGGTTTGACATTGACTTATCTTTCTAGGACACTTGGGCCCATTTTCTCTCATTTACCTTAGCTCTAAATTGGCCCCAAAGGAAACGTATTATGAATTAAATATTGACAGGGAATGATCCATTACATTACAGCATCTAATTTACGTGCTGTTAAATATTATGGGGGTTTCCCTGGTGGCGCAGTGGTTGAGAGTCTGCCTGCAAATGCAGGGGACATGGGTTCGAGCCCTGGTCTGGGAAGATCCCACAGGCCGTGGAGCAACTAGGCCCGTGAGCCACAACTACTGAACCTGCGCGTCTGGAGCCTGTGCTCCGCAACAAGAGAGGCCGCGATAGTGAGAGGCCCGTGCACCGCGATGAAGAGTGGCCCCCACTTGCCGCAACTGGAGAAAGCCCTCGCACAGAAATGAAGACCCAACACAGCCAAAATAAATAAATAAATAAATAAATAAATAAATAAAATTTAAAAAAAAATTATGGATCCTTCAAAACAAATGAAAATTAAGTCACTGTTTTGAAATAAGTCATTTTTGTTGTTTATTTTATCTCATTTTTGAGCTTACAAAAAGTCAGACATATTAGCTCAGTGAAATGTGAATATACCCCTGACAGGACTGGAGAGTTCACCAGCTATGCACATCTTGGCATAGACATTTGTTGAAAACTATTTTTTTTTTCCCCTTCTCATTCTGCTGACATCTTAAGAACTACTATATTTAGAGAAACATTGTGGCAAATTAGTCTCTAAATGATGTATGAAATGAAATATCCTTGCCAACTTCAGATAATGGGCTGAGATCTGCTGTGCTCAGTTACTTCCTTGAATGTGTATGTGTGTTCAATCGTATTTAAATTTCCTTTTTTTTTTTTTTTTCCATAAATGTATTTAAATTTTTTTTCAAAAATTAGCTAAGATATTGGGGTAATCATTTAGACCTAATAAATAATTATTGAGATTAACTTGGGAAATTCTATTGTGGCATAAAACTGCATCTACATATTATTTATGTGTGGAAATATAGTTTGTCTTTATTTATTTAAGTTATAGGGACTTCCCAAAGTCACTTAGGTCAATTATCTGCTAGGAATCTAAATTTATTCAAAGAATTCTGAGCCACATTAACAACACCTGAAAATTCTTGCACTGTACTAACATCAAAGAGCTGAGTCACCCACGTTTAAGATCGATGTAACACCACTGAGTTTGAGATTATCCACAGGTTTCAAAATTAATTTTCAAAGCATTAAATATTTTAAACTCTAGAGGTTTGGAGAAGAGAAATGCACTTGAAAATTCAACTTAAAATTTGAATAATAGACTTTTTCCTCATTGTAAAAAAGATGCTGATTTTTTTCTGAAAATAATGTGATTTATCACTAGTCACTATGGATATTTTCAAATACCCCAGAAGGATAAATACATATTTAATGTAACAAAAATTATAAGTAAATGTCCAAAGAAGAAACTCAGTTATTGATACAGCCAGGATTCATAACTGTTTATCCTCACTTTTCCTTGGGCATATTTTATTTTAATTCCCCTTTTCCCAGGGACACAACATAAAGGAGAAATGGAGTTAGTACCCACTAGGCATGATGCAAGGAATAAAATTTTAATGCCAATTAATAATTCACAATTTCTACCTCATTTCTGTTAGATTTCAGAGGAGAATTATTTTCTCTTTTTTTAATTGAAATATAGTTGATTTACAATGTTGTGCTAGTTTCTGGTATACAGCAAAGTGATTCAGTTATATATGTATATATATATATTCTGTCCCAGATTCTTTTCCATTATAGCTTATTACAAGACATAGAATATAGTTTCATGTGCTATACAGTAGGTCCTTGTTGTTTATCTTTTTTATATACGCAAGTTTGTATCTGCTAATCCCAACCTCCTAAGTTGTCCCTCTCCCCCTTTTCCCCTTTGGTAACCATAAGTTTGCTTTCTATTTCTGTGAGTCTGATTCTGTTTTGTAAATAAGTTCATTGTATCATATTTTAGATTCCACATATATCATATGATACTTATCTTTCTCTGTCTGATGTACTTCAGTTAGTATGATATTCTCTAGGTCCATCCATGTTGCTGCAAATGGCATTATTTCATTCACTTTTTATGGCTGAGTAATATTCCATTGTGATCTATCTATCTATCTATATATATCTTCTTTATCCATTCATTTGTTGATGGACATACTTCCATGTCTTGGCTCTTGTAAATAGTGCTGCTATGAACATTGGGGTGCATGTATCTTTTCGAATTAGAGTTTTCATCTTTTCCAGATATGAGCCCAGGAGTGGGACTGCAGGATCATATAGTAACTCTATTTTTAGTTTTTTAAGGAACTTCCATGCTGTTTACCGTAGTGGTTGCACCAGTTTACATTCCTACCAACAGTGTAGGAGGGTTCCCTTTTCTCCACACCCTCTCCAGCAGTTATCATTTGTAGACGTTTTAATGATGGCCATCCTGACCAGTGTGAGGTGATACCTCATTGTAGTTTTGATTTGCATTTCTCAGAGGAGAATTATTTTAATCAACACTTTATCTTTAAACTTTGATGATTTATATACTATTTTATGTCAAATTACAAAGTAATGAATTTTTTTCTATTTTTTTCTAGAGAGACTTTTATCTGTTACTTTAATACGTTTACTTCATTTGAACCATAGAGACCAATTCCAAATTTTTTTATATAAAATTTATCCCTTTTAAATTAAAAAAAAATTTTATTGGAGTATAGTTGATTTACAATGTTGTGTTAGTTTCAGGTGTACAGCAAAGTGAATCAGTTACACATATACATATATCCACTCTTTTTTAGATTCTTTTCCCATATAGGCCACTACAGAGTATTGAGTAGAGTTCCCTGTGCTTTACAGTAGGTCCTTATTAGCTATCTATTTTATATATAGTAGTGTGTGTATGGCCATCCTAATCTCCCAATTTATCCCTCCTCACCCCCTTTCCCCACTGTTAACCATAAGTTTTCTACATCTGTGACTCTCTTTCTGTTTTGTAAATAAGTTTATCTGCACCCTTTTTTAGATTCCACATATAAGTGATATCGTATGGTATTTGTCTTTCTCTGTCTGACTTACTTCAGTCAGTATGAGTATGTCACTGCAAATGGCATTATTTCATTCTTTCTTATGGCTGAATAATATTCCATTGTATATATGTACCACATCTTCTTTATCCATTCCTCTGTCAATGGACGTTTAGTTTGCTTCTGTGTCCTGGCTATTGTAAATAGTGCTGCGATGAACATTGTGGTACATGACTCTTTTTGAATTATGGTTTTCTCTGGGTATATGCCCAGTAGTGGGATTGTTGGGTCATACGGTAATTCTATTTTTAGTTTTTTAAGGAACCTCCATACTGTTCTCCATAGTGGCTGTATCAATTTACATTCCCACCAACAGTGCAAGAGGGTTCCCTTTTCTCCACACCCTCTCCAGCATTTATTGTTAGTAGACATTTTGCTGGTGGCCATTCTGACCAGTGTGAGGTGATACCTCATTGTAGTTTTGATTTACATTTCTTTAATAAATAGTGATGTTGAGCATCTTTTCATGTGCTTTGTAGCCATCTGTATGTCTTCTTTGGAGAAATGTCTATTTAGCTCTTCCACCCATTTTTTGACTGGGTTGTTTGTTTGTTTGTTTGTTTGTTTTGATATTGAGCTGCATGAGCCATTTTTCCCTTTTAAATTTACATAGACAAACTATTCAGTGCAACTTGAGAAACATAGCTTGATGTCTGTCCCTATCTTAAGTTGGGTTTCCCATGAAAAAGACTTGAAGAAGAGATTCTATGCAGGGAGTTAATTGGAGAGTGCTCTTGGGGAAAACATCTGCAAGAAAGTAAGAGAAGGAGACTTGGGTGGAGGAAGTTGAACTCCAGCGTATTTGGAAGAGAAGTCACAATCAATTTTATGAGAAGTTCTAGAGTTGGGACAGCTCTTAATATTTGTCCCAGATTGAGGCAAGGGGGACAGGTCTTTATCTCCCCACACTGACCGAGTTTTGGGTGTAGTTTGCCCCTGGAGGGAGTGAAACCTAGGGTGAAGTAGCTCCCTTCGGCTAAGTGCAAGTCCCTGTATGGGTCTCAGCTGTGAGTCATTGGAAGCCCAACCCCCCCAGAGCGTGAGCGCCCCATTCCTGAAGGGGAAATCTGGGTGATGCACCACATCAGCTGCCTCAGTCCAGCCCATGTGTGGCTCATATCCACTTGCTTCATACTGTAGGTTCATAAGATCTGGGAACAGCTAGTTCAAGATTCTCATTAATCTCTATAACTGAGAATTTTATGAGAGGAAGATGAGTGGAATAAATTACAGGCCTGCCGCTCCAGCTGTTTTCACAGCCACAGTGGATATTCAGCATTTTCTTCCTCTTTGACTCATACGTGACTCCTCTTACTCTGGTTTAGCACCTCTGCTAGTCTAAGTGGTTTCCTGTGTGCCATGAGCTAGACTCTCATCCCTCAGGAGTCTGAGACCCCTGGTCACCATACCCTACTACTCCATTTGTCTTTTTACTCTCAAAATTGGGCTAAAGATTACCAAGAGATAGGCACATAGATCACTGGGGACAGAACACATTCTTTTCTGTTACTACTTGGTGACAGCAGTCCTTACTCCTTCTCATGGTCAGAGTTAATTATCCCTCTCACTTTGGTGACTCTGTTCCCTGCCTGGTCATCTCTTGTCCCCAAGGAACCCAAGGTTATCAGGGACAGCTCTAGTTTAAAGTTTAATGGGTTTTTTATTATACCCTCTAGTAGAAATATCTTTACTCTGGGAACTAGAGTAAACCCAGAGTCTAGAGTTGCAAATTACCCAAGTGGATTAACCAAGATGGTCATAAGTGAGGCCCACTCCTATTTATACCCTAGGTTCCTGGATCCATATATTCTAATGTTCTACCTATTAAGGACATAACACCACATAATAATCATTAATTTAAGATAGATAGATAGATAGATAGATAGATAGATAGATAGATAGATAGATAGATAGCACATCCTGGATGATAGCATCTATTGTCACAGAATTACTCCAACCTGGCAACTCAGCTTTCCTTTTGAAAGTTTCCTCTGTTAGCTCAGTGGTTCTACACACCCCCACCCCACCCCATAGGTACATTTAACAATGTCTGGAAATATTTTTTCACAGCTGGCTGGTGGTACCACTGGAATCTAGTGGGTAGAGTCCAGCGACCCAGCAATGCTGATAAATGCAGTGTAAGGCGCTGGAAAACCACCACACAAAAAAAGAATTATTTGGCCCAAAATGTCAATCATGCAGGGGTTTAGAAATCCTGCCTTAGCCCATTAGGCCAGTAGCTTCTGGCAGCTGTTGAATGTGATATGACTACTGTACTCATGACTACGTGCCAGCAACCATTTCTGTTTCACCATAAAGTGGCTTCTTTGGTCAAAGGTGATATTACGTGGTATGACATCCAGCTGAATCAAATATTTTATAAGATCTTAGACAGTGTTTCTGCCCATGACACTTTTAGTAGGAAAGGCTAATCCGTACCTGTGTCATGTTTATCCAAGTCAATTAGAATTACTGCATTTCCAGGGTGTCATGTATCTGTTATAATCAATGAATCACTACATGGCTAATTAGCCTCTTCAAAAAATGATGTTTGATTAGGGGCTCAGTATTAATTTCTGTGTCTGTAAGATCTGACATTTGCCAAAAGCAGCAGCTAAATTCAGTTTGGAGAATGGAAGGCTAAGCAGTTTCTCACATGTTTAGACTCTACCTCCGGTGACCATGGCTATTCTATTCATGAGCCTGTTCCCAGAGAGCTGAAGAAAGGGGTAGGTTGACATCAACTGAATGAGTTATTGGAACTACATAGCTTTTTAGGGCCGCTTCCATGTTGGATGTTCTTTGGTATGTTAACATGTGAATTGAATATCATTATGCTTTGTACCCACTCCCATATGGCCATCCATACACCTCTTCTCCACACCTCCTTATCCTTCCCCATCCTATCATTCTCCTTCAAGGCCCCATCCAGCTAGCCAAGCCATTTACTACTCCTTTTATTTCACATGCATACTTATTTTAAGCTACTTCTATTTAGCAAAAGTTAATAAGTAGGTGTGACACCTAAATAAGGCTCAGCACAGTGGGAGGACTTCACCTCAGCATTACCTTTCAAAGCCACCTCTGACTGAATGTTAATGAAGTAGCAATACATTTTTTGTTCACACCTGTACACCAAGCCACATCATCCATGAACTCCCCTTAGGTTATATCCTCTTCCATCATAAGATCATAAGAGACTTCTTCTCAATATGGATACAAGTGTGAGTTGAAAGAGAGATCTATAATTTTAATATGTCTCAAATGGAGATATAAGGATTTTACAACCTATCTTCCAGGTTTATTGAGAGAAAAAAAGGGATAATGAATAGGTAAAATCCATTGGAATATCAGAAACTATGCTATTATTCGTATTTTTATCATATAACAAAATGTAAAGGATATTATGATAAGCAGAGAGTCAATAACCAGGTTAGCTATGTAACATTTGAGATCTTGAGATAAAAATAGAAAAAAAGGAAAAAAAAGGTAAACATTAATGCTAGGAGCTCCACATATATTATCTGAGTGGATTCAGGAGTTAATATAAGAAGCCTGTGTCAAAATGTAAAGTAACATACTGCTTACTTCATCAAGGAAGTCTTGATATAAAACAAACAAACAAATAAACAAAAGATTAGTGAAACAGTTGCAAAGAATAATGCTCCCAGGACAAAACTGGATTATTTCACAATTTTCCTTTGGTTCTTTACACTCAGAAGAAAGGTGTTTTAGGCTCTCAAAGCAGATGTTCCCTAACTTCCTATATGTTGATGATCAGGTGAATTTCACTTTGCAGATTAGCTAATCACCTACACACACACACACACACACACACACCACTGCCTATAACTTCTTTCCCTATTGCTAGCCCTGTGACCAAATCAAAATTTTGTAATACACATGGATTTATAGGAAAAGTGACAGCATATATAGCTCCAATATATTTTGTTTTAACACATCTGAATAAAGATGTGATGAGAATGACAGATGTTTGACACTAATTGATATTAAATAATGTTATGGTATGTGCATTTCAAGAGGAAAATGAATCCCTTTATTTATAATCAATTTGCATGCATAATTTACCTTATTATTTTTATTTCAATAATACTAAGGTTGAATAGCATACCTTAGGTCATCTTGGCTAGACACCTTACTGAGCAGTGGTATGAAATCAACTTAGAGTTAATAATTTAAATCATCTTCAAAATGACAGACCTGCACATGTAAAACCAACTTAATGATATTTTGTCTAAAACACTGCAAAGTTAATGGTTTGGAATTGATGAGCTCTTAGGTTCTTTTCTCTTCTAGAATTTGAAGATTGATACCTTCAGTTACAAATAATTCTCTCTGATCAAATGACTTTAATTCAAAGAATCAAATGTTTAATTACATTTAATTCTTTTTTTATTACAAATCTTTTGAACATACGTTCTGTTTCCACTAAAGATTTTGATACTTGCCAGGTTCTGTTAACTACTTTCTGTCTGTTAAGTGAAATTAGAGAATGTATATTTTATATTCTTCTTATAATGGGTGATTATTCCAAGACAGATGCTGTTTTGGTGGTTTGGTGCATAATCTGGTGGTCAAAAGAATTTAAGGTACTAGCAGTAAATCATATGTCATTTGGCAACAAGATCTTGAATACAGCCCATTTTTCTGTGACTTTTTGAAATATAGTTTTCTTTAAGTCTAGTAGTCTACTAGATGTTGCATCTGTTTCAGCCTATATTGAAATTCATATGAATGAAATGTAAAAAATAAAATACAAGAAGCCACACTAAAACTAAGATCAATTTTCTTTTTAATCCCCCTGGATGGTTTCTAAACTTCTATACACTGTTTTTTGCAATTGAATTATTTATAAATAAATATTGAAACAATTTGGATTCTCCAAAATTATTTAAAATAGTTTCCTTATGTCTAGATTCCTAAGATTACTAAGGAAGGACTGGGACTTCCAATTATAAGTCAACCAATTTAAATAAACACCATTGACAAAGTATATTTAGAATGCATTCTGGTATTTTATGATCACCAAAATTGTATTTCATAAATACACAGTAGACAACATTTTTATTAAGAGTAGTTTTTCTATCCCCTTAGTAAAAGAAAGCTAGTTCCAACTGCATATTAATATTATAATTATCGTAATAAAGCCCGTTACCTTCTCTTCTAAACAAAAGTAAACCATAGTTATACTCTGCCTGGTTAATATGCTTTTTCTAGAATTACAAGATACTATTCTCAATGGAAATAAGCTAAATCTTGTGTTCAATTCCCAAGGTATTGTTCTCTTGAGTCTAAATTTCAATTAGTTAGTGAAGCAAAGCCAATATAGATACACCTATTCTTTTCTTAAGTAAAGGGTTTTTTAAGTGAATTCAGGACTATTTAGAAGCAAAACTCTAAACCAAAATAGAGTTCTGGTATTGAGGAATACAGAAGTGCTGAGAGGAGCTCAGGACACAATATTTCAATTCGTTTTTGCAAAGATTATCACCCAAGTTTTAAAAACATACACAGAATATGTTATGCTAAAGAGAATATTAAACTAATCTATTTTCATTCTACTAATTATAATCGTATTGGTATAAAAATAATATATAGACCAGAATTTATCTTTTTTTTTTAAATGCGTGCACTTTTCTATGAGATTGTGTTATGCGATTAGACTGAAATTCATTAAGGTTAAGGACAAAGGTCTGTTTTTGTCCTCAAGGACTGTAATGCTTATTTCAACAACTCATTTCTTATTAGCCTGGCCAATAGATGATCTCTAAAGCCCCAGGTGTTTTTGTAAAATTCATCTAAGAATTAAAGAGGCCCTGATATTCTCTTACTCATCATAATCAACCACCTGGAAAGATATAGTCTTCTATTCCTCAAAGTATATCCCAATCCATCTAGGTTTTAGATCCCTACAAAGATACTTTAACAGGAGTCTGTTTTCACTGCAAGATGAGGGATGGGCGAAGGCTGCATGTTTCTGAGATGAGATTAATCTGACAGGAAGGTAAAACAATTGATCAGACACTTTCCTTTGAACAGATTTTGGTAGGACTAAGGCAAGATAAAAGACAAAATACTAGATTACAGAAAAAGAAAATACGTGATAGGGGTTAAATAGGAGGAAGACAGGGTAACCGGAAGATTAATGTTAATTCCTTTAGAGTTTTGACAAAGGCCAGTCCTGCTCTTCCTTAATATCATTTCCAAGGCTTGTCATAATATTCCTTGGCTCAGAGAAGTTCAGGATTGTCCCTGGCTCCTTAATAACTGTGGCATTTAACTTACCCTTTAAAAAAATGTTATATGGTATCTTCGCCATAACAAAACCAATTTTTTAAAAAATTAAGGCATAATTTACTTATAATAAATCCACAGATTTTAAATGGACAGTTGTAGATTTTGACACATTAACACATATGAAGTTACCACCCCCAATAAAAGATAGAGTATTTCTACACCTAAGTCCGCTTATGCTCCTTTGGCAATGAACTCCTAAGGCAAATGTGATTTGATTTTTATAAGCACATCTTAGTTTTGCCTGTTTCAAAACATAAATGGGATAAAAAAGTATATGCTCTTTTCCCTTTTGCCTCTGTAACTCAGTCTACTGTTTTTAAGATTCATTCATGTTATCAAGAATGTTGTAACAGTGTACCATAATTTGTTCACCTATTCACCTGCTAAGGGATATTTGGGTTATTTCCATCTTGGGGCTATTATGAACACTTTATGAAAGTATGTTAGAGTCATATGTTTTCGTTCTTTTGGTAAATACCTAGAAGGGGAATTCTAGGTATTCCAGTGCTAAAGAGTTTTCCAAATGGCACCATTTCCTACTCTCAACAGAAATGTATGAAAGTTCCAGTTGCTCCACAACCTCATCCACATTTGATGTTGTCAGCCTTTTTTTAATTTAGCCATTCTGATTGGTGTGACATTTTAACTCTAAGCGGTTTAATATCCATTTTTCTGATGGCTATGAAGTTGATCAACTTTTCATGCATTTATTGGAAATTTTTATATTTTCTTTGGTGTCCAAGTCTTTCCTTCTATTTTTATCAGGCTTCTGTCTTTTTATTATTGAATTGTAGGAGAGCTTTTTATATTCTGGCTATCAATCTTTTATCGAAAACATAAAGGTGATCATTTCTTCCATTGAGAGGCTTGCCTTCTCATTTTTGTGAAGGTGTCTCTAGAACAGAGGTCAACAAACTATAGCCTATGAGTTAAATCCAGCTTGCTATCTGTTTTTGTTAATAAAGTTTTATTGGAACACAGTCTCACCCATTAGTTTATGTATTGCCTATGGTTGCTTTCACACTATAAAAGCAGAGTTAAGTAGTTGTGACAAAGACCGTGTGGCTCACAAAGCCTTTAATATTTACTTTCTATTCACAGAAAAATTTGATCAACTACTGCTTTAGAAGAGCAGAATTAATTTATATAAAATACAATATTTTGAATATTTTTATACTTTTATGTTACTATTTTTGTGCTATCTATAAAAACGTTGTCTAAAGCACAATAATGAAGTTATTTCCTACATTTGTTTCTAGGAGTTTTATGAGTTAGAAAGCAAAGTTCCTCCCCCCCCATGGGAATATCAAGTTGTTCCAGCATCATTTGTTGAAAAAGATACCCTTTTCCTACTGAATTAACTTAGTACTTTTGTCAAAAATCACTTGGCTATCTATATATTTAACTATCAAACCCTCTATTTTCTTCTGTTATTTTTGTATATCCTCACATTAATACCATATAGTCAATTTCTGTAGCTTATAGTAAGCATTGAAATTATGTAGTCATTTTGTTTTCAAGATTGTTTTGCCTATTCTAGGCCCTTTGAACTTCCATATTAATTTTAGTTTAGGCTTGTCAATTTCAAAAAAAAAAGCCTTATGATATTCTTACCATGGTGGAACCATATATCAACTTGTGGAAGGTAATCATCTTAGCAGTGTTAATTCTTCCAGTCAATGAACATGATATATTTTAACATTTGTTAGGTATTCCTCACAGTGCTGGAGTACAGTTTTGAACTTTTTTTGGTTAAATTACACATTAAGCAAATAGTAAACTAAATAAAACATTTAAAGCACAAACTTTCAGACCTTGGACATTAGGCAGCACAAAGCAGTGATCTCTGTGGTAAAGGTCTTAGCAATCTTTGTCTCAGACATAAATTACATTTTTCTGCTGCTCTAATAGATTAGCAAATTCTAGAGGTCAATCAGACACTTTTTTCTTATTGAAGATGTACACAGTACTGTTAGGGCAGGAAAGTGGGAAATAAACTGCTGTTAGTACCTAGGAATTTCTTTTTTTTTCTTTTTTTTAAATTCTTTCCAAATGATTTTCCTAAGTTTGTGGCTTTAGGACCTTTTTTTAACTTTGTGTTTGTTTATTTATTTATTTATTTATTTATTTATTTTTGGCTGTGTTGGGTCTTCGTTTCTGTGCGAGGGCTTTCTCTAGTTGCGGCGAGCGGGGGCCACTCTTCATCGCGGTGCGTGGGCCTCTCACTATCGCGGCCTCTCTTGTTGCGGAGCACAGGCTCCAGACGCGCAGGCTCAGTAGTTGTAGCTCACGGGCCTAGTTGCTCCGCGGCATGTGGGATCTTCCCAGACCAGGGCTCGAACCCGTGTCCCCTGCATTAGCAGGCAGATTCTCAACCACTGCGCCACCAGGGAAGCCCAATACCTAGGAATTTCTTATTTGGGGTTGATTAGGAGGACTGGCATTTCAGATGTGGTGATAATGGATACCTGTTGACTGGGATAAAACAAGCTCTCAGAGCTGTGATTTTGGGAGTTGGCATGGAGGCAGTGTTGCTAAGAGCAGTTTGGGACAGATGGGACTAAAGGCTCATGAGATATCATGTCAAGGAAGTTAAGGTGTTTGTTATCCGTGATACCATAATCCATCCCACTACGGGGATTGTGAAGCTCTACTCACCACGCTTTGTAGACAGTCACAGTGTTGAGTAAAACCATTTCTATGTATTTAAACTGGCCGAGGTTTATCTAGAATGCAACCTTCTGCAAGTTACCTTTCCCAATAAAATTATAACAGTAATAGTTTAAAATGTTCACCCTTCATTGATCAGGTTCTGTCTTGCAGGCATAGTACTAAGCACTTCATTTATAATTCTCACAACACACCTAAGTTAAGAATCATTAGTCCCATTTTACAGATTAGGAAAATTAGGTAACATTAGCCAAAGATTCTTGGATGAATCCAGTATTTGGATTAAAGTTTGTTTGAAAATTGTGTGCTTCAGATGATTACACTATACCACCTCTTTGAAAGTAATTTCATAAAGGTCAATTTACCATGGAAATGTTTCAGAAATATCAGTGATTCCCCCTAGTGTATAATTGGTTCTGACTCAAATTCTCAATCTTGAGAAAATAAGCAAAGTCACCTCAATGAGCTTAAGAAGGCATGATCACATAACCAGCTATATTCAGCTAATAAAAATGAGGGTTTGCAACAATTCCTTCAAAGAAGTGAGATCATAGGGCTTCATATATTTCTTCTATTTATAATCTTGGATAAAGAGTTACAAGTTTCCTTGTTTTTTTTTTTTTTTTGAGTCTGTATCATTGTTCATTTTTCTTATTTTCCTTCAATTTCTAAAATAAGAAAAGGTCTTACATTTCAGCTCCTTCACACCAAACACCCATAAAGCTAGACATTACTGTGCCCTGAGTAAATTGCATCTACATATGAAGCAGCACATCTGCAAAAAAAAGCTGACAAATGAATCTTTCTGCAGAAAAACTGAGAACGCTGTTGGTGTCTGGTAGAAGCTTCATTTTTCTCCTGCTGACTTTGATTACTTACAGACCTGCTGCTGTCAGAGGAACTAAAAGGGAAACTGAAAAGCTTGATTAGAGCATCAGAGTCTGAGGCTGTGGAACCCAGGGCTGAAAATCCAGGCACCTCTTTTATTTGCAGTTTTTACTGTTCATAAATAAAGGTGGGGGCAGATTTGCATAACTAAATAGGATGAGTCTAAAATTATTTTGAAAACAGGCCCCATGGAACAGTGAGATACTAAAATTTGGGACAGTTAGTAGACAATTTCTCTATGATGCTGGGTGAGTGAGGTGTGGGACAATAGTGTAGACAAGGAACTGGGTCTGGAGAAGAGATGTGTTAGTATTAACCCACAGTGGTAGTCCTGAGACAAAGGGAGTCTGAGTTTTGTGCTCTGAGCTAAGAAGCATTTAGGAAGCAGGTATTAGTCTGGATCCATAAATCCTCAAGAACAGGTAGAGGGCAGGAACTGGTTCTGAAAGAAACTGTCATTCTATATGCTACATTCTCATAAGGCAGAACAAGTGGGTTTTAGGAGCTAAGACTTGGACCTATTCTCTGAAACAATGGTATAAATGGGTTAAAATTATCATGAAACAACTATACTGAAGGTCACTAATGGTAAGAAGCCAAATGTAGCACAAATGAGAATCATTCCATTTACATAGGGCAGGCCTAAATTTAGACTGATTTTATTATAAATAAACATATACATCTTAAAGATCATGAAGGTTTTTTTAAAAGCGTATTTCTAGAAAATTTCTGTCTTTGTGTTTTAACATTAAATAAAAGTGGCTATATAATTTTTTTTTCACAAATTGAGATAGTATGCATGAAATATTCTGAATGGAAATAGACATTAACTTATGTGGTATATAAAAAATTCCCTTTGAGAGGCCTAGAGACAACTGAAATCAATGGAAAGTTATCATCTGGAGTAACTAAAGTGTGTGCAATGAGAGGTCTGGGTGTTTGTTGGCTAACAGAAAACACAAACTATGTCTGCAAAGATGCCAGTGGAAAAGGAGACACATCTGTTTCCCATACAAGCTTCAAATCAAGTCTCAAGAGTGAACTGTCCACAGTGCAGGCATTAAATTGAAATTGAGCTACCGCTCTCATTGAAACCAACTTTGTATTGTCTTCCCAAGTTTCTCAAGGTGGCTAATGATTCTTCTTAGTGAGGGAGACCAACTAGGACAGAATATACTGAATCCACCAGGGAGTGGTTTTAGGTCTGTACATTAAACAGCTGTGGAATTATGTGGAGGATATGAATTTTTTACATCCAATTGAAAAATCTGCTTGATGCATCTTCTCTCTCTTTGTGAGGTACCCGAAAGACCTCTAAATTTAGAAACAAGAAATTGGTTTCGTATATCAACAGTGTCACTTAACAGCTGTATATGATGTTGGTCAGAAATATCCGTCAGTGTTTCACTTTCCTTTGTTGCAATAATAAAATCTATACACGGAATTATTCTGAGGATTAAATTGTTGAAAAACAACTAATAGGGTTTGTTATACAATGCAACTTATTATTTCAGAATCTGTTTCTTTCTTTTTCTATACTTACCTTGATGAAGGAAATGAACTTCAGTAGGAGAAAGAAGAAAAAAGAACTTCCCTAGGAAGAAATGTTATAAACCTATGAAGAATTTGTGGCTTCTTGGGCATCCCCATCTAAATTAAGACTATTTGATAAGAGGGAGGTTTTTTATTGAGGATTGTTGAGGAAATGTTTTACTGTTTAATGGACATGTATTTGGGGATTCAAATTCTCTCTTACTTTGTAGTTACTTTGATAGTATAATGCTGAGAGGGGTAAGCCTGGACCCTGGAATTGAAGCAAGAAGTATCTATAAAGCGTTTGATCTCAGCCAAAAAGTTTTAGATAGCTAAAGGGGTCATTTACATTATTTTAAGTTGTCAAGTCCATGTTGCCAGCATAAGTAAACATTCAAGGACAGGGCAGTAGCTGTTTCTATTCAGTAATTGTTCATTATCGGGGCTGGACTACCCACTTTTCCATAAGTCTTGAGTATGTAAGATTGTGTGCAGAAGCAGGAGGGAGAAAACCTCAAATTCCTGTGTGTGTGTGAGAGAGAGTGTACATAAATGTGAGTGTGTGTGTGTGCATATGTATGAGTTGTATGCATGTGTATGTGTTGTGAATTTGTGTGAATATATGTGAATGAGTGATGTCTGTGAGTGTGAGTATAATTTAAGTGAAACAAAATTCCGGCAACTGTGATAATGTTGAACGAAACCAACTGTTGGTTCAATGAATAGAGATGCTATGCTGAAAGGAGATATATTATGACTGTTTATTTTGTTGCAATGGCGATCAACTAAAGCTTTAGCTTTAAGGCCAAATAAATTTGAATTCATATACCTATTATCAAATAAATAGTGCATGAATTCAAAGGGCAGAGAATTGATAATTGAAACTGTAAAAGTACCTTCATTCCTTTTGTAAGCATTTCTATCAGTTTGTGATGTGCATACACAGTTATCTACTGTGTTAAAATGAGACTCCTTGCTCAGGCATAATGGAAAGTATAATTAATAAGTGATATCCATATACATAATGTGTTGCCATAAGGACTAGATTGATTAATTCAACAATAGTTAGAAATTTTTTTCCAATATGTTTTAGTAAGTCAATTTCTGCTCATGGCTATGTGCAAAATAAGTCTGTAAATCTAATGCAGAATGATGTACATATATTATTCAAAATTCACATCAACAGTAGTCTTACAATAAAAATGAATTACTTAAATAATTTTTTAATTTAACCTTGGAATTTGGTGGTAAGAAGGAATCTTAGAGTTGAACTAATCCAGCACCTCACTTTATATGAGGAAATTTAAAGTCTCTTATTAGTCTACTAAATGACTTACTCTTTGCAAAACTCAGATCTATCATTAAAGTCCCATGTCTATAATACCTTTCAATGGAAATCATACTTCTTTGCCTTTAAACATTTTAGTATTCTATAACTTTAGGGATCTTAAGCACTTTGTCCCATTTTTCCCAGACAGGGAAATTTTAAGAGCAAAATGTGCTATTGGCACATGAGTTTTACGTAACTCTTAAAAGTCTTATATATCATACTGTGTGATGTGAGTTTTGATGTGTGGGTGAGATGGAAGCCTCTATATGTAGATGTGGGACATACGCTTGGATGAATTGATGTAGGAGGAAGACTATAATTTTTACTGTATTGAGAACAGGTATAAAAATTGTTACTGTCTATCTGGGAGTTATGAAATATGTTGTTGAAGCCTGATTGGGTAGAACTTTACCAATATGCTGATGATTGCCAAATCAACATTTTCCAGAAAAAAAACTTCTCGAGTTCTTGACCTATTTATATAATGTTTTATTTCCACTTGGACATCTCAGATTTATCACACCAAAACCTCTTCATCTTCTCTTCAAATCTCTTCTTAACCTGGATCTTTGTGTTAACACCATGATCTATTCAGTCAACCAAACAAGAAATCCAAGATTAATTTAAGATACACCTTTATTTCTCTCCTACTTTCAACCCAATTAAACCTTGTATATTTTACACCCTGAATATTTATTGTATCTCCTCTTCTTGCTTTAGTTCACATTCATAATAATGTTTTTCAACCAGATTAATCTGACAGTCTTTTTAACATTTTTTCTAATTTTAAATGTATTCTCAGTAAAAGGGTTAGATTAATTATTTTTAAACATAAATATCTTAATAATTACATTTTTATATAAGATTCTTAATTGGCTTTCCATCATTTTAAAGAAGAAAGCTAAACTTCCCAAAATAAAAGCCAAGGCCTTTCATGATTTGTTCCTTTCTTAAGTAATCAGGTTCATTTCCCACCACTACTTCTGCCATTGTTCCAATAAATCTGATTTAACTGTACATGATTGAACACTCCACAGTCCGATAGCTCTATCCTTTGCATCTTCTTTTTCTCTGCTTGGTACAGGCTCTATCACTTTGTGAATCTTAAAAGATTCAGTATAGATATCCTCCTTTTTAGGAAATATTACCTGATATGTTATTTACCCACTTGTCTGTGTTAGATGTCCCTCTGCAATACTCGCTTATTCTCCTTTGCATCCATAGCATTTAATAAAACTATGTGTTTTAGTATGATTATCTGTCAGATTGACTAGGCAACCTTGTCAAAAATGAATAGAAAATAGGAGTCTTACTAGACTCCAACTATGGCATTGACTGAGTATTGGCAACATCTACCTGTTCTGTATTCCACATAAGGAAGTGCTAACTCCCTTTGGTAGATGAGTCATTTAATGAACAAGCTAGTTAAGATCCAGGAAGTACATTAATAAGAATCAGAACCTTAATGACAAGAAGAATCAAATCTCTCCTACCACCACCTTTTTTATTTTTTTAAGTAGAAAAATACCATCAGTATCACTGGAAATTTGATTAGTATTAGATTAAATATTCTGATATTTTATTTTTTAAAATACAGATTCACATATCTCTAGAAGCCTTTTATGTGTGGGAAGTCTTTGAGGGCATCCCAACAACCAGCATGCCATCTCTGTTGTCTTTTGTCAACAAGGCACTCCTTCTAAGGCTGGGAACTAATGTTCTCCAGTTCCCTTCCTTATATGAATCATCATTAGAGTTTACCAATGGGAGAAGATGAAACAGAAGCCACTCCTCCCAGGAGATCATGGTGGCCAGATGCAGTGCTTCGCACACCTCTTGGCAAGCTTCCACCGCACAGCTGTGGTACCCTCTCCACTGCCTCTCATACTTCAGGCTGGAGTCCTTCACAGTTCTTTCTACCATCTTCTCATTACCATCACTCCCACAGTTGCTCCTCACCTGTTCCCACATATGTATAAACCCTGATTCTTTTACTAAGCTGCTTTTTTTCTCTAATACCTCTAGTTGCTCTCTTTACCTGTCTGAACCCAGACTAATACATCATTAACAGAAGAGTCACTCTTCAACTAACTGGGATATTCTTCATCGATGAACGAATGGGCAGCTTGGTAGGACACACAGGTACTTAGTGAGGGAGTACAGGATCACCCACGTGTCAGCTGGATCACTCAAGTTGATCCTTAGGATCAAACAGAAAACAGGGTGAATACCAAGGGCATCCTTTATTCATATAACTAGAATTTCAGAAAGGAAAGACATTCCAAAAATTATCTATTCCAACATCTAAAACTATAAATGTGGAAAGTAAAATGAGTGACTTCTCTCAAGGTAATTAACTTATTTCAGTTCACTCAGTAGGTTAATGGTAGTACTGGGACTAGAAAAGGTGATTATACCTGTGCTTGAAGAGTTTACACTCTATTAACTATGATTCAGTCAGAATGGTACTTTTTATTTATGATTTAATAGCTCAGAGGAAGTGCACACACATATATTAATGAATAAATATATAATTTATATATATATAATTAACATATAAATTAATGTTTATGTATGTCTAATTTAAATACTTGGCTTTACTAGAAAACTAGCTACAATTGGAAAACCAGTGGCTTACTTTAAGTCCTGTATGTTCTCTGAGGCAAGAATATTTTCTCCTCTTCTACTGCATGTAGATTGTTTGTATTATGAGTTTACACTGGCAAAAATTCAGAAAGATTCTCAAAATATAACTAAATATATCCCTTATTTGTTGGGGGTCCTGATTAATACCCCCAGGTCTGATGGTTCACTAGGAGAACTCATAGGATTCAAATAGTCTTATTCACAGCTGATTTATTAAAGTGAAAGAATACAAAACACAATTGACAATGGGAAAAGTCTCATGGGGTGAAGTCTGGGGGGAAATAGGAACCAGCTACCAAAGATCTTCTCTCAGTGGTGTCCACAAGACACACTTATCACAGTAACAAGTTGTGAGTACACGTATAAAGTTTGTTAGAGACCAGTGCCCGGAGATTGTTTTTTGTTTTTGGGGGTCTGCTGCTGATCACGTAGGCTTCCCCTGCTGACAAGTCCCCAAATTCCAGACTCCCAGAAGGAAAGAAGGTGTTCAGCATGAACCATACTGTTTGTTCAAGGAGTTTAGACATAGCAAGTCACTCTTATCAGTTAATGTTGGGGACCCTCCCGAAATCCAAGTTCCCAAATGCCAGCCAAAGGCCAACCTTGTAAGCAGGACTTCCAAAGGATAGCAGTCAGACCTTCTATGTTCATTCTTTTCTGTGCAGCCTAATATTCACAACTTGACTGAAAATGTAGCTGAAAAATGACCAAAACTCTTGCCATTGATGTTAAGATCTGAAGTTCAGGCAATTCCTGTTAGTTTAGGAATGTTGGAGAGAAAGAATGATTCTCTTTTTCTAGGATTTGATGAGACCCCTACTCTACGTAAAATAGCAGAAGGGCAAATGGGTTAGCAGATATTTTTCCCAGCTTGATAGACATTGATTTCACAGTTGATTTTCCAATTTTATGCACTCACTGAGACAGTATCACTTGACTTACAATACTGCATTCTGGTTGTTTTGGGGGCTTTTAAGTTTTCTAAATTATTTTTTTGCTCTTATGAAAACAGAAAATTGTGTATATCAATGTTGTAGCTTGGTTCATAGACACTATAAAACCAAAAATAGTTTCACCCTCTTTTCCACACTTGCTGAGCAGTTAGATATTTCCTTCTCTGGTACCTGCAGCTATCTGAATGTGTTTCTGTGATAATATATTACATTGTTATGTGAAAATTCATTATTGTATATCTGTCTCCTCCCACCCCTAAGCTGTGAGTTTCTCAGACATTATGACTGGATCCAGAATTAGTACATCCAGAAATAGTAGCTACTATTAGCTGTTCAAAAATATTTATTTTTCTAATGAGTGAATTTTTTTGTACATATCTGTTTGTACTGAAGTACTGGCTGCTGGAATGAATAGCAGTCATTAGAAAACCAATAAATCAGCCCTTATAAACCTCAAATAAAAGTAAGGAGACAAAATATAAAATAGACAACAGACTAAATGAAATGTTCAGTGTACATTTTGTGTTTCTTTCTACATGATTTACTTAAAAAGCTTTTAGGAGAGTCATTTTCTTATTTGAAAATGACTCTTATTTGAAAATAACTCTGATATTTAGATATTCCAGGATTGTTAGAAGAAGTTGATGTTCGGGTAATAGATGGCAAATATGCTTGAAATATTTAAACTGTAAAACTTCAGAGAAAGTAAAACGAACTTTTATAACCCTAACCCCAAGAAAGATTATAGTGCAATTGACTCCTAAGTAAATTGTGGTTGGATAAAGTGGAGAGAAGAAGAAGAATTCTCTTTCTCAAATTGGAAGACTGTTCTCTTTCTACCAAGAGCCAGGAAATCTTATATAAGCCCTCCTACAACAGCAGGCATTTAGATTCATACACTCCTTGGTATTTACGAGCAGCTGTAGCTAGCAGAACTGGAGGAGAGATCTACCTCCTGGAGTTTTAGAATTTGCAAAGATCTGCGCATAGCAAATAGGAACAGAAATAACTAGAGCTATGAAATGAACTTGATGGAAACAGTTCTTAAAATCGGTACTCTTGAATCAGTTTCAACCTTGGAGCCTGAACATTTGCTGCATTTACTATGAAAGTCTTCATACAAGGACATGACCATTTGATAAGGCACTTAATTGGATGCATCAAAACAAGGGATATGACAGATTAGAAAAAGGGGACAACAAATTGTCTATTTCCCTAAGCTTTCCCTGGCTGAATGCTTTTATCTATACCTAGCATGTAATTTTGGTAATAAATGTCAGAACCCCATTACAATTATATCTGTTTCAGTTCACTTAAAAATTAGTAGCCATTAACTCTTTTTCCCCAAAAAAACTATACTGCTGCTGCCATCTGCCCAAATGCTTCAGTCTTCCAATTCCCCTTCCCCAGCTTTATTGATGTGATAACTGACATGTAACACTGTGTAAGTTTAAGGTATGCAGTGTGTTGTAATGCAAAATAATTACCACAATAGTGTTAGTTAACACATCTGTAACTCAATTAATTACCTTTGTATGCGTGTGTGGTGAGAATATTTAAGATCTACTCTCCTAGTAACTTTCAAGTATATAACACAGTATTGTTGACTATAGTCACCATGTTGTACATTAGATCCCCAGAATATATTCATCTTATAACTGAAAGTTTGTACACTTTGACATCCCCCTGTTTCCCACACCCTGAGATCATGCAGTATTTGTCTTTCCCTGATTTATTTTACTAGCATAATGGCATCAAGTTTCAACCCTGGTATTGCAAATAGTAGGATTTCCTTCATTCTCATGACTGAATAATACTTCATTGCATATATATGTGAATCTTTATTCATTCATCCATAGATGGACTTAGGTTGCTTCCGTATCTTGGCTATTGTGAATAATGTTGCAGTGAACATGGGGTGCAGATATCTCTTCAAAATAGTGATTTCATTTCCTTTGGATATACACCAATGAGTAAAGCTGCTGGCTCATATGGTAGTTGTATTTTTAATTTTTTGAGGAACATCCATACTGTCTTCCATAGAAACTGTCCCAATTTACAGCACCACCAATAGTGTGCAAGTGATCCCCTTTATCTACATTCTTTCTAACACTTATCTTTTTCATAATAGCCATTCTAACAGGGGTAAGGTGATAACTCAGGTTTTGATATGCCTTTCCCTGATAGTTAATGCTGCTGAGTACCTTTTCATGAACCAACTGACCATATGTATATCTTCTTTGGAAAACTGTCTATTCATATCTTTTTCCCATTTTTTAATTTGATTTCTTTTTTTTGAGTTGTGTGAGTTCTTTACATATTTTGGATATTAACCTCTTATGGGACATATATGGTTTTCAAATATTTTCTCCCTTTCTGTAGGTTGCCCTTTCACTTTATTGGCTTGTTTCTTTTGCTGTATAGAAGCTTTTTAGTTTGATGTGGTCCAACTTGTTTACTTTTTATTTTATTGTTTGTATTTTTGGTGTCATATCCAAAAAATTCTTGCTAAGACCAGTGTCAAATAGATTTTCTCTATGTTTTTTTCCAAGTATTTTTATGGTTTCAGGTCTTACATTTAAGCTTGTTCCATTTTGAGTTAATTTTTGTGAGTAGTGTAAGAGAGGGGTCCAACTTCATTCATTTGCAGGTGGATATCCAGTTTTCCCAATACCATTTAATAAATAGACCACCCTTTCCCCATTAAGTATTCTTGACTCCTTTGCCAATTATGAGTTGACATTAGCTGTTGAATTTTATTCATCTCTACATGCTTAAACACATCTTTTGTTTGTTTTCTTATAAAAATCCAGGTATAAGCTATGTGTTTTGTTCCACTTAAATGTTTTTATTTTCTCCAGTATATTTGGGATAGAGGAAATTTTTCTTATATTGCTCTGGTCTCAGTGACTTGGTAGCTATTCCTCCTTCTGGTCATTAGACCCACCACTACTTCTTACTCTGTGGCCTTTCCTCTGGGAATTCCTGGATTCCAGTACCACTGATATGATGCTACACCTTTTGGGGGCTTAGAGGGGTGGAAGTGTGGGATAGACCACACCTCCATTTTGGATCATTTTCCTTTTTTTTCCAAAGTAGTTTATTCTTTCACATGTTTAACTAAAAAATGTCTACAAACTGGTAGAACCAAACAGCTTATATTAAAAAGCAACAGCTTTCTGCTAGATTCCTCTTTCATTATCCCTCTCACTTCACTTTGAGAGTTATCTTTTTATTTTTTGAGGTAGCTGATCTAAATCTCTAAAAAAAAATGTGTTTGTAGCACTATTCCTTAAGTGGTCACATTCTAATGTATCTATTGATTTTGCTATGCCAAGTGAGGATTTAGCTACTGAAATTATTACTCTTTCCCTGGAACCCCTACCTTCATAGTATTGCCATTACTTTTAATTCACTTTTCCATTAGTTTTATATGTTTAAATGTTTATAATATATTTTTATTTCCTCTAACATCAACCATAAATGATACTGTTTTACACATTTGTCTTAGTTCATTTTATCTGCTCTAACAAAATATCATGAACTGGGTGACTTATAAACAACAGTAATTTATTTCTCACCATTCTGGCTGCTGGGAATTCCAAGATCGAGACACCAGCAGATTCAGTGTCTGGTGAGAGCCTCCTTCCTGGTTCATAGATGGCTAACTTCTCCTTGTGTCCTCATATGGTGGGAGAGGCAAGGGAGCTCTCTGGAGCCTCTTGTATAAGGATACTTACCCCATTCATGAGGGCTCCACCCTTTTGACCTAATCATATCCCAATCACCCCATCTTGTAATATCATCACCTTGGAGGTTAGGTTTCAACATATGAATGGGGGGAGGGGCACGAACATTTAGACCATAGCAACTTTACTGCAGAAAACAAGGATATTAGAATTCTTTTCCTGTAATTTTGTTTTCCTTTACTTTCCATTTATTAAATTCTGTCATCTGTGCTTTTACTTTAGTATACCTATGTTCAGTAATATTTCCATTCGCTTTTAAAACCATATGAAATCTTTTCTGTTTTAAGTCCAGGCTGATTCTAAAATTCTAAAATCAACAAAAATTTTCTAATCAGGGACTTCCCTGGTGGCGCAGTGGTTAAGACTCCGTGTTCCCAATGCAGGGGGCCTGGGTTCTATCCCTGGTCGGGGAACTAGATCCCACATGCATGCTGCAACTAAGGAGCCCGCAAGCTGCAACTAAGGAGCCAGCCTGCTGCAACTAAGACCCAGCGCAACCAAATAAATAAATAAATATTTTTTAAAAATTTCTAATCAAATATGTCTATGTGAAAATCATGGGCAGCAGAACCAAATGATGTAACGTGATAAATAGGTGAAAGATAGCCACATTTTTTTTTTTTTCTTTTTAACATTCTTTCCATTGACAATGGGGTTGAAGACTCTTGCTTGGCTCTGTCTGGGCTTTGTGACTGTTTTGACAAATAGAACATGGCAGAGCTCATGCCATGTCAGTTTCTAGGTCCAGAATTTAAGAGATGGCAGCTTTCATTTCTGTGACTTAGAAGACTATCTGAGGTACCTCAAGTGCCATGGAAACACATTCTGGGGCTTCACTGTTGCGAGAGAGGACATGTAAGCACTTGGGTGACAGTCACAATGGGACCTGCAGTTTTCATCCATTTTTTCCAAAGTAATAGACTTAAGAGTGAATCAGTCTTGTACCCTCCATACCATCATCTACCATCTGAGTACCACTGAATGACCTCAGTTGATGCCACATGGAATAGCAGAATTATCCAGCTAAACAGTGTCCACATTTCTAATCTACAAAATTGTGAGATTTAATACAATGGTTGTTTCAGGATTTTTTTTTTATGCCGCAAAAGATAACTAGGAGAGTATTACATTTCCTTATTTGTTCAAGATTTTTATTTTCCCAAAATTTTTATTGGATTTTTCTTTTTAAGTTGTCAGATTTGTATCTATTATATCATTAATTATTTTCAAATGATCCATCATATCAGCTATTCTCAGGATTCCTCTTAACCCCTGGAAATCCCCTTCCACATTCTCACCATCTTCCTTCTATAAACTGTAATGATTGATTCTTAGATCTGATACAAATCTGTCATCTTGGGACTTCCCTTTGTTGCTGTATTTAAATGATGTGAAAGTTTCCTGAATCCCATATCTTCTACTTTTATGTTTTACTTACTTGCTTTGATAGAGTATATTTATGAGGAATTTGCTAAGAGAGAGAATGCTTCCGAGGTAAATGTTCTTATTCCTTGAATATTGAATGTATTTTTGGCTCTTGCCCATGACTAAGTGGATTTAGAATTTAAGATTCAAATATATTTTCTCTGATCTTTGAAATATTTTTTTCATTGTATTCTAAAATGCTGCATGTATTTTATATGAGAAAGTCAATGTCAGTCTTATCCTAATTCCTTCTAGGTAATCTCTTTGGTGCCTTAGGTGTTTCTTTTCATTCCTTGTACTGAACTATTTTAGCAAGTGAATTTTTGCAGGTGAAGTGGTTTTCTGGTACATTCAACCAATAGATTAGAGGGGAAAAGGATTCCTGCTGCTTTTTTTCTCAATTTTTTTTGTTTGTTTCTCTCAAAGTGTAGGAATTTTCTAAATGATATTTGAAATAATTAGTGTTAAGGACCTGCTACTAGTGGATGACTCATCCAGGGAGTGATTGCTGTGAAAAAGATTTTTTTAAAAGTAGAAATAAAGAACTACAGCACAGGCTATTCCATTAACATTGTTACACAGTCAGCTGCTAGCTACTCTGGTTAAAATCAAGACACTTCACTCTAAATACACCGTCTCCTTTCATTAGGCAGCATGATGGGCTCTCAGAAGAGATGGTGTGTTGTCTCTGAATGACTTAGTGGATCATTGGAAGGATTGTGAGCAATGATTAATAATGATACTCTTAAGTTTGACTTTTTTTTTCTCATTTCTGTGATTAAATGTTTGCTTCTCCCTCAAAACTCATTTGAGAGAGCTCAGTAGTGCTGCATGAAGGTGCTGCATTTTTAAGGGTGTAGAATTTTGGAGTTGTATACCACTCTGATTTTCACACTTTAAATGATAATAATGCACAATGGAAAGGAAAAATTTAAATAAAATTAATTCAAATGAGAGATTTATAGGATTTCGATTGCAAGCTGATGTTGGTAACATAGACAAAATAACAATTAGCCAAGACACATAAAAGTAAAGCCAATAAATCAACAATGCAAGCCAGAAAAAAAAAAAAGTAAAACTTCAGTTGTACACATTATGATTAATGTGCTTTGTGCACACAGAGTTAATTGTTTGGCATTACCAAAGGCAAACCTCATGAATGAAAGTTGTAAAAAATCAAAGTTACAATGAATGAAGGATGCATTCAATATTCCTTATTTTCTTCCCATCTTATAAATGTACTTTTTTTTTCTTCTTCTTTTTTTAGATCATTTTTCTCTCTTCTAAGCCATAAAAGTAAGGTGTTGATTGACTCTATCCTTTTAGATAAGATTTTTCTGTTTTGGTCTTCAAAAATGACTGATTTTACAATTTTCAGTCAGAAACCAATTTACTTCCATATCTGCAACTCCTAGTCCACCATTAAATGAGAAAATATGGAAAACTACTAATGAGGAAAACTAGATGTTTAAAATATGTATAAATTCAAATTATTGCTGAGATACATTGACAGAGATACAGGTTTTTTCTTGTTGTTTGTTTTTTGTTTCTTTTTTTAAAGCAATACCATTTACAATTGGATGAAGAGAATTAAATACCTATGAATAAATTTAACCAAAGAGGTAAAAGACCTATACACTTAAAGCTGTAAAACACTGGTGAAAGAAATTGAAGGAGATACAGAAAAAAAAAAAGAAAAGAAAAGATACTCCATGCTCATGGATTGAAAGAATTAATATTATTAACATGCCATACTATCCAAAGTGATCTACAGATTTATTGCAATCCTTATAAAAATTCCAATAGCATATTACACAGAACTAGAACAAATCATTCTAAAATTTGTATGGAAACACAGAAAACCCTGAATAGTCAAAACAATCCTAAGAAAAAAGAAAGAAGCTGGAGGTGTCACACTCTCTGATTTCAAACTATACTAAAAAGTTATAGTAATCAAAACAGTGTGATGTTGGCACAAAAACAGACACACAGATTAAGGGAACAGAACTGAGAACCCAGAAATAAACCCACATATATGTGGACAATTAATCTATAAAAAAGAAGCAAAGAACATACAATGGAGAAAGGACGGTCTCTTCAATAAATGGTGTTGGGAAAACTGGACAGCCACATGCAAAATAAAAAACTAGATGATTATCTTATACCATACACAAAGATTAACTCAAAATGGATTAAACACTTGAATATAAGACTTGAAACCATAAAATTTCTAGAATAAAATATAAGCAGTAACCCTTATTGACATCAGTCTTAAGGAGATTTTTGTGGATCTGACTCCAAAGGCAAGGAAAACAAAACCATAAATAAATAAATGGTACTACTTCAAAGTAAGAAATTTCTGCACAGCAAAGAAAACCATCATCAACACACACAAAAAAGGCAACCTACTGAATGGAAGAAGATATTTGCAAGTCATATATCCAATTAAGAGGTTAATATCCAAAATACATAAAGAACTCATACAACTCAACAACAACAAACCACTCAATTAAAAAATGGGCGGAGGATCTGAATAGACATTTTTCCAAAGAAGACATACAGATGGCCAACAGGCACATAAAAAGATATTCAGCATCACTAATCATCAGGGAAATGCAAATCAAAACCACAGTGAGATATTACCTGACACTTGTTTGAATGGCTATCATCAAAACGACAAGGAATAAGAAATGTTGGAGAGGATGTGGAGAAAAAGGAACTCTCATACACTGTTGGTGGGAGTGTAAAGTGATGCAGCCACTATGGAAAATAGTATGGAGATTTTTCAAAAAATTAAGAATAGAACTACCATATGATCTAGCTATTCTACTTCTGGTTATTTATTCACAGAACAAAAAAACATTAATTCAAAGAGATATATGTACCACTGTGTTCATTGTTTACAACAGCCAAGATATGGAAACAACCTAAGTCTCCATTGTTGGATGAATGGATGTAATGGAGTACTACTCTGCCATAAAAAGAATGAAGTCCTGCCAATTGTGACAACATGGATGGACCTTGAGGATATTATACTAAGTGAAACATGTCAGATGGAGAAAGACAAATTCCAGATGACTTCATTCATATGTGGAATCTAAAAAGCAAAACAAAACAAAACCAATGAACAAGCAAAATAAAACAAATTCATACAGAGAATAGATTAGTAGTTACCATAAAGGAAGGGGGTCGGGGTGGGTGATATGGGTGAAAGGGATCAACTGTATGGTGATGGATGGCAACTAGACTTGTGGTGGTGATCACTTTGTAGTGTATACAGATGTTGAATTATAATGCTGTACAACTGAAACATATTTTAAATCATATATTAAAAATAAATAAATACATAAATATAAATATATAAATGAAAACTGATGCTGAGATAAACTGATAGAGGTTTATAGGGTTTTTATATGATGATGCAACACATGTTGCAAACATTTACAAATATAAATATCAGTAAAGTTTTGAGCGACAAATTTAAAAATATTAACCCTCATGTGAAATGCCATTAAAAACATTCTTTCCTCAATATTCTAACTTGAGACTACTAATAATACCTGTCCCATGTACTCCACAGAATAACTGTAAGGATTATATAAAATAATACATATGAAAAACCCTTTAAAATACAAAGCATCATATTACTCTAAACTGTTTTCATTTTTATTATCTAAGATTTTTGGCTACCTTTTATGAAGTGGAATCACAGATCCTATTGATAAAAAGAAAGATAGATAAAATCCCTGATCAAATCTATCAAGAATATTAAAGATCTTCATAGCCTCTTTGTTGGATTCAGTAAGACCTAATGCTTATAATCCTCCCCACCACACACATATCCACTACCCCTGACCCCCAAATATAAGTTATCAGTGAGGGGTTGGTGCCACTTTAGAACCCCCTTGGTCTTTAGTATGTCTTCAGATTGTACCCTGACACTCGAGGTCAGAGGAAGCCATCTGAGTTTCAATTCACTCTAAAGACGTATTCAAACATACTTGAAATGCTCCATCAAGTGTAGAGATGGTTTTAATAGTATTGACTAAAATCAGAGTTACGCTTTTAGTACATATATCTTCTCCAACAAAATGAAGGACAGATAACCTACACAAGTAGAAACTATTTGGCACACTAAAAAAAGGAGGCCCTAAAAATATGTCAAATGATATTATTAAAGTAATATATACTTTTTAAAACATTATTACCAGGCTATAAGTATTGATTGAAAGCTATACATTCATGTCTTCAGTCAAAGTAAATTGACTCACTACTTTTAATTAAAACAAGATACTTCTCCTTGTCTCTCACTCCCCTGACTCTGTACCCATGTGATAAGGCTTGTATAGCATCAATTTGTACTTGCCTCTACCCTCTTTCATTTCGATGTAAGTTTGTATAAGTCATCCCTGCATACCCAGATCCTAAATGCTGAATTTAACATAGTCAGCGTCGATAAATGTTAGTTGTATTGAATTGTACCTATTAGTTAATTATGAACTTTAAGAATGTGGACCTTATACATTGAACCTTTTGGGTGAAGGATGGAATTATATCGATTCTCTTCACCAAAAGCTATCATGCTCATGTATTTGAATTATTTGAGATTTCAGAAATTCTCAGCAAATGATTACTAGCAATTCCATTTCTTGCAATTAGTCTCTTTTCAGCCATATAGCTGTTCCAGTTGCTGACAGGTGATCTATCACTTTGTCTCAAGATATTGTAGCAACTGAGTGAAAATTGCTACGTGAAACATTGGTATGATGTGGAAAGAGGGGGAAAGAAGTGAATGGGCATAGGTTCTAATTGCAGTGCCACTTCACCTGTCCTGAGGCATTGACATTCAGGGAAGTATGGTCTACTGGTTTCTAGAAACCAAGGTTCATGGCAAGCTTATTATCTTTTTAGAGATCATGGCTTACTTAACCCAATTCCAGAATAGTTTTCTACATATTTGAAGTACTTTCATGAGAAGAATACTATTAATTATTGATAAACATGGCAGATCACACATTACACATAGCCAGCAACCCAGTTATTTCTTTTCCATTTTGTTTAATGAATAGTTCTTTTTCATTTGATTATTTCCATTTTCTTCCCTCCTAAATAATTTCTGAAAACCTTTAAACTTTTTTATTTATTTATACTCCAATCAGTTTCTAAAGGAATTTTAAGCTGCAAGAAGAGGCATTTGAATGGAGAAAAATAGCCATGCATAGATTTGCACATGATAACGTTCAAACGCCACATTTGAAACTAAGGTGGAATGGGAACATTATTAAAAATATACATTTAATGACTGTTGATTTCTTCTGAGAATATTTACTGACCACTAATTTGGAAGATAGTGAGATTTAGCAGTAAGTCAAAGAATTGGAATAAGAGTGACATTGTACTGAGGTTTGAGTCCGAGTTCCAAAATTCCTTGCTATATGACTTCACACAAGTCGTTTAACCTTCGTTGATCAGTTTCCTTAGGAGCGCAGGGAGTTTATAATAGAACCTACCTCAGAGCTTCTTTTGTGTGTGGACGTGATACACATAAGCCTTTTAGAATGTAAACATGTAAGAAGGTAATAAGTATTTTCTGCACTCATGGTACTTATACCTTATGTGCTTTGGATATCCATTAAAAAAATATTGTCAGAAAAAGAAGATAACGAATGTGAAGAATGAAGGGAATGGGTAAATGCACCCAAAGGATAATGCCTTGTAGATAACACATGATGAGTGCAACCTTGATAATATCTAATTAAACTAAACTAAACTATCCTTGTTTGAATATGTATTACATACTGACCCTTGCATTTTTTAGATGAGAAAACTAAGGCTTGATGTGACATAAGCACTTCCTCAGGTTGGTAGAAAATGTGTAGCAAGACTCTAAGCTAGCCTTTCACTAGAGCCCTCATTTAGCTGCCTCACCAGGTAATCACTTTCTGTAAACTTTACATGAACCACTGGGTAGGCCACATTAGCCAATTTTCTTTCCAAAGCTCAAGAGCAATTTTCTTGAACCAAAGAGGGAAAATGCAATTGCACTCCTGAAAGTATAGCATACTGGTTCATATATGCTACTCTGGCACTTGAACTTAAACATGTCATTTAGCTTCTTTGGATAAATTTTCTAAATAAAAACAATAACAACAACAAAACCTGAAAAAAGATAAACCTAGAGTAGATGATCTCAAATATTTCATAAAAATTTGTTGTATTGAAAGGTGTGTTAGCTCCATCAGTGGTATAGTACGAAAGTCTTATTTGAAATAAGATGGTTTTTTTAGTCAAGTATTCATTTGTACTGTGAAGGGACTTGAGAGCTCACTGGAAGGTACTTGAACTATTTTCTGTTTTTGTCATTGCTATACAACACTGTAATTGTATTTGCTTCCAATAATGCCAGTATACATTTATTATGTATATCAAAGTAGTGAATTTTTTATATTGCTAAATAGTCTAAGTGGATAATCAGAATAATGTATCTAATCCATTTTAAATATTATTTCTGCACATTTGATTTCTCAGTAAAATAATTTCATAAAGGAAAGCACTTAACTGTTTCTGTACAAAATTTAATATTCATGAAAAACAAACTATTTTCATGTGTTTTTATTATGGATGTTATTATTCTTATATATGTTATATATATCCATATACATATTATTCTTATATCTGCTTATGTAAAAACTAGTTTTATATTTTAATGTATTGAAAGCATTTCAAAAATAAAGGTCCTTCAGTGTATATATTTCAGAAATATAGCTGGAAACTAAAGTTTTGCCTGTACCAGAAACTCTCCTGAAAGAGATTCAACTAAAGAAAATCAAAGATCAGTAAGTCAGAAAACAAAGAATAGGTACAGCTTAGAAAAGTTGAGGGTAGGTTTTGGTGTCACATGGATCTCAGCTTAAAATCTGTTTCTTGCTCTTTTAGGCTGTTTGAGCCTCAACCTCCATCATTTTAGAATGTGACTACTATATCGGAATCAGGTTGAGTGATTCCCCAGAACCCGTTTCTCTCTTGCTTCTCTCCAATAATCCATGGTTTTCACTTGCAGAATCTGGTGGTGGCCCTATCTTCTTTCTAAGGATAGAAGATGGGCAGAGCCTTAACCAATTAGTACATCCCTTCTCCAATCCAAGTTTATGACCTCAGTTGCTCAACCCTGAGTGAAACTCAGCAGCCTGGCTTGATATATGGGAGCACAAAGCACTGCCCCTCTTGGTAGACATAGCAATCCCCATTACCACTGGAGGCATTTGTTGTTCCTTAAGCCACCCTGAAAATTCAGTAGATCAGGGCAGAGCTCAGAAAATTCCTGGGGGAAATTTAGAGCTTTGATGTCACTGAGATCCAAATCTGGTGAAGTCCCCCACTACTTCCAGGCTTTTCAATTATGTGTACCAGTACCCTTCCTTTATTTTTTCAGAACATTTGAGATGAATTTTCATGTATTTGTAATGTAAACCCTTGACTTAGCGTGAAAATAATCCCCGCAGTCTGTGGGTCATAAGGTTTAACAGTACAGGTTGACAATCCTTATTTTTATTCTCTGAGGAAAGGTGTGCTTTAGAATTCAAAATTTTTTCATTTTTAAACAGGAGATGTAGCGCATATACTATATAATAGCTAACACTGCCAGAGAAATGGGTGGCAGTAACCTGTAATCAAACTCAGCATTTCTGCAGCAAAATGTGGGAGCAATCACAATTACTGTTTTTTTAAAAAAAAAAAAAAAAAAAGACTACAAATAGCCTAGTGATTGTTCTTTGCAGACACTGCTAAAATGTGAATTTTGAAGAAAAATCTTGATGCATAGCTCTCTGGATTTTAGATTTGCAGCTAAGGACATGTGTTCTTCTCTCTTTCTCTCTCTCTCTCTTTCTCTCTTCCTCTCTCTCTCCTCTTTGTACACACACACACACACACACAGACACACACGTATGTAAATATATGTGAGTATAAATGTTATATCATATTATGGGTTCTTATCTGCTTTATAAAAAAGTCACGTTGTTCAGTTATTCGTGATATAGAATGCTTCCGTATGAATAAAATTTATAGTCAAATTACATCATCTTTATTCTCATCATCTACATTATTAAAAAGATGGATTATAGTTTACTCTGTCCTGTTTCTAAAATGTACTTAGACTAAACTAAGAGCAAAATTTGCTGGAATGTAAAAAATGTATTTTGGTCAGATATATTTTAATTGGACTTTTCACCATTTCCCTTCTTTGACACAAATCCTATTAAATATCATTCTGACATTCATTATGATAAGTAACCCAGCTCTTGGCAAACATATGCTATGTCAGCAATTTTGTTTCTGTTTCTGATGACTAATAAAAATGGTACAAGTGAGTCCTTGCTACAAAAATTTTCAGCAGAGGCAAAATAAGATTTTTACTCCTATAGTAGTTTTTTCCTCACTAAAATCATACGAACTATGCTAAAATAGATATAACACTCATGATGTAGTTAAGAAAACTGTGGGAACAAAGGAGTAAATATTGTATTCAGAATGTAATAGATAAATTTGAACTTCAGATTTTTCCTATTACCTATATTGATCATTTTTGGGTAATTTATTCTGTGTGTTATGGAATGATACCTTCTGACACAACTGAAGATAAACAATATTTTTTTTTAATTTCTGAAACTTTACTTCATTAGTTATTCCCAATAAACCTGTATTAGTCTCATTATCTTTCATATAAAAAGCTAGTAAATAAGGAAATAAGTGGCAATATACTTATTCTGAACGTATTTTCTTCTAAATATAAATTTACACAGTATTTGTAACCTAGAAGAAAAAAAATTTGTCCTAAAAGATTGTGGTTATCATTATTAATAAAATTATGTGGTAAATATATAGTTTTTTAAAAAAGTTTCAGAGGACTATTCTAACCTAGCTTGATTTTTGCCTTTGAAATAGAAATAATTTGCCCTTTGTATAGTCTTGCTCTTAATTCAAGAGTTTTATTAAGATCTCTCCTCAAATATTTAGTATTCTGACTGTATCTGTCAGGACATAATTAAAAACCACAAATCCCACTGTAGCTATTTTAAGCTAGACATAAATTCATTAAAATATCAAGAGAGTCCATCAAATATCCTACAGTGCTAGAGAACCAGACGAGCCATCTACACAGCCAAGAACAATGATCATGTTATGCCACTTGTCTGCCCTAATGAACAATCTACTTCAGCTGCTACTGAGCCCAAGAATGACAGCCACTAGTACAGCAGTGCTATTCTGACCTCGCGTGTTGCTACACCTGCATGCTGGCTGTTTCCCAACACGCTCATGAAAATGGATTCCCTTATAGTGTCTCATTCATGTTTCTCTCCTCCCAATCAACATCCCAGGGGATGTATGCAAACTGCGAAGCCCCTATCAAATACCTGAGCTTGGCTTCAAGGGAGTTGGGACTAGGTTGCTGGCTTTAACTTTACAGAGCAGACGTTCGTAAAATGGTTATTCCTAAAATTTAGAAAAATGTTTAAAATTCCTGGATGACCAAATAGCATGGGTTATTTTGGTCAAAATAATACAATTTGAAAATAATTTAAAATTTTTTAAAAACCTAAAAATCATAGTGTTACAATGCTGACGGTGGAAACAGCAGTGCTGGTAGTAGAAATATTAATTATAATATTGCCACATTGGTGGATAGCCATGCCATTTCTGATGACAGGGAAAGTGTATGCTGAATGCATATTGTTCTTGGGCTTCATTGCTATTACCTGAGGCATCAGTATCTTAATCTTGGGCAGTGGTAAATTTGTCTTAGACATCAGCGGTGTCTTAGACATCAGTTGCTTTGACAGTAATGAGGAGTGATGACATTGTTTTTGGTGGTCAATGGTAAAAGAGCCTCATGTTTTGCGAAGAGCAAAAGCAAAAGCTGTCCATAGCGAGGCCAGCATTGCCTCAGAAGACAATTACAAGTACTTTACATATTAAAGAGAGCTGTTTCTTGCTGAACCAATAGGACACCTCTGAAGAACTCCAGCAATATTTGGAAAGAAATTGTGGGGAAGTTAAAGTCTCCACCAAACAGCTAACGTTAAGATTCTATTTCAATCCCGAGCTACATGAGGTCTGACATTCACATTGATTTCAACGTTTTGGAGTGACTGCATTCTCATATTATGAGGAAAATCATTACCAATGAATCACAGAATCTAAATGTCCATGTAACTTGGAAATGTTTAGGTTGTCATATAATATATATATTGACTTTTAAATATTTGTAATAAAATTGAAATCTCCTATAGGAGGGAGACCAACTTAGAAAAGAGCTAGTGCCTCCCTGGTGGCACAGTGGTTAAGAATCCACCTGCCAATGCAGGGGACACGGGTTCGAGCCCTGGTCCAGGAAGATCCCACATACTGTGGAGCAACTAAGCCCGTGCACCACAACTACTGAGCCTGTGCTCTAGAGCTTGCGAGCCACAACTACTGAAGTCTGCGTGTCTAGAGCCTGTGCTCCACAGCAAGAGAAGCCACCGCAATGAGAAGCCTGAGCACCGCAACGAAGAGTAGCCCCTGCTCGCCACAACTAGAGAAAGCCTGCACACAGCAACGAAGACCCAACACAGCCAAAAATAAAATGAATGAAATAAATTTATAAAAATAAAAAATAAAAGAGCTAAATGCAAAAGATGTAAATGCAGAACTGCTCTGGAGGAAGCAGAGTTTCGGGGTGTGGAAAAGGACCCCACTCCCTCCACTCACCTCCACTTCCTAATCTCTCTCTCTTTACTTCTCACAAAAGTTTCTGGGATACTTCGCAAGACCATCTGTAATTTTTTTTTTTAATGACACAGTGGGTTACAACCGGAGCCTCAAAGATGTGAAATATGATCAGGTTGAGAGGAATTACATTTGTTCTACATGGATAGGACAGATTTAGGGATTCAAAGCTAATGAAAGTAAATTTAAACTTAATATAGGGAAGAACTTTATAACTTACAGAACTTTCTAATAATGAAATAGGTAACTTTATGAGATTAATTCCCTGATGACTGGAAATATTCCAAGACCAGATGATCACTAACGGTGTCCAAGGGGATTTAGATCTCAGGAGAGTGGCTGTCTTTAGGTTCCATCATCATATGGCGTGATTGTCTATATCATCTGCACAATGATCCTACATTAACTCCCTGAACAAACATCAGGTAGATTAGAAATATATTTAAAATTTTTTCCATATATCTTACATATTTTTAAATTCCAATGGTATAATAAACTCCACATTTTTTTTTTGTTTTTTTTAATTAATTAATTAATTTTTTAAAAAAATTTTGGCTGTGTTGGGTCTTCGTTTCTGTGCGAGGGCTTTCTCCAGTTGCGGCGAGCAGGGGCCACTCTTCATCGCGGTGCGCGGGCCTCTCACTATCGCGGCCTCTCTTGTTGCGGAGCACAGGCTCCAGACGCGCAGGCTCAGTAGTTGTGGCTCACGGGCCTAGTTGCTCCGCGGCATGTGGGATCTTCCCAGACCAGGGCTCGAACCCGTGTCCCCTGCATTGGCAGGCGGATTCTCAACCACTGCGCCACCAGGGAAGCCCTCCACATTGTTTTTTTTCTCTTTTTTCACTACATGAAGACCTTTATTTCTTTAATATTCAACACTTTTAAAAGTAATAATTCTTGTTTTCTAGATGCTTCTGAGAAAAGTAAACTATAGGTGGAAATAAAATGTAAGTGCATTTTCTCAGAAATACTGCACTGCATATGCCTGTTTTTCTTGTTTGAGAGACCTTCCAAAGGAAGGAGAAAAGAACATTTGTGAACAACATGAGATAAACTAAGAAGCACAACAGCATTAAAAGATAACATCAAGTTAACTGATAAACCAATTCAGGAAACACTATAATTCTGAAAGTAATAGATACAGAGTTGCCAGGTTACAAAAACACATCGTGTTTTTCTTGTTTTGGGAAGACTAGGATGCTTTTTCTTCTGGGATTATGCCACATAGCTTTTCTTTAGGAAAAATAAAAACTCTTGTTCCTTGTGTACACCATCTTGTACTACTAAAATACATCATTTTTCTGTGAGTTACTTTGAATAAAATATATTATTTATTTGTTGTAAGATATAAGAAGAAACATCATAGGATGGAAAATTTACCAGAGAAACATATAAGTATGATGGGCCCAACGTTTTACTTGTTGATATATAGCTTTCATTGATTTGTTACAACAATCTAGGATTTATCATTATCTTAAAAATTTCTTTCAAGGTATCTTCTTAACTGTGCTTTTAATTGAACTTTAATTCATTAAAAATAGAAATGATTACAGTTCATGTTTTGCTTTAAACTGATATTATTTTCTGTTTATAGCATGTATTCGTATAGAGTTGAGGGTATTACAAGAAGGGAGCTATGCTAAGAAACTAAGAAAATAGTGATTGAAACTTCTTTAAAGAATGAAAACTTAATACCTATGAGAATAGGACCACTGTTTTTAAATACTCCAAGATACTTCTGCCGGTGGGCTATTAAGTCATATTATACAGGAGGTATCATGGAACAGCATGATGGAGGGCAATTTTATAATAGTGGTTTTTCCAATAAAAGGAATTAAAATAATCCTCTAATACCCACAGAGACTGCTGCTCTTACACAGGAAATATGTCTTCTAGATGATACACAGATCAATAACCTGGGCTTAAAAGTAAATGGGAGGAAGAGAGAGAAGGGAGAAGACAGCCAATATGGACATAGTGTATTGGAGAGAAGCAAACTCTTCCATAGAACGGATTGATCATAATTTGACTCTTAAATCTGTGATGTGAGTATCTATAACCCAATCTTCAGAGCTCCTCAGTTGCTTAGGCACCTAAAGACCTGGGGTTTTCCTTGGGGAGCATATGGAGGAAGCAGCAGCCCCAGGCGTGAGCCAGAGGCTTGGAGCACTGCCTCAGCATGGGAGTCAACACCTCAGCCCTAGCATTACTCCTAGGGCTGGGTACTAGCAAGGGGTCAGAGGAAGCATGCCTGCAGTGGAAAGCTGCCCCTGATGGACCCAGGGGAGCATCTCCAACTCTCTTCTTGATGCCAAGGAGAAGGATATGAATAAGATTCTACTCAGCCTTGGCTGAGGTCAGACTGCCTATGGGCAAATGAAGGGAACTGGATTAGAGAATATAGAGGAAAGCTAAACCAGCTACTATAGGGGCTGCCAGGTGCCTAGAAGTGATCAATGGAATGAAGTTCCCCAAAGCCTTTTCTCCACAGGAAGCGCTTCCTGAGAAAGAATCTAGAAGTTAGATACCAATCACAGAGTGATGAGCTGAGACTTTCACGAACAGAAAAAAAAAAAAAAAAAAAAATGTTGCTCTACCATGCTAGAGGAAATATTGAACTATATTTTCTTTCTATAGATTCCACAGAAAATATTGTGAAATGGTTGTCATATGAAGAGTACCAATAGCATGCAGCAATAAAATGTAGAAAAAAGGAATTACTATAAAAATATAAAATTAAGTACAAAGTATTTGCATTCCAAAATTTTGATTTTTAAGTACCTGTCAACTTTTTAAAAATTGGTAATTTGTAGTGTTTTCATTTCTCATTCTAAATAAACATTCGTTTTATGCCTAATTTTGTATTGATTATTTCATATTCTTGAAATCGGTTTTCTAAAACTGCATGTCTGTTTTGAAATTTGGGTAAAAGTATTGACTCCAAAAATCCAATGTTTCATGACATGGCTGCTGGTAACACATGGGGAGGGTAATTTTTCACTGTGGCTGAACTTCCATTGCAGAACATATGGCAATAAATGCCTGTTATGACTCCCCTTCATCCAAACCACCCTCTTCTGTGGTCAGTGTGACAAGCTAAAATAACCCCACAGGTTTCCACAAACCCCTGTCTGAGAACCAAGCCAAAGAAACTAGATAATATTCACCAATACTTCATCCAGGGTAGCAATTATAGATAGATATTGAAACTCATTGGTTTTGTGTATCAGTGTGTATAGTGAATAGAGAATCAGTTATGACAGAATATGGCTTCAGAGGTTCTCCTCATATTTTTATGTCATAGCAAAGAGATTCTTTATATCATGGGTTGGCGAACTATGGTCTATGGAATCCAGCCCTGTGGCTTTTTTTGAAAGGCCTGCAAGCTGAGTATGGTTTTTATATTAAAAGATTGCATAAACAAACAAATAAAAAAGAATATGCAATAGACACTACTTAGAGCTTGCATAGACTAAATCATTTGCTCTCTGGCTCCTTACAGGAAGAGATTGCGTTCCCTGTTTTAGATTTTGCCTCAGTCATTAAAATCAGGTTAACTGCCCACTCTCACCATTTTCTCTTAACAAGGCTTATCCTTGTGGCTATCATAGTGGCCCAGCCTGGTTGTCCATATGGCTAGGATTTAAGTAAGGAAGATAGTGAGAAAAGTTTAGAGAGGAATAGGTGATTGGGAATAGGAAAGGAACTTAGGAAAAAAGTAGGGTTAAAATTTTTTTCTGTTATTTTATATATGAGTTGGTTACTGATTTGCTACAGATCAGTGAGTATTTCATAAGAACACATTCTTATCCTTGTTTCCTCAGTCTCATGAAAAGTCCTTTCTACGAGCAAATTCTCCCAATGTTGCCTTTTAATGGTGGCTCTTACTATTGATCTGGAGGTAATTTTTCTGAGGTTTATAATAAATTATTTCACAGGTTTTCACACTGTGTTCCATGGTGTCCTAGAGTTACACTGAGATATCTCAGGGACAGCCTTGTGAAGACACAGGGAGACCAAGAAGATGTGAGGTTAGGTCTTCATGCATATTTCATCCATATTCATACCACCCATATATCTCTTACCTCTGCTATAATAAAATTTTCATTTAAGTCAATAGCAAAAATACAAACAATCCGATTGAAAAATGGACAGAGAAAACAAATTGACATTTTTTTTTCCAAAGAAAATGTACAAATGGCCAACATGTACATGAAAAGATGTTCAACATCACTAATCAGCAGGGAAATGCAAATCAAAACCACAATGAGAGATCACTTCACACCTGTTAGAATGACTATTATCAAAAAGACAAGTGATGGTGAAGAAGTGGAGAGACAGGAACACTTGTGCACTGTTGGTAGAAATGCAAATTGGTCTAGCCACTAAGGAAAAGAGTATGGAGATTCCTCAAGAAATTAAAAGTAGGACTATCATATCATCCAGCAATCCCTCTTCTGGGTATGTGTCCAAAGGAAATGAAAATAGGAGCTTGAAGAGCTATCTGCACTACTCTGTTCATTGCAGCTTTATGCACAATAGCCAAGGTATGGAAACAACCTAAGTGGCCATGAACAGATGAATGGATAAACAAGATGTGATATATATACACAGTGGAATACTACTCACTCATGAGAAAGAAAGAAATCCCACCATTTGCAACAACATGGATGGAGCTTGAGGGCATTATGCTAAGTGATACAAGTCAGATAGAAAAAGACAAATACGGTGTGGTATCACTTATATCTTGAATCTTAAAAAAAAAGTCAAACTTACAGAAACAGAGAGTAGAAAAGTGGTTGCCAGGGGCTGGGGCTGGGGTAATAGGGAGAAATTGGTTACAGGGGACAAACTTTCAGCTATAAGATGAATGAGGTCTGAGGATTTAATGTTAAACCTCAAAACATGGTGACTATAGTGGATAACAATATTTTATATAATTGAAATATGCCAAGAGAGTAGATGTCCTCACCAAAAAAAAAAAAAGTAAATAAATATGTGGAGTATGTGGAGGTGATCGATGTGTTAATTAACTAGGTGGTGGGGATCTTTCACAAGGTATATGTACATCAAATAATCATGATGTACACTTTAAATATCTTAGAATTTTGTCACTTATACTTTAGTAAAGCTGAAAAAAGATTTAAGAGGAAACATGTCTCAATAAAAAAAAAAAAACAAATCTTAAAAGAGTTGCTAGTTTAGCCCAGTTATTTTCTCTTCAATGCCATGAACATTTTCTAAATAGACTGCAAAGCATTTTGCAGTTTCTTTCATTCTCTAAGACATTTTCTTCAATCCTTGTTAAAACTGATTTAGAACTGACACTAAAATAGAAACAATGAGGAAATATTAAATGTAGAAACTTCTCCCTTTTTTTTCTTCCTTCCTTCCTTCCTTCCTTCCTTCCTTCCTTCCTTCCTTCCTTCCTTCTTTCCTTCCTTCCTTCCATCCTTCCATCCTTCCTTCCTCTCTCTCTTTCTCTCTTTCTCTTTCTCTCTTATTTTTCTATTTTTTTCACAAGGGACTAATAGGTTAAAAAAAAACTCCCTCTAAAATATCCCTCGTATTCCACTTGTGTGATACTGCCTGGATAAAATTAGGGAAGTGTTCACTTAAGGTTAATATGTCAGCGGAAATTGCTTTTGTGTAATGGAGGAAAAGCTATTCTTACATTACAAAATGACTTTACGTCAGGTCATTATGATTAATACTTGCATGAAAATAAATTTTGCATTGCTGTGAGATCATGTTCTCCAGATAAATGCAATAGGACGTGGAAATGTAGGGGATCACAACTTAATTTGTGAGAGATTGCCCCATGCACAGAGAACAACCTTTAATTGCGGAGAAAATTTGGAGCACAGTAGTTTGGAGTCATCGAGGCTGGTGCAGAGCCAAAGCAGGTAAGCACTAGCTCACACCTTGCGTATTACCATCTTGGACGTGGAGGGGGAAAAACAAAAGGCTGTTTCAGAGAAACTTAGAAGATGGTGTGGTAAGGAGTACTTTTCTCTCGTCAGCCCAGCAATTTTATCATAGGATTGGGAGGGCACAGGTAACAATTACTCAGTACCACCTTCTAGTTTCATTCAGTTTGCTCAGTCCCACCTAAAGTGCACAAGAAAAGGAAAAATTATTCATGTGCCTAGACCTCATCCCCAGCCAACTTATTACTATAGATAATAAAGAGGTGTGCTGTAAAGAAAATATCGCAGGCTTTGGAAACAAATATCTCCCAGTTGTGGCTCTGCCATTTTATAGCTATCATATATAGGGTTATTAGGGAGGATATATACATAGGGGTTAAGAAATTGAGATCTCAAACAATAGTCCCTTTATTGAAATTCAGCTTTGCCACTTACTGCTGTTTAACTGTAGGCAGATTTCTTAACTTCAAGTCTTTGTCTATCTCTCTTTTTCTTTTCTCATTTCCCAAAGTGGGTGGTAATGACATATGTACTTACTTCACAGAGTTTTTACAAAGATTAAATTATATGAAGCACTTAGACAAATGTTTGGCACATAGTAGATAGATAGATAAATGCTATTACTATACATACTATCCTAAGTTTATGATTAAATGAGATATTACATAAAAGTCATCTATCATTTTATTAGGCATTTAAAAAATAATTAGTGCTTTCTTTTTTTAATTTTAGAAGCATGCTTTTTTTTATTTATTTATTTATTTATGGCTGTGTTGGGTCTTCGTTTCTGTGCGAGGGCTTTCTCTAGTTGCGGCAAGTGGGGGCCACTCTTCATCACGGTGCGCGGGCCTCTCATTATCGCGGCCTCTCTTGTTGTGGAGCACAGGCTCCAGACGCGCAGGCTCAGTAGTTGTGGCTCACGGGCCTAGTTGCTCCGCAGCATGCGGGATCCTCCCATACCAGGGCTCGAACCCGTGTCCCCTGCATTGGCAGGCAGACTCTCAACCACTGCGCCACCAGGGAAGCCCTAGTGCTTTCTTAATATTCTACAGGGTTCAATTACTAATCTCACAAAAGATTATTCAAAACACCATTGAACAAAAATGCTTGTAATGGGTTGTTGTGTTCTAGAAATGACAATTTTTTTTCACTCTAACTTTGCATACTCCATTTTTAACTCTGTTTATCCCAAGACTCTGAGGAACTTTAGCTAGGAGAGGGGACCATTTAATCTATTAGCAATATTTATCATGTACTGCCTGCCCTCTTGTCTAGAGCATGGTAAGGACTATATCAAATCCACAGATTTTTGGAAGCTTTTGGAATTGTTACAACGTGTTAAATGGACCATTATAAGCAAGGCAGGAAAGTGTTAGATATACACAGTAAATTGTTAGATTTACACAGAAGTAAAACCAAAAATCCATAGAATGTTAAGGCTATTACTAATTTAACCCTTATCTTTTGATAGAAAAACAGTTAAGTCATCCCACAGAAGTAGTTTTTTTTAATTCCTTTCCGTAACTCAAATTCTTTAGTGAGACGCTTTCCATGATCTCCCTTGGTGATTCATTGTCAAGAAATCTACAACTTTCATTTGTTTCAAAAAGATTTTCTTTTATTCACTTTGCTTTAGAGATTATAGCTATTCTACTACACTGCTCTAGCAAGAAACTGGTATTTGATGATTGAATCATACTCATTTTTAGCACTCTACGATTTTATCTTTCAAATCCTCCAAGTTTGTCAATTCCCTTCTTTTTTACAGATGTTGAGGGTGAGTGACTAAAGGTCTGGATACTGTCACAAATATGTTGAATAAGTGACTTAAAATTTACATGCCCTCTCACTAGTGTATATAGCATTTATATACTTTAAAGTTAAATTCTATATTTGTTAAGTTTGATTTGGTTGCAAACCATAGAAAACTACTTTGATTTGAGGCAAAAAGTGCAGTCTGTCCGAAGAATACCCACTTGCAGACAAGACAACAAAAACCATTAGAGAAGGCAGGACCTAAATACCATGCAGGATCACTATAGTAGAAAGAGGTAGGATAGCAAGAGTGTGATTAAGTTCAAGTTTAGCTCAATCCTGTTGTCTCTTCTGTCAAGCTTCAGATTTCATAGTGATAACTCTATTTGGACCCATTTGGGTTGGATGTTTCTAGCTCCAGATTAATCAGTGGAGGATATAGGCTCAGATTTAACTACTGGAAAGAACAATTACAAATCAGTAAATCAGGAAGAACTATAATATGTCTTTACCTCCTTTTTCTTTTTTTTTTTTAGACAGCTATATTGAGATATAATTTACATATCAAAAAATTCAACCACATTAGTATACAATTCAGTCATTTTCAGTAAATTTATAAAACGTGCAACCAGAACCACAATCTACTTTTAGAACATTTCCATCATCCTTAAAATTCCCCACCAGCCAGCTTACAGTCCAACCTTGCTTCCACTTCCAACCCCAGGCAACCACTGATCTCTTCCTACCTCTATAAATTTGCTTGCTAATTTTATATAAACAGATCATACAATAGTAGACTTTTGCATCTGGCTTCTTTCGCATAGCATGAGTGTTTTGAGGTATGTCAATGATGTATCAGTATTTGGTTCTTTGTTTGGCTGAGTAGTATTTTATTGTAGAGATGCATCACATTGTGTTCACCAGTTGATGTTTGTATCAGTTCCAGATTTTAGCCATTATGAATAATGTGATTATGAGCATTCACACACAAATCTTTTTGTGAACATAAACATTTATTTCTCGTGGATAATATTCATAGGAGTGAAATGCTGGATCATATGACGATTTTATACTTAACTATGAAGGAAACTACTATGGGGTATAATTTTGTTTCTTCCAAGGTGGGTTGTACCAATTTACAATTACATTCTCACCAACATTATGTGAAGATTTAAGTTTCTCTGATTTCTGGCCAACACTTAGCATTGTCTATCCTTTTTTGGTTTTGCTTTTTTTTAACATCTTTATTGGAGTATAATTGCTTTACAATGGTGAGTTAGTTTCTGCTTTATAACAAAGTGAATCAGCTATACATATGTATACATCCCCATATCTCCTCCCTCTTGTATCTCCCTCCCACCCTCCCTATCCCACCCCTCTAGGTGGACACAAAGCACAGAGCTGATCTCCGTGTGCTATGCAGCTGCTTCCCACTAGATATCTATTTTACATCTGGTAGTGTATATATGTCCATGCCACTCTCTCACTTTGTCCCAGCTTACCCTTCCCCCTCCCCATGTGCTCAAGTCCATTCTCTAGGTCTGTGTCTTTATTCCTGTCCTGCCCCTAGGTTCTTCAGAACCTTTCTTTTTTTTTTTTAGATTCCATATATATGTGTTAGCATACGGTATTGGTTTTTCTCTTTTCTGACTTACTTCACTCTGTATGACAAGACTCTAGGTTCATCCACCACGCTACAAATACTCAATTTCGTTTCTTTTTATGGCTGAGTAGTATTCCATTGTATATATGTGCCACATCTTCTTTATCCATTTATCTGTCGATGGACACTTAGGTTTATTCCATGTCCTGGCTATTGTAACCAGAGCTGCAATGAACATTGTAGTACATGACTCTTTTTGAATTATGGTTTTCTCAGGGTATATACCCAGTAGTAGGATTGCTGGGTGATATGGTAGTTCTATTTTTAGTTTTTTGAGGAACCTCCATACTGTTCTCCATAGTGGCTGTATCAATTTACATTCCCACCAACAGTGCAAGAGGATTCCCTTTTCTCCACACCCTCTCCAGCATTTATTGTTTGTAGATTTTTTGATGATGGCCATTCGGACTGGTGTGAGGTGATACCTCATTGCAGTTTTGATTTGCATTTTTCTAATGATTAGTGATATTGAGCACTCTTTCATGTGTTTGTTGGCAATCTGTATATCTTCTTTGGAGAAATGTCTGTTTAGGTCTTCTGCCCCATTTTTGGATTGGGTTTGTTTGTTTTTTTGATATTGAGCTGCATGAGCTGCATGTAGATTTTGGAGATTAATCCTTTGTCAGTTTGCTTCGTTTGAAAATATTTTCTCCCAATCTGAGGGTTGTCTTTTCATCTTGTTTATGGTTTCCTTTGCTGTGCAAAAGCTTTAAGTTTCATTAGGTCCCATTTGTTTATTTTTGTTTTTACTTCCATTTCTCTAGGAGTGGGTCAAAAGGACCTTGCTGTGATTTATGTCATAAGTGTTCTGCCTATGTTTTCCTCTAAGAGTTTTATAGTGTCTTGCTTTACATTTAGGTCTTTAATCCATTGTGAGTTTATTTTTGTGTATGGTTCTAGGGAGTATTCTAATTTCATTCTTTTACATGTAGCTGTCCAGTTTTCCCAGCACCACTTATTGAAGAGGCTGTCTTTTCTCCATTGTATATTCTTGGCTCCTTTATTAAAAATAAGGTGGTCATATGTGCATGGGTTTATCTCTGGGCTTTCTATCCTGTTCCATTGATCTATAATTCTGTTTTATGCCAGTGCCATACTGTCTTGATTACTGTAGCTTTGTAGTATAGTCTGAAGTCAGGGAGCCTGATTCCTCCAGCTCTGTTTTTCTTTCTCAAGATTGCTTGGCTGTTCGGGGTCTTTTGTGTTTCCATAAAAATTGTGAAATTTTTTGTTCTAGTTCTGTGAAAAATGCCATTGATAGTTTGATAGGGATTGCATTGAATCTGTAGATTGCTTTGGGTAGTATAGTCATTTTCACAATGTTCATTCTTCCAATCCAAGAACATGGTATATCTCTCCATCTGTTGGTATCATCTTTAATTTCTTTCATCAGTGTCTTATAGTTTTCTGCATACAGGTCTTTTGTCTCCTTAGGTAGGTTTATTCCTAGGTATTTTATTCTTTTGTTGCCAGTGGTAAATGGGAGTGTTTCCTTATTTCTCTTTCAGATTATTCATCATTAGTGTATAGGAATGCAAGAGATTTCTTGTGCATTCATTTTGTATCCTGCTACTTTACCAAATTCATTGATTAGCTCTAATAGTTTGCTGGTAGCATCTTTAGGATTTTCTATATATAGTTAGTATCATGTCATCTGCAAACAGTGACAGCTTTACTTATTCTTTTCTGATTTGGATTCCTTTTATTTCTTTTTCTTCTCTGATTGCTGTGGCTAAAACTTCCAAATCTATGTTGAATAATAGTGCTGAGAGTGAGCAACCTTGTCTTGTTCCTGATCTTAGTGGAAATGGTTTCAGTTTTTCACCATTGAGAAGGATGTTGGCTGTGGGTTTGTCATGTATGGCCTTTATTATGTTGAGGTAAGTTCCCTCTATGCCTACTTTCTGGAGAGTTTTTATCATAAATGGGTGTTGAATTTTGTTGAAAGCTTTTTCTGCATCTATTGAGATGATCATATGGGTTTCCTCCTTCAGTTTGTTAATATGGTTTATCACATGGATTGATTTGCGTACATTGAAGAATCCTTGCATTCCTGGGATGAACGCAACTTGATCATGGTGTATGATCCTTTTAATGTGCTGTTGGATTCTGTTTGCTAGTATTTTGTTGAGGATTTTTGCATCTATGTTCATCAGTGATATTGGTCTGTAATTTTCTTTTTTTGTGGCATCTTTGTCTGGTTTTGGTATCATGGTGATGGTAGCCTTGTAGAATGAGTTTGGGAATGTTCCTCCCTCTGCTATATTTTGGAAGAGTTTGAGAAGGATAGGTGTTAGCTCTTCTCTAAATGTTTGATAGAATTTGCCTGTGAAGCCATCTGGTCCTGGGCTTTTGTTTGTTGGAAGATTTTTAATCACAATCTCAATTTCAGTGCTTGTGATTGGTCTGTTTATATTTTCTATTTCTTCCTGGTGCAGTCTTGGAAGGTTGTGCTTTTCTAAGAATTTGTCCATTTCTTCCAGGTTGTGCATTTTATTGGCATAGAGTTGCTTGTAGTAATCTCTCATGATCGTTTGTATTTCTGCAGTGTCCATTGTTACTTCTCCTTTTTCATTTCTAATTCTACTGATTTGAGTCTTCTCCTTTTTTTATTGATGAGTCTGGTTAATGCTTTATCAGTTTTGTTTATCTTCTCAAAGAACCAGCTTTTAGTTTTATTGATCTTTGCTATTGTTTCCTTCATTTCTTTTTCATTTATTTCTGATCTGATCTTTATTTCTTTCCTTCTGCTAACTTTGGGGGTTTTTTGTTCTTCTTTCTCTAACTGCTTTAGGTGTAAGGTTAGGTTGTTTATTTGAGATGTTCCTTGTTTCTTGAGGTAAGATTTTATTGCTATAAACTTCCCTCTTAGCACTGCTTTTGCTTCATCCCATAGGTTTTGGGTCATCATGTTTTCATTGTCATTTGTTTCTAGGTATTTTTTGATTTCCTCTTTGATTTCTTAAGTGATCTCTTGGTTATTAAATAGTGTATTGTTTAGCCTCCATGTGTTTGTATTTTTTACAGATTTTTTCCTGTAATTGATATCTAGTTTCATAGTGTTGTGGTCGGAAAAGATACTTGATACCATTTCAGTTTTCTTAAATTTACTGAGGATTGATTTGTGACCCAAGATATGATCTATCCTGTAGAATGTTCCTTGAGCACTTGAGAAGAAACTGTAATCTGCTGTTTTTGGATGGAATGTCCTATAAATATCGATTAAGTCTATCTTGTTTAATGTATCATTTAAAGATTGTTTCCTTATTTATTTTCATTTTGGATGATCTGTCTATTGGTGAAAGTGGGGTGTTAAAAGTCCTCTGCTATGATTGTGTTACTGTCGATTTCCCCTTTTATGGCTGTTAGCATTTGCCTTATGTATTGAGATGCTCCTATGTTGGGTGCATAAATATTTACAATTGTTATATCTTCTTCTTGGATTGATCCGTTGATCATTATGTAGTGTCCTTCTTTGTCTCTTGTAATAGTCTTTATTTTAAAGTCTCTTTTGTCTGCTATGAGAATTGCTACTCCAGCTTTCTTGATTGCCATTTGCATGAATATCTTTTTCATCCCCTCACTTTCAGTCTGTATGTGTCCCTAGGTCTGAAGTGTGTCTCTTGTAGACAGCATAATGTATGGGGCCCTTGTTTTTGTATCCATTCAGCCAGTCTCTGTCTTTTGGTTGAGCATTTATCCATTTACATTTAAGGTAGTTATCGATACGTATGTTCCTATTACCATTTTCTGAATTGTTTTGGGTTTGTTATTTTAGGTCTTTTCCTTCTCTTGTGTTTCCTGCCTAGAGAAGTTCCTTTAGAATTTGTTGTAGAGCTGGTTTGGTGGTGCTGAATTCTCTTAGCTTTTGCTTATCTGTAAAGGTTTTAATTTCTTTGTCGAATCTGAATGATATCCTTGCTGGGTAGAGTAATCTTGGTTGTAGGTTTTTCCCCTTCATCACTTTAAATATGTCCTGCCACTCCCTTCTGGCTTGCAGAGTTTCTGCTGAAAGATCAGCTGTAAACCTTATGGGGATTACCTTGTATGTTAATTGCTGGTTTTCCGTTGCTGCTTTTAATATTTTTCTTTGTATTTAATTTTTGATAGTTTGATTAATATGTGTCTTGGCATGTTTCTCCTTGGATTTATCCTGTATGGGACTGTCTGCCCTTCCTGGACTTGATTGACTATTTCCTTTCCCATGTTAGGGAAGTTTTCAACTATAATCTCTTCAAATATTTTCTCAGTCCCTTTTTTTTTTTCTCTTCTTCTGCGACCCCTATAATTCAAATGTTGGTGCATTTAATGTTGTCCCAGAGGTCTCTGAGCTTGTCCTCAATTCTTTTCATTCTTTTTTCTTTATTCTGCCCTGTGGTATTTTATTCCACTCTTTTATCTTCCAGGTCCCTTATCTGTTCTTCTGCCTCAGTTATTCTGGTATTGATTCCTTCTAGATAATTTTTAATTTCGTTTATTGTGTTGTTCATCATTGTTTGTTTGCTCTTTTTTCTTCTAGTTCCTTCTTAAACGTTTCTTGTATTTTCTCCATTCTATTTCCAACATTTTGGATCATCTTTACTATCATTTCTCTGAATTCTTTTTCAGGGAGACTGCCCATTTCCTCTTCATTTTTTTGGTCTGGTGGGTTTTTACCTTGCTCCTTCATCTGCTTTGTATTTCTCTGTCTTCTCATTTTGCTTAACTTACTGTGTTTGGGGTCTCTGTTTCGCAGGCTGCAGGTTCGTAGTTCCCGTTGTTTTTGGTGTCTGCCCCCAGTGGCTAAGGTTGGTTCAGTGGGTTGTGTAGGCTTCCTGTGGAGGGGATTGCTGCCTGTGTTCTGGTGGATAAGCCTAGATCTTGTCTTTCTGGTGGGCAGGACCATGTCCAGTGGTGTTTTTTGGGGTGTCTGTGAACTTATTATGATTTTAGGCAGTCTGTCTGCTAATGGGTGGGTTTGTGTTCCTGTCTTGCTAGTTGTTGGCATAGGGCGTCCAGCACTGTAGCTTGCTGGCTGTTGAGTGGAGCTGGGTCTTAGTGTTGAGATGGAGATCTCTGGGAGAGCTTCTGCTGTTTGATATTATGTGGGGCCAGCAGGTCTCTGGTGGACCAATATCCTGAACTCAGCTCTCCCACCTCAGAGGCTCAGGCCTGACACCCAGCCAGAGCACCAAGACCCTGTCAGCCTCATGGCTCAGAAGAAAAGGGAGGAAAGAAAGAAAGAAAGAAAGAAAGAAAGAAAGAAAGAAAGAAAGAAAGAAAGAAAGAAAGAAAGAAAGAAAGAAAGAAAGAAAGAAAGAAAGAAAGAAAGAAAGAAAGAAAAAATAAAAACAATAAAATAAAGTTATTAAAATAGAAAAGAATTATTTAAAAAAATGTAATTAAAAAAGAAAAGGAAGAAGAAAGCAACAAAACCAAAAAACCAATCCTCCAATGATAACAAGCACTAGTATAGTAAAAACTATACTAAAAAAAAAACCCAAAAACAAAATATGGACAATCAGAATCCTAGGACAAATGACAAAAGGAAAGCTTTTGGGAAGTCTGAGGTCTTCTGCTAGCGTTCAGTAGGTATTCTTTGGAGTTGTTCCACATGTAGATGTAGTTTTTATGTACTTGTGGGGAGGAAGGTGATCTCCCCATCTTACTCCTCCACCATCTAGAAGACACCTTCTTCAAATCCAAACACAGCCTCTCCACACGTACCGAGTTTGGATACTGCAGGAAAGCATCCCCGGTTCCCGGTATTTGTGCCCCTTTGATGATCATCCACATCCCGCTCCTATTCTTTTGGTTATATCCATTCTAGTGGGTAGTGTTATGTCATCGTGCTTTTAATTTGCATCTCCCGGAAGAATAATGGTGTTAAGGACCTTTTCATGTGTTTATTAGCCATTTATATATCTTCTTTAGAGAAATGTCTATTGAATTATTTTGCTCATTTTTAATTGGAATATTTGAAGTTTTAATATTGAATTTAGAAGTTATTTACATATTCTGTATCCATTTTTATATATTTTAGAAGATATATGATTCATTTAATTTATGTTGCTCCATAATAAATTACCACTAATTTAGGGGCCAAAACATCACACACATTTATAATCCCACAATTTCCATGGGTCAGAAGTCTGAGCATGGCTTAGCTGAGTTCTCTGCTCAGGGTCTTGGAATGATGTAATCAAGATTTTGACAGGACAGTACTTTCCTCTGGAGGCTCAAATGGGGAAAGATCTGCTTCCAAGTTCATTCAGGTTATTGGCAGAATTCATCTTCCTATTGATGTGTGAGTGTTGGTCCTGGCTTTTTGCTGGCTGTTGGCTGTTGGCTACTCAGTTGCTTAATACATGAACTTCCTCATCATGGCTGCTTAGTTCATCAAGCCAGTAAGGAGAAGATTGCTCAGCTGCTAAGACAGAGTCTTATACAACATAACTAGCGGTGGGAGTGGTATCTCATCACTGTTATCATATCTTTTAAGTTGCAAGCATGTGAAAGGGCCTGCCTACATTGAATGGAAAGGAGTTAAACAAAGACATAGACACCAGGAGGAAACTATCGGGATTATCTAATGTCTGTCCTCCATGTATCATTTGCAAATATATTCTCCCAGTCTGTAGCTTGTGTTTTCATTTACCTAAGGGTACTTTTTGAAGCATAAAAATTTTAATTTTAATGAAGTCCAATTTATCTTTTTCTCCCCTTCTTTTAAGGTTTATACTTTTGGTATTGTATCTAAGGAAACTTTACCCATCTGAAGATGATGAAGGTTTTATTATTTGTCTCCTTCTGGCAGTTTTAGTATTTTAGCTCTTATGTTTAGGTCAATGATCCATTTTAAGTTAATTTTGTGTATAGTGTCACATTAGTGTTCAGTTCATTTTATTGCAGGTGGATATAAAAATGGTCACAGAACTATTTATTGAAAAAACTCTCCTTTCTTCAATTGGGTTTTTCTTAGCGTCTTGTTATTGACCATAAATGTAAGGGTTTATTTTGGACTCTTAATTTTGTTCTATCCATATGGTGTTTTTATTACTGTAGCTTTGTGATAAGTTTTGAAACCTGGTAGTTTAAATCTTCTAATTTGCTCTTCCTTTTAAAAATTGTTTTGACTATTCTAAGTCTTTTGCACTTCTATATATATCTTAGGATTAGCTAACCAATGTGTATAAAAATTCTTGCTGGACTATTGATAGTGATTATATTGAATCAATAGATCAATTTTGGGATAATTACTACCTTAACAATATTGAGTCTTCCAATCAATGGCCATGGCAGATCTCTCAATTATGTATACCTTCTTGATATCCTCTCAGCAATGCTTTGTAGATTTCAATGTACAAATATTACATGTGTTTTTATAATTTTTCTTAGGTATTTTATTAATTTTGATATTATGAATAAAATTATTTAGTTGGTATTAATTTTGGATTGTTTGCTACAATCCAAATATATAGAAATATATTTAATTTTAGTATATATATCTAGCATTCTGTGACCTCTGTAGTTTATTAGTTCCAGCAATATTTTTATGGATCCTTTGGATTTTCTACTTATAAAATACCTTCTCTTTCTCTCTTCCTCTATCTCTCTCATATGTCTCTGTCTCTGTCTCTACCTTTATCTCTCTTTTTTTCTTTCTTCCTTTCTTGCATTCACTAGAACCACCAGAACAATGTTGAACAGAAATGTCAAGTTTACATTCTTTCCTTGATCCTAGAGATAGTAGGAAAACATTGTCACTATTTTTTATGATATAAGCTGCAGGCCTTAAAAATGACCATAATGAGGTTGAAAAACTTCCCTTCTATTTCTAGTTTGTTAGATGTTTTTATTGTGAAAAGTTAGAGAATATTTTCAAATGCTTTTTCTGAGTTTATTGGAAGCATCAAGTGGTTTTGTCATTTATTCTATTTCTGATGCTGATGCAACCTTGCATTCCTGGTAGAAATTATGGTTGGCCATGATTTATAATCCTTTTTATATGTTGCTGGATTCTATTGGCTAATATTTTACTAAGAATTTTGGTTTTATTTTCTTGAGAGCTATCTCTCTGTAGTTTTCTTTACTGAAATATCTTTATCTCTCTTTGATGTAATGGTAATACTACCCTCATAGAATGAGTTGCGAAATGTTCTTTTGTTTTCTGCTTTCTGAAAGAGTTTTTGAAGTGCCAGTATTATTTCTTTAAATATTTCATAGAATTCTCTAGTAAAAACATCTGGTTTGGGACTTTGTGGGAAAATTTTAAATAACTAATTCAATTTCTTATTCCCTAGGAAATTCAAATTTTTCATTTCTTTTGTCAGTCTTAGATTTTGTATTTTTCAGGAATTTGTCTATTTCATCTAACCTTTTGGCAGAATGTTGTTCATAATATGTCATAATCTTTTTGATTTCTATAGGGCTCATACTGGTTTTCTCTTTCATTTCTGGTTTTAATCATTTAAATGTCAGTATGCTAAATGTTTGACAATTTTCTTGACTTCTTCAAAAAAACCATCTTTTGGTGTATTGATTTTTCTCAGTTTTCTATTTTCTATTTAATTGAATTCTGCTCTAATCTTTATTTTTTCTATTTTTTCCTGCTTGCTTTGGAATCAGTTTATCTTTTTTTTTTTTCTATTTTCCTGCAGTGGAAGCTTAGTTTATTGATTTGAGACCTTTCATCTTTATTGACAGAGGAGATTACAGCTGTAAATTTCTCTCTAAGCACTGCTGTATCTGCATCTAATAAATTCTGATATGTTGTATTTTCATTCTCACACAGATTGAAATATATATTTTAAACTTATTTTGTGATTTCCTTTTTTACTCATGGGTTATGTAGGAGTGTGTTTAACTTCCAAATATTATAGGTTTTCCCTGGTATTAATATAACCATTTCATCTCTCTTACAGATATTCTTTACATGATCTATTTTTTCCTCCTTTTATTTTCAACTTGCTTTGTCTCTGTACCTAAGTAGTGTTTCTTCTAGACCCCATATAACTCAGGCTAGCTTTTTGATTAAATCTGTTAATATCTTTTTTTCCCTTTGAATGGAGTACTTAGTCCATTCACTCTTAGTGTTATCACTGTTATGGCTGGATTTCATGCCATCTATTTTCTCTTTGCTTTCTATTTTATTCATGCAGTTTTTGCTCACTTATTTCTCATTTAATGTCCTATTTTGTGTCAAACTATTTTTGTCTATTTTATTTCTTCTGCTGATTTTTTTTTAAACATCTTTATTGAAGTATAATTGCCTTACAATGGTGTGTTAGCTTCTGCTTTATAACAAAGTGAATCAGTTATACATATACAATATGTTCCCATTTCTCTTCCCTCTTGCATCTCCCTCCCTCCCACCCTCCCCATCCCACCCCTCTAGGTGGTCACAAAGCACTGAGCTGATCTCCCTGTGCTATGCGGCTGCTTCCCACTAGCTATCTATTTTACATTTGGTAGTGTATATATGTCCATGACACTCTCTTACCCTTTCACATCTCACCCCACCCCCTCCCCATATCCTCAAGTCCATTCTCTGGTAGGTCTGTGTCTTTATTCCCGTCTTGCCACTAGGTTCTTCATGGCCTTTTTTTTTTTTTTTTTTCCCTTAGATTCCGTATATATGTGTTAGCATACTGTATTTGTTTTTCTCTTTCTGACTTACTTCACTCTGTATGACAGACTCTAACTCCATCCACCTCATTACAAATACCTCCATTTCATTTCTTTTTATGGCTGAGTAATATTCCATTGTATATATGTGCCACATCTTCTTTATCCATTCATCTGTCGATGGACATTTAGGTTGCTTCCATGTCCTGGCTATTGTAAATAGAGCTGCAATGAACATTTTGGTACATGACTCTTTTTGACCTATGGTTTTCTCAGGGTATATGCCCAGTAGTGGGATTGCTGGGTCGTATGGTAGTTCTATTTGTAGTTTTTTAAGGAACCTCCATACTGTTCTCCATAGTGGCTGTATCAATTTACATTCCCACCAACAGTGCAAGAGTGTTCCCTTTCCTCCACACCCTCTCCAGCATTTATTGTTTCTAGATTTTTTGATGATGGCCATTCTGACCGGTGTGAGATGATATCTCATTGTAGTTTTGATTTGCATTTCTCTAATGATTAATGATGTTGAGCATTCTTTCATGTGTGTGTAGGCCATCTGTATATCTTCTTTGGAGAAATGTCTATTTAGGTCTTCTGCCCATTTTTGGATTGGGTTGTTCGTTTTTTTGTTATTGAGCTGCATGAGCTGCTTGTAAATCTTGGAGATTAATCCTTTGTCCGTTGCTTCATTTGCAAATATTTTCTCCCATTCTGATGGTTGTCTTTTGGTCTTGTTTATGGTTTCCTTTGCTGTGCAAAAGCTTTTAAGTTTCATTAGGTCCCATTTGTTTATTTGTGTTCTTATTTCCGTTTCTCTGGGAGCTGGGTCAAAAAGAATCTTGCTGTGATGTATGTCATAGAGTATTCTGCCTATGTTTTCCTCTAAGAGTTTGATAGTGTCTGCCCTTACACTTAGGTCTTTAATCCATTTTGAGTTTATTTTTGTGCATGGTGTCAGGGAGTGTTCTAATTTCATACTTTTACATGTACCTGTCCAATTTTCCCAGCACCACTTATTGAAGAGGCTGTCTTTTCTCCACTGTATATGCTTGCCTCCTTTATCAAAGATAAGGTGACCATATGTGTGTGGGTTTATCTCTGGGCTTTCTATCCTGTTCCATTGATCTATATTTCTGTTTTTGTGCCAGTACCAAACTGTCTTGATTACTGAAGCTTTGTAATATAGTCTGAAGTCAGGGAGCCTGATTCCCCCAGCTCCATTTTCGTTCTCAAGATTGCTTTGGCTATTCGGGGTCTTTTGTGTTTCCATACAAATTGTGAAATTTTTTGTTCTAGTTCTGTGAAAAATGCCAGTGGTAGTTTGATAGGGATTGCATTGAATCTGTAGATTGCTTTGGGTAGTAGAGTCATTTTCACAATGTTGATTCTTCCAATCCAGGAACATGGTATATCTCTCCATCTATTTGTATCATCTTTAATTTCTTTCATCAGTGTCTTATAATTTTCTGCATACAGGTCTTTTGTCTCCTTAGGTAGGTTTATTCCTAGATATTTTATTCTTTTTGTTGCAATGGTAAATGGGAGTGTTTTCTTAATTTCACTTTCAGATTTTTCGTCATTAGTGTATAGAAATGCAAGAGATTTCTGTGCATTAATTTTGTATCCTGCTACTTTACCAAATTCATTGATTAGCTCTAGGAGTTTTCTGGTAGCATCTTTAGGATTCCCTATGTATAGTATCATGTCATCTGCAAATAGTGACAGCTTTACTTCTTCTTTTCCGATTTGGATTCCTTTTATTTCTTTGTCTTCTCTGATTGCTGTGGCTAACACTTCCAAAACTATGTTGAATAATAGTGGTGAGAGTGGGCAACCTTGTCTTGTTCCTGATCTTAGTGGAAATGGTTTCAGTTTTTCACCATTGAGGACAATGTTGGCTGTGGGTTTGTCATATATGGCCTTTATTATGTTGAGGAGAGTTCCCTCTATGCCTACTTTCTGCAGGGCTTTTATCATAAATGGGTGTTGAATTTTGTCAAAAGCTTTCTCTGCATCTATTGAGATGATCATATGGTTTTTCTCCTTCAATTTGTTAATATGGTGTATCACATTGATTGATTTGTGTATATTGAAGAATCCTTGCATTCCTGGGATGAACGCAACTTGATCATGGTGTATGATCCTTTTAATGTGCTGTTGGATTCTGTTTGCTAGTATTTTGTTGAGGATTTTTGCATCTATGTTCATCAGTGATATTGGCCTGTAGTTTTCTTTCTTTGTGACATCTTTGTCTGGTTTTGGTATCAGGGTGATGGTGGCCTTGTAGAATGAGTTGGGGAGTGTTCCTCCCTCTGCAATATTTTGGAAGAGTTTGAGAAGGATAGGTGTTAGCTCTTCTCTAAATGTTTGATAGAATTCGCCTGTGAAGCCATCTGGTCCTGGGCTTTTGTTTGTTGGAAGGTTTTTAATCACAGTTTCAATTTCAGTGCTTGTGATTGGTCTGTTCATATTTTCTATTTCTTCCTGGTTCAGTCTCGGCAGTTTGTGCATTTCTAAGAATCTGTCCATTTCTTCCAGGTTGTCCATTTTATTGGCATAGAGTTGCTTGTAGTAATCTCTCATGATCGTTTGTATTTCTTCAGTGTCAGTGGTTACTTCTCCTTTTTCATTTCTAATTCTATTGATTTGAGTCTTCTCCCTTTTTCTCTTGATGAGTCTGGCTAATGGTTTATCAATTTTGTTTATCTTCTCAGAGAACCAGCTTTTAGTTTCATTGATTTTTGCTATTGTTTCCTTCATTTCTTTTTCATTTATTTCTGACCTAATCTTTATGATTTCGTTCCTTCTGCTGGTTTTGGGGGTTTTTTGTTCTTCTTTCTCTAATTGCTTTAGGTGCAAGGTTAGGTTGTTTATTCGAGATGTTTCCTGTTTCTTGAGGTAGGCTTGTATTGCTATAAACTTCCCTCTTAGCACTGCTTTTCCTGCGTCCCATAGGTTTTGGGTCATCGTATCTCCATTGTCATTTGTTTCTAGGTATTTTTTGATTTCCCCTTTGATTTCTTCAGTGATCACTTCGTTATTAAGTAGTGTATTGTGTAGCCTCCATGTGTTTGTATTTTTTACACATCTTTTCCTGTAATTGATATCTAGTCTCATAGCGTTGTGGTCGGAAAAGATACTTGATACGATTTCAATTTTCTTAAATTTACCAAGGCTTGATTTGTGACCCAAGATATGATCTATCCTGGAGAATGTTCCATGAGCACTTGAGAAAAATGTGTATTCTGTTGTTTTTGGGTGGAATGTCCTATAAATATCAATTAAGTCCATCTTGTTTAATGTATCATTTAAAGCTTGTGTTTCCTTATTTATTTTCATTTTGGATGATCTGTCCATTGGTGAAAGTGGGGTGTTAAAGTCCCCTACTATGATTGTGTTGCTGTCGATTTCCCCTTTTATGGCTGTTAGTATTTGCCTTATGTATTGAGGTGCTCCTATGTTGGGTGCATAAATATTTACAATTGTTATACCTTCCTCTTGGATCGATCCCTTGATCATTATATAGTGTCCTTCTTTGTCTCTTGTAATAGTCTTTATTTTAAAGTCTATTTTGTCTGATATGAGAATTGCTACTCCAGCTTTCTTCTGATTTCCATTTGCATGGAATATCTTTTTCCATCCCCTCACTTTCAGTCTGTATGTGTCCCTAGGTCTGAAGTGGGTCTCTTGTAGACAACATATATATGGGTCTTGTTTTTGTATCCATTCAGCCAGCCTGTGTCTTTTGGTGGGAGCATTTAATCCATTTACATTCAAGGTAATTATCAATATGTATGTTCCTATTCCCATTTCCTTAAATGTTTTGGGTTTGTTATTGGAGGTGTTTTCCTTCTCTTGTGTTTCTTGCCTAGAGAAGTTCCTTTAGCATTTGTTGTAAAGCTGGTTTGGTGGTGCTGAATTCTCTTAGCTTTTGCTTGTCTGTAAAGGTTTTAATTTCTCCATCACATCTGAATGAGATCCTTGCTGGGTAGAGTAATCTTGGTTGTAGGTTTTTCTCCTTCATCACTTTAAGTATATCCTGCCACTCCCTTCTGGCTTGCAGAGTTTCTGCTGAAAGATCAGATGTTAACCTTATGGGGATTCCCTTGTGTGTTATTTGTTTTTTTTTCCCTTGCTGCTTTTAATATGTTTTCCTTATATTTAATTTTTGACAGTTTGATTAATATGTGTCTTGGCATGTTTCTCCTTGGGTTTATCCTGTATGGGACTCTCTGTGCTTCCAGGACTTGGTTAACTATTTCCTTTCCCATATTAGGGAAGTTTTCAACTATAATCTCTTCAAATATTTTCAGTCCCTTTCTTTTTCTCTTCTTCTTCTGGGACCCCTATAATTCGAATGTTGGTGCGTTTAATGTTGTCCCAGAGGTCTCTGAGACTGTTCTCAGTTCTTTTCATTCTTTTTTCTTTATCCTGCTCTGCAGTAGTTATTTCCACCATTTTATCTTCCAGGTCACTTATCCTTTCTTCTGCCTCAGTTATTCTGCTATTGATCCCATCTAGAGTCTTTTTAATTTCATTTATTGTGTTTTCATCGTTGCTTGGTTCCTCTTTAGTTCTTCTACGTCCTTGTTAAATGTTTCTTGCATTTTGTCTATTCTATTTCCCAGATTTTGGATCATCCTTACTATCATTATTCTGAATTCTTTTTCAGGTAGACTACCTATTTCCTCTTCATTTGTTAAGTCTGGTGTGTTTTGACCCTGCTCCTTCATCTGCTGTGTGTTTTTCTGTCGTCTCATTTTGCTTATCTTACTGTGTTTGGGGTCTCCTTTTCACAGGCTGCAGGTTCGTAGTTCCCGTTGTTTTTGGTATCTGTCCCCAGTGGCTAAGGTTGGTTCAGTGGGTTGTGTAGGCTTCCTGGTGGAGGGAACTAGTGCCTGAGTTCTGGTGGATGAGGCTGGATCTTGTCTTTCTGATGGGCACGTCCACGTCTGGTGGTGTATTTTGGGGTGTCTGTGGCCTTATTATGATTTTAGGCAGCCTCTCTGCTAATTGATGGGGCTGTGTTCCTGTCTTGCTAGTTGTTTGGCATAGGGTGTTCAGCACTGTAGCTTGTTGGTCATTGAGTGATGCTGGGTCTTGATGTTGAGATGGAGATCTCTGAGAGATTTTTGCCGTTTGGTATTATGTGGAGCTGGGAGGTCTCTTGTGGACCAGTGTCCTGAAGTTGGCTCTCCCACCTCAGAGGTACGGCCCTGATGCCTGGCTGGAGCACCAAGAGCCTTTCGTCCACACGGCTCAGAGTAAAAGGGAGAAAAAATAGAAAGAAAGAAAGAAAGAGGCTATAATATAGTGAAGTAAAATAAAGCTATTATAAAGCACAGCTATACAGACAAAATCTCACCCAGAAGCATATACATATACACTCACAAAAAAAGGAAAAGGGGAAAAATTAATATATCCTGCTCCCAAAGTCCACCTCCTGAATTTGGGATGATTCGTTGTCTATTCAGGTATTCAACAGATGCAGGCACATCAATTTGTTTGTGGAGTTTTAATCCACTGCTTCTGAGGCTGCTGGGAGAGATTTCCCCTTCTCTTCTCTGTTCGCACAGTTCCCGGGGTTCAGCTTTGGATTTGGATCCGCCTCTGCATGTAGGTCGCCTGAGGGCGTCTGTTCCCTGCCCAGACAGGACGGGGTTAAAGGAGCAGCTGCTTCGGGGGCTCTGGCTCACCCAGGCCGCGGGGAGGGAGGGGTACAGAGGAGGCGGGGCGAGCCTGCGGCGTCAGAGGCCGGCGTGACGTTGCAGCAGCCTGAGGTGCGCAGTGCGTTCTCCCGGGGAAGTTGTCCCCGGATCACGGGACCCTGGCAGTGGCGGGCTGCACAGGCTCCCAAGAGGGGCGGTGTGGAGAGTGACCTGTGCTCGCACACAGGATTTTTGGAGGCGGCAGCAGCAGCCCCAGCGTCTCACGCCCGCCTCTGGGGTCCGCGCTGATAGCCGCGGCTCGCGCCAGTCTCTGGAGTTCGTTTAGGCGGCGCTCTGAATCCCCTCTCCTCGCGCACCAGGAAACAAAGAGGGAAGAAAAAGTCTCTTGCCTCTTCGGCAGCTGCAGACTTTTTCCCGGTCTCCCTCCCGGCTCGCTGTGGTGCACTAACCCCTTCAGGCTGTGTTCACGCCACCAACCCCAGCCCTCTCTCTGGGATCTGACCGAAGCTGAGCCTCAGCTCCCAGCCCCCGCCCGCCCCGGCGGCTGAGCAGACAAGCCTCTCGTGCTGGTGAGTGCTGCTCGGCGCCGAGCCTCCGTGCAGGAACCTCTCCGCTTTGCCCTCCGCACCCCTGTTGCTGTGCTCTCTTCCGTGGCTCCGAAGCTTCCCCCCTCTGCCACCTGCAGTCTCTGCCCGCGAAGGTCCTTCCTAGTGCGTGGAAATCTTTCCTCCTTCACAGCTCCCTCCCACTGGTGCAGGTGCTGTCCCTATTCTTTTGTCTCTGTTATTTCTTTTTTCTTTTGCCCTACCCAAGTACGGGGGGAGTTTCTTGCCTTTTGGGAGGTCTGACGTTTTCTGCCAGCGTTCAGTGCGTGTTCTGTAGGAGCAGTTCCACGTGTAGATGTATTTCTACTGTATCTGTGGGAAGGAAGGTGATCTCCACGTCTTACTCTTCCGCCATCTTCTCCCCCTTCTGCTGATTTTTTAAAAACCCTTTCCCATTTATTTTCTTCCTTGTTTCTGAGGAATTAAAAATAGATTTTAACATATTATACTCTAATTAAGAATAATACTGACTTAATTCTGGTAAAGTATAGACATGTTGTTTCTGTTGTTTCATATATTTTCTTCCCCTCTCCTTTGTGCTTCATTGTCATATATGTTACATATGTTATAAACCCCACTATAGGCTATTACACTTATTGCTCCATACAATTTTATAAGTTAATGAAACAAATGAGAAATATATCTATAGATTCTTTTATACTCACCCTATATATGCTGTATCTGATGTTCTTCACTTCTACTTAGAAATTCAAGTTATTTCCTGGCATCACTTTCTTTCAGCCTGAAGGACATCCTTTAGTGTTTCTTGTAAGACAGTTTGATAGTAACAAATTCTCTCAATTTCTTTTTCTGGATATAACATTATTTTACCTTTTTTTTTTTTGGCCGCACCATGCATCATGCGGGATCTTAGCTCCCCAACCAGGGATTGAACCCATGCCCCACTGCAGTGGAAGCACAGAGTCTTAATCACTGGACTTCTAGGGAGGTCCCAATTTTACCTTTATATTTTAAAAATAAAGTATTTTCCTTCCACTCTTTAAAGGTATCTTTCCACTACATTTGGACCTCCATTTTTTTCTGATAGAAAGTCAATCACTAATTATATTTTTGTTCTCTTGTACATGATGAGTTGTTTTCTTTTTCTTGCTGCTTCCAGGATTTTCTCTTTTTCTTTGAATTTGATTAGCTTAACTATGATGAATCTCTGTGAGACTCTCTTTCTCAGTTTATTTTCTCATGCTTATTTTTAAGCCTGGTTTCCTAGGGTTAACCCTGTGTCAGTACAATCAGTGTTCAGCCAAAAGTTGACAAGAGACTGTGTTCAAACCCCTCAGGTCAGAAGGGCTCACACTCTGAAGATAGATCTGTGTGTGTCCTGTAGAGTGCATTCAAATGCCAGGCCATTTTCAAGTCTTTCCTTTACTACATTAGTTTCTGCCAAGCAGTCTCATATCATCTCTCTCTCTCTTTCTCTCTCTCTCTCATAAACACACACACACACATACACACACACAAACTGTATTGTTGAACCACACAGACAGAGCTGGGGTGAGGTATGGGAAGAATCCTCATCAAAGACCACTATAGAATCATCCAGTTTCTATGCAAACTTTAGCAGTTTTCAAGAATAAATGCTTCTCTGTATGTCTTTGGTCAATTTCCAGAATGCTGAAATACTTGTTTTTGACCGTCTTATCCATCCATATAGTTGCTTTCTGAAAACAAATATTGTCCACTTTCCTATCCCATTAGGTGGAGGTTCTACATGTTCAAATAATTAAGGTTTGATAAAAACTAATTAAAATCTAATTAAACTAGGTAAAGTTAAATTAACTAATTAAAGCCTATGACTAATTATTTCCATGATACAAAGAATGTAACACTGAGAGCCCAAGGAAAGATTATGAGTTGTCACGATGAAATACCAACAACAAAAGTCCTATACTAGCAGATATTTTTCTCCTACAGGGAATTTGGCCCATAAAAAACATGTAGGGGATTTTATTATTATTAAAAATGTTTTAATGTACATTTCCTAGCGGCTTCTTGCTGGTATTTAAGTATATAATTAGTTGTTATATATTAACTTTTTATACAATAACCTTTTTTAATTCTTTATTTTCTATTTAAGTCCATTAATTTTCTTTAGCTTATTTGAGTCATATAACTAGGCAATCATATTATTTTCAATAGTATGAAATTTTTAATTATTTGAGTCAGTTTTAATTCTTATTTTTACATTCTTTTTTTGGTTTTTCTTTCTTAACATATTAACTACAATGTCCTGTAAATGCTAAATACAAGTGGTGTGAGCAAGTATGTTAATTTTTTCCTGTTTTAAAAAGAATGTCTCTAACATACATGATCATTAAATATGATACTAATTGTAAATTTATGATAGATACATTTTTTTTCAAGGGAAGGAAGTTCTATCCTATTCTTGGTTTCCTGAGAGATTTTATCATGACTGGATGTTGTATTTTATGTTTTTTTTTTTTTTCTTCTACAACAGCTGAGATAATTATATGCATTTTCTCTTTTAATTTATTAATGTGCTAAATTACATCTTTTTTTTTCCGTTCATATAATTTACTGCAGTTAGCACACTGTTTAAAAATTCAGCAACACACCAATAGTACAAAACTAAGCAAGATTATAAGTTAGTACCTGCCTCAGGAAAATAAAACATACTGTGATTGTCAATGTTAGATGTCAGTCTAAGTTTTAGAACAAAGGAATAATGTGAAACTAATAAAGGGAAAAAGCAATCATTCACAATGACCACAAAAAGAAAATCCAAAAGAAAGTCCGTTTTTTCACAGACATTGTCTTCTCTAAATTAATAAAAATTATTTTAACATAAACTGTATTTTAAAAAAACTAAAAACTCTTTAAGTAACTAAAGGTAATGCACCAAGGCCATTTTCACAGGTTTTTTTTTGTTTGTTTGTTTGCTTTAAATTCCATTACAGCCAAATTAACACACATTTGACCAAATATTTCCAAAACAGTCCAGCAACACACAATGGGGTTTTCCACTCAGTATCTTGAGCACAAAAATAAGCTATGTTTACAGTACTTAAGGAGATCAAATTCTAATATTGTCATCCTTGCATTTTTCATGTAAATCAAATGTTCTATCATGTATTTTTATATAATTTTTAGATATACTATTTATGAATATTTTATTTAGGAATTTTGCATCTGTATACATAACAGGGTAGGTTGGAGATTATCTATTCTTCTGCTAATCCTATACTATATCAAGTTGATACTATCCTTATAATATTAATTGATTTTTAAATATCTGTAAGAACTCATATATATATTTGGATGGTTAATTGTTAACTTTGTAAAAACTTATTTTTAAATCATCTTAACCTGGAATAGTTTTGAGGAGTGGGTTGTATAGGCATATATTTTAACTTACTGATTTAATGTATTTAATGGGTTTTTTTTACTTTTCAATTAACTTATTGCTTACTTGATATTGTATTTATACTAGGGTTATGACTGTGTATATTTTTATACTTATTTGCCTAAACTATTTTAGTATACTCTTAATCATTTACTCTATCTGTGGTTAATTTTTTTCTAATATAGTTTATAAAAGATTCCTTTTTCTTATCCTGTCTCATCAAAATTCTCAATTTTTGTCTACTTTGTTGATCTTTTCAAAGAACCAAACTTTGGCAGTTTTGAACTTCTCTATTGTTTCTTTATTTCTGATTTTAGTGATCAGAATTTAAGACAGTATGTTGTTAATTGCTATTTCAGTTGCATTCCAGAGGTTTTGATGTCATAATTTTTATTTTCATGTTTTTTTCACTATTTTCAAATTTTTATTATCATGTTTTCTTCGCACTAGCAATCATGTAAGAATGTATACTTTCTAATTTGAAGGTGCATGATTTTATACATATATATATACATACATATATATAATTATTTGGATAACTGTTGACTCATAAAGTATTCTGTATGCATACTAATTTGAGGGCATTTGTTCTTATAGTTACTGTGATTGATGTGCTGCAATTTCCCACTGTTTGTGTAACAGTCCATTTTTCTTTCAACTGTGTCAATTTTTGTCTCAAATCTTTCCATATTCTGTGAGACCAGAGATAGGTCTCTCTCCCAGGAGGATTTCCCTCTGCCAGGACCCGTAGAATGCTATAAAACATTAACCTAATTTAATTTGACTTTGGTAACTACTCAAGAATTGTAAACTCAAACTAATTCTACATGAGGTCATGCATAGCATTATGAATGGTCAACAAAATTTTCCTTTTTCTATATTTCAAATTCTGCTTTGAATCCTGACTGATATAATTTGTTGTTGTCAGATATTTTCGGTAGGAGGACTTTTTTAATCCAGATTTTCCTGAAGTTGCACCTCTTCAATGGTCTTATTTCAGGTAGAAGTCTTACTTCTAAGTAACCACTTTACCATGCCCAGAGCCTTGACTTCTGTCACTTGCACAGACTTTCAAACCCAAAAGCCAGCTACTGACCTTAGTAAATGCCCTTAGGGCATTCGTCATTTCAGGGCTCTCTAAACGCTGCAGTTTTCTGCTTATTCTTCGTTTTCTCCTTCTGGGGATTTCACTCAACATCGTGCAAGGTCAGCTATGCATTTAGAAATGGCATTTCTAGGCATTTTATGCCAGTAGTTGTGTTTTTGTTTTTGTTTTTTTCAGGGTGTTACTGGAAATAGAAGTCACAATGTAGTTTTTCAACAAAAAACAAAACAGTTTTTTTTCAAGCTGTGAAAATAGCTACTTAAAAAAAAATCTTTTATAAGCTCTCCTTTTTAAAACTGTAGACACTGACAGGAAGAAAAGATAAAATGTAATGAAGAACATTTATAGACTATCACTTGTGACCTAAGCAGGGTTCTTATCCCGTATAACTGGATATTTCCTTCTTGATTTAGGAATTATTCAGAGATATTTCCTCAAAATTGAGACAGGACTGCTGTGGACGAAGGGTGGAGTGATAAGTGTGATGGATGTTTAATTCTATACTAATATTTGTGATTAAAAATTACAGTTTAAACACAAGTTTAGTATGCTTTCTTAGTATCTGCAAATGGTTTGACATTTTACAGACAATTGAAATGTGAAGCTCTCAGGGTAAAACTTCACTCCTTCCCTGTCCACCCACGTGCCTTTGTAGAAAAAGTCCTCTACATAGGTACTCTTAGTCATCCCAATTACCCCTCTTTTAATGAAGGCTCAAAATCTTTCATGTAAATAATTACGATCACTTTTTAAATAGCCTCTAAAGCTCATAAATGTCAACAATACCAGATTACCTGGAATATATTTTTTCACTACTCAATATCTCTGTAGGACATCAGCTGTTAAAATCATGTGTTCTAGCACATTTGATTGATGCTGGGTTAATTCAATGCTAAAAGATTCTCCTACCTCAAAAATTCTCCAGCTATTCAATAGATTAGTATGCTTGATAAGTTGAACACAGACTCCCTCAAACATATTTAATTATAGAGCCTGTTTTTGAGGAGCTTCTCTAGAATCCTGAACTTCCTCTCCACCCCAGACCATTTTTCCGTGCAGTAAATCTTCAGAAATACTTTTCTTCTCTTTCATCCAAATCTCATAATATTACTCTCTGGATCAGAAATCCTCAATAAACCCCCATTTTCTAAAGACATGGGATAAGACCATTTATATCTTGTTCAAAATACTTAAACAGCATTGTTTGTATCCCTCACTTCTTGCTGCCACCATATCTCTTGCACTACTCATTAGATACACCAAAACTTTTATTTCTCCCTAAATATTTCTCTCTTAATACTATTTCCTTTCAAATACAGTTTTCTCTGCTTAGAGGATCTTTTGCTATTCTATTCCTGCCAAACGTCTACTCATCTTTCAAGTATTCCTCAATTTTTATCTGCCTTGAAAAAAATGTATCATACATAACCAGTTATTTTCCCCATCTTTTGAGCTCTCAGAGTATATAGTTTATGTATATATTATAGAGTATATCATGTTGTTAGCAATTATTTGTGTACCAATTATTTTCTTCTAGAATGTGAACTTCAATAGAACAAGCTCCTAGTCATCATTTCATAAAAGGATGATAGGAAAGGAATTATCTCAGTTTTAGCTGAGATCCTAAGATAACAGGTATTTTTATATTTTTATATTCTAACAGTTATTGTAATCAACCAATATTGAATTTGCATAGAAGATAGATAAAAATGGCTTTTGTAACTATCACTCATTTTCTGGCTATGAAATTGATGATTCAGAAAGGAGTTTGGAAATTGGGGATATTTCTTTACAGAGAATTTTGCCTTAAAAATAACAACGCATATTCCAATAGGGAAAGGAGAAAGGTAACTTTTCTTCACCTTAAATCTGGCAAGGGAGGCTTCAAGGAGACAATTTGGAGAGTTTGATATATGTCCCCTGGCATTTGAGGGCTACTATAAACTGATACATGCCTAGGAAATATAAAGCCTGGGAGTTTGAAATTACATGTGGCAACAGCATGGAACATTAAACTTAGACAAGTAATGACATTTCTATAGATATATATTCAAAAGTGTGTTTCCCAAAGATCAAATGTGGCCATGTGAGAAGAAAAAGAGAGGAATTGTCTGCGAGTCTCTTAAATGATTTTGACTTAGAAGATTTCCTAGACTGTGGGTCCCCACAGAGACCATCTGAGTGTAAGTGGACTGCCATGATAAGGGAGCTATAGGAAGAATAACAAGTGACCAGCTGTAGCGTAGAGTTCTTTACTTACTATAAAGTACACTAGATAAGTGATAATGAAGAACTGGAAGATGTCTGCAATAAGCCCACAATACACTCTGAAAGAGAAATATTATCTTTCCGTATCTGCCACAGCCAGAGGAAATAAATGTTAGTTCAAACGATGTTAATCTAATAAGACTTTCCTGGTTTCCCACTCCTCTCTAACCTAGGCAGATGTCACAGAAAGACTGATATAAAAAGCCAAGTTGAGGAAATAAAGAAGCCAATCATGACCCGCTTTTCCCACTGCCGACAGAAGTGGAAGAGGAGGGAGACATTGCATTCAAATAAAATTTGTAGATTTGACTATTCCTGAAATGAAATTATACTTGTGATCAGAAGTGACAGGAAGAATTTTCATCATCTGAGCATAACTGCATAAATCATAGAGCTTGCCCTAGATTTTTTCTAAGGGTCGGGAGAAAAGGGGATAGAGGAAAGGAAAGAGAATATAATAATCTTGGTTTCTATTCACACCCTCAAGACTTGATTTATAATGGTTACTACAAAAATGCTGGCACCCAGCATAGAGTATGACATGTAATAGGCACTTGAGAAATGATTTATTGATTGAATGAGTTATTCTATTCTGCAGAATCTAGACCAAGTTTCTATTCAAACCATAGAAGCCATTTTAAAATTAAGATAATTTTATTTGGGTACACTAATGAAGAAAGCAATACCCTTGTCCACTTCCCTCTGTTAGGATGTTCATCCTAGGTAACCAGCCCCCATACCGTGAGCCCAGGTCACCTCAAGAGGCTGCATATAGGTCTTCCAGAAAACAGCCTTAGCTAAGGTCCATATTGGCAACCAGTATCATTGGTGATGTGTGAGTGCTCTCATTTGAGTGAATGAACTTTCAGACAATAATCAGCCCTTAGGCACTGAGTCACCCCTCTATGACTTAATGAATTATCTTAATAAGAACACTGTGAAGTCATCTCACAGATCAAGAAATCGAATATTGACAATATCACAAAAGCATCCACATCACTATGCCCCGTTCCTCCAAGGCACCACTTACTACTTAGACTTTTGGTGTTGTATTTCAGTTTTGCTGTTTTTCAACTGTATATAAATTATTTCAGATAGTAAGTACAATTTTTTGTTTCTAGTTTCATTTGCTGAATATTTTTAATGAAGTTTACTTATTTTTGCCTATGATATTGGTTTATTTTCATCATGGTATATTTTAATTTTTGAGTAAATTATGATTTATTTATGTATTCTGCTGTTTAAGGATATTTGGTTTCTTATAAATATTTTTTTGGTATATGTCTATTGGTGCAAATGTTCAGTATGTTTGCTGGATGTACCTAATAATAGATTTGCTTTCTCATAAGGCACATATTCCTTTAAGTTTAATAGATAAGGCTGTTAATGACCTCTGAGATGACTTCACCGTGTTCCTTTTTTCTTTTTCTTAATTTTTTTAAAGATTTTTTTTTTGATGTGGACCATTTTTTAAGTCTTTATTGAATTTATTACAATATTGTTTCTGTTTTATGTTTTGGTTTTTTGGCTGTGAGGCATGTGGGATCTTAGCTCCCTGACCAGGGATTGAACCCACGCCCCCTGCATTGGAAGACGAAGTCTTAACCACTGGACCACCAGAGAAGTCCCCACAATGTTCCTATTGAGATAATTCATTAAGTTGTGGGAGGGTGACTCAATGTCTAAGGGCTGATCATTTTATGAAAGTTCATTCACTCAAATGTGATGACTGACACATCACCAATGATACTGGTTGTCAATTTGGACCTTAGCTAAGGCTGTTTGCTGGAAGACCTATATGTAGCTTCTCCAGGTGACCTGGCTCACAATATGGTGGCTGGTATCCTAGGATGAACATCGTAACAGAGGACAGGGGAGAAGTGTATTGCTTTTTATACTTAACTTCATAGTTCAAACATCACAATTTCTGCTCTATTCTCTTTATAAAAGCAGTCAGGATAGCCCAGCAAGTTTCAATGGATGGGGGAGTAGAACTCAACTAATGATTGGAAAGAGACAAGTTTCTGGAAGGTTATGTATGAACTGAAATATTCTTTTATCTATAAAATTATAGAATTATAATTATAAAATTATCGAAAGATTTTAGTAGTACAGACACATGGTCTTTGTGTTTAAATTATAAAATTCTGAGAACCTTTTTAAGTGCTAAGAGCTGGGAAAGAAAATGCTATGAGGAGTCTCCAGCAATAATCGGGGGAAGGGTAAGAGACTGAAATAAGTCAGTAGCCTTTAAGTTTTACAGAAGGAGATGGAATTGCAAGATATTAAGGAAACAGAAGCAATGAAACACAGTCATCTATTTAAGCCAAGACTTGAGTGAAGAGGAAAAGAAAAGTTTTCAGTTTTCTGACATGGGTGATTGAACAGATGGTAATGCCATGTGCTCAGATACAGGAGAGAAAATAGATATTTTTGGACATTCGAATTGAGGATTTCCCAGGAAAGCCCAGAAAGAGATGTGAGCAGCTAAATATGTGAATCAGAAGACTGAAAATTTGGGGATATAGCAATTTTCCTGTCTTAAGAATACAGATAGTTTTTAAAACCCCAAGAGCATATTTGATAATCCAGAGACTGTGTAGAATAAGATGATCAGACACAAGCCTTTTGTGAACACCAACAGGTAAATAGATGAGAAGCCTGCCAAAGAGACTGAGATGGAACTATAGAAACAGGAGGAGAATCATGGCAGAGAGAAAGCATGAAGGTCAGAGAGGGACCTTTGGGGAAGGAAGAGCCACTGGTATAAAATATTGCAGTGCAGTTAAGTTAAAGCCTGAAAATACCATTAGCCTTTTCTTTTCTTCTTCTTCTTTTTTTGTTCTTTCTTCTACAAAAAATTCTGTAGAGGATCAAAAAGAGTTCAGGTGGCAAATGTGCATTCTTCTGGATTGAAGTGAACATCTAGAGTGAGAAGTTAGAGACTGCAAAAGTATATTGCTTTTTGAATCAATGAATATATGAATGCATACATGAATGAATGAAAGAAAGTGTTCATAGTTATTTCATGGTCATTAGAAAACAACTTGGAAGTTCACAGTGGAAAGTTTTAAATTAAGATTCTGAGTACTCTTGCAACAGGAAATTATGTTTTACTTTATTTAATCCAAATGTGCTCCAAGTTATTAGATCTTGTTAATTTTTCATGAAATATTTGTAGAAGTATCATTTTCCTGAGAAATACTGACATTGACTGGGCTCAATTTTTTGAGCCCAGCAGCTCAGCACTTTGAGGAAGAAAAGCGATAAGAGCAGTAGCTAATGGTGTTTGTTAGGCTTCAGAACAAACTCATTTCATTTTATTTTGTTTTAAGATAGGAGAAATTTAAGCATGTCAATATCTCTGGGGAAAAATATACAAATTTAAGTAGAGTTTGAAAATATGGGGGCAAAATTACCTGATAATGCAAAGTTCAGGGACCAGACCGGCTCCAAAATTAGACTGCTTAGTGCAAAGTTAGGCAATTTGAATTTTAGGTATTTATGGGAAAGATGGAGGAAACAAGTTATGGAAGCGACTGAGAATTGCACCATGCACTGCAGAGGTACAAACCCAAAGCTGTCTCTAGCCAGAAGTCAGAGTGACAGCCTACAATCCAGTCTGCACGTAACTCTCAGAGGAGTGAACACTAGGACACAAGCAAATTTATCTAAATGTTTGTCACTCGAAGAAAGCCAAGCAATTATTTAAATACCAAATAAGAATTGGTTGTCATAATACTATCCTCTGCAAAAGTTTCTCTCCAATTAGATGAGCAGTATCTGCCCCATTCCTTGAAAATGTCTCTTCCAGAGAAATTTGGAATTGATTAGTTCTTTTTGCAAAGCTGTCTATCCTTGCTTCTCAAGACCACTTTGTAGTAAGCTCTCTCTCAGTGACTATGAATTAGAAGGCAGAGGACTAACTTCTGCTACCAAACCAGCAAATCAATACTACCTGCAGATGTGTGCATGTGTTTGTATGTGTCTCAATTCTTAAGGTGAAAAGATCAGTTAAATATTAAAATAAGAAACAGGTACTTGCATTTAGCTTTCAGAAACACTCGTATATAATTATTTGATCGATCAAGGCTATTTTTTAAAAAACTAACATGATTCTCACTGAATTTATGAAACATTTTTAAACAACTTATACTGATTGCCACCTAATTTGATCCTGCATGCTTGCACACTCTACCTTTTTTTTTTTTTAATTTTGCCGAAGTATAGTTGATTTACAATGTTGTGTTAATTTCTGCTGTACAGCAAAGTGACTCAGTTACACATATATGTTCTTTTTCTTATTCTTTTCTATTATGGTTTATCACGGGATATTGAATATAGTTCCTTGTGCTATACAGGAGGACCTTGTTGTTATTCCATCCTATGTATAATAGTTTGCACCTGCTAACCCCGAACTCCCAATACGTCCCTCTCCCACCCCCCACCCCACTTGGCAACCACAAGTCTGTTCTCTATGTCTGTGAGTCTGTTTCTATTTTGTAGATAGGTTCATCTGTGTCATATTTTAGATTCCACATATAAGTGATATCATATGGTATTTGTCTTTCTCTTTCTTACTTAGTTCACTTAGTATGATAATCTCTAGGTGCGTCCATGTTGCTGCGAATAGCATTATTTCATTCTTTTTAATGGCTGAATAATATTCCATTGTATATATGGACCACATCTTCTTTATCCATTCATCTGTCAATGGACATTTAGGTTGTTTCCATGTCTTGGATCTTGTGAATAGTGCTGCTATGAACATAGGGGTGCATGTATCTTTTTGTTTTTGTTTTGTTTTTTTATAAATTTATTTTATTTGTTTTTGGCTTCATTGGGTCTTTGTTGCTGCACGCGGGCTTTCTCTAGTTGCGGCGAGCAGGGGCTACTCTTGGTTGCAGTGCACGGGCTTCTTGTTGCAGTGGCTTCTCTTGTTGCAGAGCACGGGCTCTAGGCGCATGGGCTTCAGTAGTTGCGGCACGTGGGCTCAGTAGTTGTGGCTCGTGGGCTCTAGAGCGCAGGCTCAGTAGTTGTGGCGCATGGGCTTAGTTGCTCCGCAGCATGTGGGATCTTCCCAGACCAGGGCTCAAACCCATGTCCCCTGTGTTGGCAGGCAGGTTCTTATCCACTGCACCACCAGGGAAGCCCTGCATGTATCTTTTTGAATTATAGTTTTTTCTGGGTATATGCCCAGGAGTGGAATTGTTAGATCATGTCACAACTCTATTTTTAGTTTTTTGAGGAACCTCTCTAATGTTTTCCGCTGTGGCTGCACCAACTTACATTGCCACCAACAGTGCAAAAGGGCTCCCTTTTCTCCACACCCTCTCCAGTATTTATTATTTGTAGACTTTTTAATGATGGCCATTCTGACCAGTGTGAGGTGGTGCCTCATTGTAGTTTTGATTTGCATTGTGCTAATAATTAGCAATGTTGAGCGTCTTTTCATGTGCCTGTTGCCATCTGTATATCTTTTGGAGAAATGTCTATTTAGGTCTTCTGCCCATTTTTCTATTAGATTTTTTTTAAATTGAATTATATGAGCTGTTTGTGTAATTTGGAAATTAACCCCTTGTCTGTTGCATCATTTGCAAATATTTTCTCCCATTCTGTAGGTTGTCTTTTCATTTTGTTTATAGTTTCCTTTACTGTGCAAAAGCTTGTAAGTTTGATTAGGTCCCATTTGTTTATTTTTGTTCTTATTTCTATTCTCTTGGGAGACAGACCTAAGAAAACATTTGTATGATTTATGTCAGAGAATGTTTTGCATATGTTCTCTTCCAGGAGTTTTATGGTACTTTGTCTTATATTTAAGTCTTTAAGCCATTTTGAGTTTATTTTTGTGTATGGTGTGAGGGTGTGTTCTAACTTCATTGATTTACATGTGGCTGTTCAGCTTTCCCAACATCACTTGCTGAAGAGACTATCTTTTCCTCACTGTATATTCTTGGTTCCTTTGTCAAAGATTAATTGTCCATAGGTGTGTCTGACTTTTATTTTAAAAGTTTAATCCCAGGCCCTTAGAATGTAATTTAGTTCATTTATCTAAATCCATTGAAAGGCAAATTATTGTGAGAAAATTGGTTCCATAGAAAATGTAAGGATTTTGGATTTCCCTGGTGGCGCAGTGGTTAAGAAACCACCTGCCAATGCAGCCCTGGCCCAGGAAGATCCCACATGCCGTGGAGCAACTAAACCTGTGTGCCACAACTACTGAGCCCACGTGCCACAACTACTGAAGGCCACGTGCTCTAGGGCCCATGCTCCATGACAAGAGAAGCCACAACAATGAGAAATTCGCGCACCACAACGAAAAGCAGCCCCTGCTCGCAGCAACTAGAGAAAGCCCATGCACAGCAACAAAGACCCAACGCAGCCAAAAATAAATAAGTAAATAAATTTATTAAAGAAAATATATGGATTTTGACAGCTCTTAATCAGATTTTGACAACTCTTAATAAGAGTTTTACAGTTTGAACTTTCATAGCAACATCTTCTTGGTGTAGCTAAGCAAATGTAAAGTGAGCAGAGTTGTATCAATCAAGGGTCTGACAAGTAGAAGCTGATCGGAGCAAAAATGCCTTGGAAATACTCACCTAGAATGAAATGCTGACAGCTATAATGAAGTAATAATTAAGATTAAATAAAATGCTTTAGCAAAGCAGACTGACTTAGATCATCTTTTGAATTTACCAGGGAATGGGCTCTTGATTGAATAATCAATAAAAAAATGACCTTTTGTTATTTATTTTTAGAGATGTGTGGTCCATACTGAGGTTAACATGGCAGTAAAGTTGTATTTTAGATTTTGATTTGTGGAGTGGGTGGTGAGAGTGGCAGGTTGGGAGGACCCCAAAAGCAGTTCCTCCTAGAGTGTGAATGCAGTTGATTCAAAAACACAAGATTGATTTAAATGACATGAACGGTGTTCTAGATAGTGCGTTGATGGATTTGAACTTTTATGCCGACCAGATTTGTTACAGAATCAGTGTGATGGGAATAAGATAGAGTTAGGGGGAAAAAGCTGGGAAAGCAGAAACATCAAAGTGAAAGAGGGGTGATAGAGATGAAGCAATGTTTTCTTTGCGGGCTCTGTGAGGCACCATATAATTTATGAAGGCCTGACTGCTCTCTCTGTTTCTTCAGTGATCTATACATAGGTCGTTTGCTTGATTTGAAATTCTGAGTATCTAGAGGTCTGGAATAATACACCTCAAAAAAAATCCGTTCAAAGGTAAGTTGAAAGTAACAGTTGGTGGGGATTCTAGGTAACAGACTAGCTAATAAATGGAGGGTATGGGAAAGAATTCAAATGAGTAGGTTACGTCTTGAAAATACTTGACACCAGTTGTTACAGAGAAGGGTATAGACTGTAGTTTAGTAAATAATATAAAACAAGCTACAAGATGCTGTGCAGGATTTATACACTTGTCAACACATTTTACAAATATAATAAAACATAGACAATTTTGAGTGATTTATGTATATGAAATTTGGAATTAAATGAGCAAAATTTAGGGGTCATGATACCCATTGAATATATACGCTGTAGCAAATAATATCATGAGAGATGTGGAAACATTATTGTCTTACACAGAAAGGAGTCTCTAAAGGACAGACCTAAACTCCAAATAGCTGTAATTATTTTGTCCTGTACTTTTGAAATTTAACCTATGATTAAAAATTCAAAGAGGAGACTTCTGAACATGGTATTTAGGGGCCTATATGATTCTAATCTGATAACTTTATACACCCCATAGTAACCTTCTACTTTGTCCATGAAATTCAGTGTTTATTCCTGTTATGCTGTTATGTCTCACAACACATAAGCCCCACCATGCCACCAACCCTGCAAAATATGTCAAAACCTTACCAAATGTTAAGAGTTTGACTCAAACCCAATTTTCTCCATGGCATGGAAGATTTTACATTTGTTCTACTCAAATTGTTATATACTCATGTTTTTTGATGAGTGTAGATCACTCATGCATTCATTATTTCATTCATTTATTCATTAAATCACTGATTTAGAAAAACATATCAAATACATATATTAGCATACTAATACAGAAATTTAAGTGATTGGAGGAGAAAAACATAAACGTAATTTATTAGTTGATTTATATATTATGTTAAAAAAGCACTTAGAACACAATTGAGAAACAAAATAAAGTATGGTCAGTTTACTAAAGCAGGCAGAGTGTGGTCAACAGGCCCCAGGAGACCCACAATAATTCCTGTATCCTGTGTATTCCTCTTCCCTTAAGTGTAGACAGTACGTACAACTCGCTTCTAATCAATAGAATATGGCAAAGGTGATGGGATGTCACATCTTTGATTACATACTTTATACAAGTTTCTTTCTTAGCCTACTGGAATGAGAAACTCACCTGCTGGCCTTGATGAAGCATGCTGCTGACATGAGCTGCCTATAAGGAGGGCCAAGTAGCATGAAACTGCAGGCAGCCTTTAGGAGCTGAGGGCTTCCATCCCCCAACCTCATGGAGTTGAATTCTGCCAACAACCATGTGATCTTGAAAGAGGGTCCCAAGCCTTAGATGAGCACACATCCTCCACTGACACCTTGACTGCGTCCTGGGAAACACTGAGTAGATGACTAGGGTCAACCAAGCTAGAACTTCTGGCCCACAGAGATTATGAGAATATAAATGTGTACTGCTTTTAGCCACTTAGTTTATACTAATTTGTAATGCAGCAATAGAAAGCAAATACACAGAGGGAGCTAGAAAAAAAATTTTTTCATTAATCAAGTGCTTCTTGAGAAAAGTGATTGCTGAGCTGTGTCTAAAGAACGATTATTATGTGAATGGAAGTCTTCGACGTGTGTTGCAAACACAACACAAACTTTTCCATTCAATATATTGGCATAAGCTGTTTTAAGGGCCTGGAATGATATAACTGTTCCTGCTCTGGCCCTTGTAAGAAAAAAATTTAAATAATGGAAATGATGCTGGCTCTTCATCTAAGAAATGGTACATATATACCTCAGAAAAAAAAACTAATTCGGGACATTTTGTTCCCTAGTCTGTCAGTTCATTGGTCATCTTAAAATTGTTGTTTCCTGCTTGCCCTCAAGTGATAATTTGTTTCCTGATATCCAAACCTAAACCAACTGTGTCTTACTGACTTGCTAAGTGATTAAACAAGTATCACTCATATAATCCAGATGACAGCTCAGAATCTTCCAGTGCCATATTTATATTTATTTGCTATGTCTCAGACACAAAATCCACATCCATCATTGACTTTCATAAGACATCTATTAACACCAGATATTGAGATATTTTTGTAGTCTTTCTTAAAGATACTTAAGGTAGGAAAGAGGGCTCACATTGCATAGGACAGAAAATATCACACACACACATATACACACTCTCATGTTTATGTTCTCATGTGAACTTTTTGGGCAATCCTGGATGCCTCCTGGAAATTTATTCTCTCTCACTTCTCAAACAGATCTCAAAAATTGGCTCTTTTCCTTCTTCCCAGATTTTTCTTTAGGGATTTTAAATTATCCTGTCTTTATTTCATTGTTTTGAGGAACAAACCACAATTTCATATTTAAGCATTGCTCCAGGTCTTCCCTTCTGTTCCAGTTGGATAAACGAGGCAATTATATATTTATATACATACATACATACATATATATATAATGTTCTCATCCAAAGACCTTATTTGGATTGACCAATGTATTAATATATTTTGACCATTTTGAGTGGCTGCCCTCATTGTGAAGAAATCATACTTCCCAAACCAAAAACTTGTTTGGACAACCCAAGTCAGTGATATTAGAGCTGTATTTTCTTTAACAGCAAAGTACCAGTCTCTGATTTCCACTTTTTGAATATGGATTAAGGTGCGTTTGCCAGACCAGAGATGATTGGACTACAGAAAAGCAGTTTTTCTTTGAAAGACCTTGATTATCTGAAAGTGTGCTGCATATGCTTTATTACTACTAGATATGTACTTCTGATTTTGACTGGAAATAATACATCTCTTTATAAGTAACTGGTACTTTGGGCAAGTCCTTATGTTCTGAAGAGCAAAAATTTTTTCAAACATTAATGCTGGGACCTTACTTCTCAGCATTCAGAAAGAAGTTGGGATTAAATGTTAACTTATTAAAAGTTTGGAATTTTACTTTAACTCATAATTAATTATTAATGAGTGACCTAAAAGTTCAGTGTGAAGAATTTAGAGTTTTTTCAGAAGGAATGGGAATGAATACAGAGAGATGTTCACAATCTGAACAGTAAAATGAGAGAAATAAATTATAAGCAAGAAATAATTTTAAAAGTGAGAGAATACATCCTGTACTGACAAAGGAAATATGAGAAATTTCGAAGCCAAATGACAGAGTGTATGACATTCCCTCTGGCAGTGACACTTCCTCACCACACAGCCTGAGTTTGAATTTTAACTTAACGTTTACTGGCTCTAGACTTGGAGCAAGTTTTTCAACCTCTCTGGTCTATAGTTTCCTATCTTTAAAATGGGTATCTTACATAATTAAGGTTTATTTTCTTTACAACTTTCAAGTATATAACGCAGTATTATTAACTATAATTACTATGCTGTACATTAGATCCCCAGAACTTACTCATCTTTTAAATGGAATTTTGTATTCTTTGACCAACATCTCCCCTTTTCTCCCTTGCCCAGCTCCTGGTAACCATCCTTCTAGTCATGATGCAAGTGCAAGCTAAACTATGATGGTAGTTATTTTGCATCAAATCAACACATTGTACACCTTAAACTTACATAATGTTATATGTCAATTATATCTTAATAAAGCTGGAAAAAAATGGGCCCTTGCTTACCTCATAGTGTTGTCTCAGGATTAAATGAGTACTTGTAATAGTGCCTAGAACATACTTAGCATTCATAATAACTCTTGTTATTTTTGTAATGATAAGCATTACATATTATGTTTTTTCAACTCCTACTCTTGGGAGTGGGAGTTGAAAAGAACATGACATTAACTGAGAGAATGATAAAATAAGGCATATAGGAAAGTACATCAGAAATAGGCAGTGGCAGGGACTTCCCTGGTGGTCCAGTGGTTAAGGCTTCGCCTTCCAATGCAGGGGACGTGGTTTCGATCCCTGGTCGGGAGCTAAGAGCCCACATGTCTTAGGGCCAAAAAACCAAAACATAAAACAGAAGCAAAATTGTAACAAATTCAATAAAGAGTTTAAAAATGGTCCACGTCAAAAAAAAATCTAAAAAAAAAAAATAGGCAGTGGTGAAAAGAGAAGATAATCCCCTGATCTCTTGGTGGAATGCCATATACTGGAAGAATATAATGGTAATACAACTGTCTTCTTCTCTTCATCACTTTTTGGGGATATGGAATAAGGAATATGCTTCCATGGAAAGGGATGTGGTAAGATATGGTATTATGTTAATTTCATTAAAAAGTTATGAGGACATAACAAGAGATGAATTGGGAGGAAAATTATTTTCAGTATTCCACTCTAAGCACAAAGAAATATGGTGAGCGTGAAGGGCACAGTCACTAAATTGATGCCATTAAGCCTGGATGGAACATCACATCACATTCGAAGCTCCTTTTTATTTTGCACTCACATCTCAATTATCTGTAGAAGAACATGGAAAATTTAAAATTTTCCAACTGCCTATCTTTGATCACTCATTTGCTTCTTTGAGCTGCCTGATAGTGTTTACTTGATGAAAGGTGAGCTAAGCTGAGTTACAAATTTTAAGGACATTTACCATGCCATAAAAAAAAAAAAAAAAAGGGAAAATTGTGAAGAAATAGATTGGCTTCAAGAAATGGGTAACAAAAAGTAGTTCAGATATTAGGTGCTATTGTAATTAAAGGGAGAGAGAGAAATAGCATTCTGGGTTGTATGCCTTGACAGTCTTCACCAAAACAGAGGAACTTTGAATTATTGTAAAACAGACCTGAACAATTATATCTAGTTTCTGTTCTAGGTAGAAACTATTTCATAGAATTCCTTCTAGGGGCAGATCTTTATCTGGCCATAATTATCCCAGACCTCAAGTAAAGACAGATGTATGTATTCATATGGCAGGAAGAGAGAAGAGGAAAGAATGGAAAGGTGAAATCCTGTATGAAATTTTGCTTTGATTCAGTTTCATTTTCTTTGCTCTAAAGACCTTCTATTACTTGACATGTTAAAAAAAATCCTTTAAAGTTCAAAATAAGTTCCAATTTCTTCAGTGTGACTGTTTCTTCTAAGAGTGAAGAAATAATAGAATGCCAGCAATTTAGATTTTTCATCACAAATCCATTGTTTTTACTGGGAAGGTTTAAATCTCTCTCCAAGTAACTTGGCCTTTTGAATAAAAGTATTTTTAATCAAGTATTTTAAGAATCTAGTTGATTATGAAGACTTTTTAAAAACAGGTAAATGCTATTTTATATTTTTTGTGTTTATTTTTATTCTAAATTATTCATTATTTTAGCTGCTTCCGATGTTCCAGATTTTTCTACCAATACTGTCATCATTGCTTTTTATCAGACACTTCAAACTCAGCAAAAACACAAAAAGCAAGCTACGCAAATTATTATCTCAATTTTGAAGGATTTCCAACCCTTTATTTATGTATAGACTACCGTGGGAAAAATAGAGTGTCATATACGACAGCATACAAAAAAGTAAATTGGAATGAATCCTTTAGCTGGTTCCTTGTTTAAACCTATTTTGTTATTTTTTTGTTTTTGTTTTTTCAGTTTAGCTGACACATACGAGTAGATAGGATCTAATATATTCATATATCTCATAAACCCACTTCATCAAAGGAGTGACTCCCTCTTCCAAAGAACTCTTGTCTCCTACCTGACTTTCCTTCCCAGGAATACTGTAGCTCAGTTGACAACTACGAACTTCAAATTGGGTCTCATCCAGGTCTTCACTCTTGTCCTTCAGGTAATAAGAACATAGGAAGATAAGACCCTTAGCCAATAGAATATCTAGGCATTTTCTTTTTGTTATGTATATCTTCCATACCTAGGGGGAAAAAAGATAAAATGGAGAAGTATTGGAACCTTGAAAATGAAAACAATTCTGTAATACCCAAGAGGCTCATAGCTATTATCTGATGTAACTGTTTAAAAAAACTTTCACCTTATTATTTCTTGCAAATTGAATATTGCTATCATATAAACTGAGAAAAGTAAAAAATAATGCTAATTACAATTAAATTTCCACATGGAAAGTTTTTACATAAAATTCTGTGAATTCCTATCTTAATAATGTTAAAAACTACATATATTAACTTCATTTTACTGAACATTAGCAACAATTTGTACTTATAAAATTTGTTATTGATAAAAATATAACAGGCGGACTAAATCATTGTAAACTGTCTTCAAATTTAAACAAGCAGAATGCACTTAGTAGAATTGATAGCCAGAAAATAAGATTGCAAATGACAGATGCTGTTAGTGGTAAAAGTTGATACATATTAAAAAATTAAATGCATCTAGTCTTCATTGTGAAATTTATGAAGGAAAAATTCAAAGAAAATTCAGAACTCAAAGCAAAGAATGTAAATGATTTATCTTCACCTTATGGAAGCTGATCAAAAATTATTTGAGTTAACTTCAAAAACCGTATCTCTAAATTGAATATTATGATTAAATTATTTGCATTCATCAACGTGAATTTTAAAATTTTAATCTGCAAGATTAAAAGGTCACTGTAAAACCTTATGACCAGTTGAAATTATGGGTTCAAAACAGTAGAATCAAAATATGTTATACTTCACTATCCATTCACAAACACTGAAGAATTCTGATTTGCCCAAAATTCTTCACACACCCATCAAAAATTTAAACTCTCCTGATTGTTGTAATTGATAGAGGAAGTATATTTCCACATAGCTTTATTTATAGATGGCTATACAATTTCCTAGTTTTGAAATACTGTTGATAACTAAAATGTTGTAATTCACTTAATTGAGGAAAAAGAGAAAGGAAACACTTTTTTACTTGTTTTTTTAATTTACTTATTTACTTATCTAATATTACCGTGTTGTACAAAAGGCTCAGGGTGGTCAAAATACAAAGACACTGAAATCGGGATCAAGAGCCGGAAAAAGGCAAATGTTGCAAGCTCTTCCACCAGTGGGCGGGGCACATGACAAAAGGAGGAAGTGAGTCAGGTGGGCCTGGAGAGGCCACACCCTCCCTGAGAGATGGTCTCCTTCAGGCAGCTGCCTGGAAGGAGTGCATGGGCCCATGGTTGTGGGATCTGAGTCCCTCAAAGAATGACAGAAATGCAGATTTCCTGACTTATAAATATCCGAAACAGAATTTTTTAGAAACTTCATGTTTGAATCTCTGAGGTTAGAAGTCAGGTGGTGGTTTTTCTTGGAGGGCTGAGGGCGTCCAGGAGGGGACACCAGGGGGATTGCCAGGAACGCTCTGTATCTGGATCTGGGCTGGGGACATGGGTGTGTGCAGTTTGTGAACATTTCATGGAGCCACATACTTACAATCTGTGTCTCCTCTCAGATAAAAAGGTAAAAAGAGAAATAAACAGAAGCATTCTAAGATATGAACAAAGCAAACATAAAATGTCAAAGTGTTTTGCAATTATTGAGTCATTGCTAGTTTTATTGAAATATTAGACATTTGAAAGTTTTATACTATAATTATACACAGGCCTGCAGGTCATGTTTATTAATGACTCTCATTTGAATGAGAGAGGAATCAAAGTAACTGAACAACATCCTGAACAACCACAGAAAACAACAATCTTAGTGCTGGATCCTTTTTTTGCTGATTTTAGTGTTTATCACTTCTTGTTGCTGTTCCCTGTGGTTCTTATGGATCATCTGCTAACCATTTAGCCTCACATGTTGACTGTCAACTCCTGACTATCCCTTTGTTTCTACTTAAACCTTATGGACTTTCAAATGAATGTGTCTTCTATGTCATCTTTATTGTCATTTTAATTTCTGTCAATGGATCCATTTCTGCCTTGACCTTCACATTTCACTTGATATTTACTTTCCTGGTTTCCTATCATATTTTAGGATGTAGCAACCTTAGCAAAGCTTTATCATGGATACTCTGGACAATGTCCAAATTAAGTGTAGATTCTTGGCACCTCTATAAAATGACACATAATAGAAGATGTGACTGGCAGTTTGTCCACCCCAATCATTGAGAACACTGACAATTTTCACATTTCATCAGGAGGCTGGCTGGAAAAAATATGGATAACATGAATGTTTTTATGGCATGCAGTTTGAAAAGGAATAAAGAGCATGTAAATAAATGAACAGCAACAACAAAGATAGAAACTTGAGCAATCTCTCTCTTTTGGTAATCTAAAAATTTTCTTTTTGATCAAAGGAGCCAAAGTAGAATCTAGCCCAGAAAGCAAATGCACACTTAATCTTGACAAAACCTGAGAGAAGCCTGGATAGAATTGAACCTGGATGAATGCACACATGCACGTGCGTGCAAATATCAAGACGTAAGAGTGAACTTATTCATGCATTCATTCAACAGATATTTATTGAATACCCAAAATGTGTCATCTGCCCTACTAGGCATGAAAAATTTGAAAAAGAAATATGAATAAAATAGATCCTAAAAAAAAGGGAATTCAGTGTTTAGAGATAAACACACCTATCAACAAGCAATGTATGATGTACGGTAATAGAAAAATGTGTGTATTAACATGGGAACACTGTGGAGAGGCATGTAATTTAGCTTGACGGTACTAGAGGAGAAGCAGGGAAGGCCTCCTGTAAGAGTAGGCAAAAAAGCTAAACGTTAAAGAATTCTTTCATTTATTCATTCACTTCTTCAGAAAATATTTTTTTGAGAACCTGCTATATGCCAGACACTGTTGTTGGTAATATGGCAATGAACTAAACATTCTACGGAATGACTTATATTTACAGTTTACATTCTATTGGATGAGAATCTAATGAGGCAAATAACAGGAGGTGAGTGTTAAGAGAAATCACCAGGTGATTTAATCTGGAGCTTAAAACGCAAGAAAGGAGCAATGAGAAATTAAGCCAGGGGGCGGGGAAGGATCATAACATGGAAAGCCTGTAGCTCATGTGACTGTTTGGTACTGCTAGGAAGTCAATTCACATATGGTTATGCATAGATCATAGTAAGATATTGATTAGCAAGTGTCATAGTCATATTATTTTTTTGATTGGTCCCTTAGCTATTATATGGAGTATGATAGGAGTTATGGAAGAAGTGTATATAGAAGCCATATAACAGTATATTTCTGCATCTCTATATTGAATCTTCACAGGATGGCATCAAGTCATTTGTCTCTACAAATCTCTACAATCTCTACAAATGAGGCAAAGTGTGAGAATCTCTGGCTGAGAAGACTAGAACTACATGTAACCATATTACATGGTGTTCTCCCCGGGTATCGTAGTACTTTAGCATGGCAGGATTGCAGAAATCCGATGTAGGGGCCTTTTACAGAATATGAAAAATGAGAGGGTCTTGTAGCACCCAGATTTTTCTAAACAGTATGGTTTTCTTTCTGTGGCATCATATTATTTTGTAACAATTATGTAGAAAAAGGGGACTTCCCTGGTGTCGCAGTGGTTAAGAATCTGCCTGCCAATGCACGGGACACAGGTTCACTCCCTGGTCAGGGAAGGTCCCACATGCCATGGAGCAACTAAGCCCGGGCGCCACAACTACTGAGCCTGCGCTCTAGAGCGTGCGAGCCACAACTACTGAGCCCACATGCCACAACTACTGAATCCCGCGTGCTCTAGGGCCCGTGCTCCGCAATAAGAGAAACCACTGCAATGAGAAGCCCGCGCACCACAACGAAGAGTAGTCTCTGCTCACCACAACTAGAGAAAGCCCGCGCACAGCAATGAAGACCAAACACAGCAAAAAAAAAAAAAAAAAAAAATTATGTAGAAAGAGGAATAATGTAAATATTTAGATGCTGATCACTAAGCTAGATCCAAATATATTCTGATGTCGTGCTTATAATGCACTTGTCTTTCTTAAAGCTTTGAAGTGTTTGGGTGCAGGAGCACATCCTCTAATCTTGTCCCTGGATCAATTCCATCATAGTATGTTTAAAAGAGTTCAGGCCAGACAGCATCTTTTCTAGAAACCCAAGAAGTTTGATTTCCAGGGAACTATATTCAGACTTGTTTGAAGTGTATCACTTAATATAATACAGAAGACATCCTCCTAGAATGCTACTGGGAGAGGGCAGTCATGACTAAGAAACTTGCCACAATGAGTTTAAATTTTGTCCAATAACTTTTTAAGTGCAAATAGTCTAACGATGAATTGTCTAATACAGAACAGTACTTCAAAGAGTAAGCACTCAATAAATATTGAACTATAGGAGTCCACAGTAAAATGGTTTGTAAAAAATAGAGAATCAACTTCACTGTCACCAAGATCTACTTCTTGAGGATCAAAGGTGCATTTAGTGCCACATACAAATATACATGAAGAGATATATGCCAGGTTCTATGATTTTAAGAAAAAAGGCATAAATATTGAAACAAAACAGAAAAATAGAGCAAATAATTATAAAACTAGGGATTGAATAACTGACTTCTCACCTAGTTAGTGGTTCTTGAGTTTTCCCATAGAATATGACCCTTTATTGGTGATATTGGTGTTCCGGATATTTCACAGATCAGGATTTATTTCACAGATCTTCAGATGATTGATAGGCTCTGGCATAGATAAGATAAATTGCAGATAATTCGTACCTATATCTATCGATCTATCTATCTAATCTTCTCGATACCACTCTCAGTTCCCTGCTATCAAGGGCAAGATATTTGAGAAACACTGACAAATCTCCAATGGGAAAGTGATTATAATTTTCACTATTTAATTTTTACCAAGTGTCACACATATAAACACAGGTTCTTTTACAGGTACAATCCATATGTATCACAGTTCTAAACATCAAGCTGTATCATAGTTAGTTCTAAATATCAACTTGAGGGAATGCCACAGTTTTTACTTGGTTAAAGGTCATCTGGAAGAAAATCAGGAAACTTGTAGAAGCTTATTTTATTAATGAATGTATTTTATACTCTGTCTTACAAAGTTTCAACACAAAGTTTATTCTTACTGTAATAGCTCAAAATTTCAACACTAAAATAGTCTAGCTATTCATTACCCTCTTTTATTGTGAAGCTTTGTAAATGCTTGTGAAATATCAGATAGATTTTACTGACTTGTCTGTCGTTCTTTTGCTCAGTTTTTTTCCATCTTTTTAAAAATTAAAAAAACCCAGTTATTAGCGTGTCTTTTAAGTTCCTACATACATAACCATCTACCTTTACACATTGTTTTTCATTTAAATTCTAAACTTTTATAAATCAATTTATTGACATGAACTGTTCACCTACTTCTCAGCATAATCACCATTAACAATCCCCATGACATTGTTAAAATACTCACTATTTGAAATGCTATTTCATATAACTCATAATTTTCAAAGTTACAATCTAGTTCATAGTGCCAGGCTCTGATTTTTTCGGCCTTTCCCTGGGCTCTTCACAGATGGAAACATTAATACTCATAGCTCTTCTTATTTCCCATCTGTGCCCAGTTCTCAAAGTTGGTCTCGTTGGTTCAGAAGCAGTTCTTACTGATGCTGGAAGCCATTATGTTGCTCTAGCCAAAATCCTGTGTTATCTAGACAGTTTCTCACCAAGACCTGGGAGCCTCATTGATGATCAAACTGCTTAGGTATTTGCTACCAACAAGAGTCATGCCCCAGATCTCTGGTAATGGGGCTCTCAGGTGTGTCAAAGCTTTTTCTACCTCCAAAAATTTCAAGTAAAGTAGTCTGCTTTTGTACCTCAGAACCATCCTAGAACTAGAGACATATCTTGAAAACTTGTCCTTTGTTTTAGGATGATCAGTTTCCTTTCCTATTGTCATTTCCTCTTATGAGAATATAGCACTATTTTTCACTTCCAAACTCTTTAACGATTCAATTCCAGATACTTTATTTTCTCAGATTAGAAAAGTGAGTCAAATGACACTTTGGACATATTCCAAAATGATGGGACTTTAAATAGAGATTTGTAAATCAGATTTATATCCTATAGATTACTTGGTTCAGAGAGACTTACGGTAGTTCTGAATATAAAGGGTCCAGCTTTCATTGAAATAATATTCATAAATTTTGAGGGAAAAGGAAGAGTCAGATAATAAGAAGTAAAAGGATAGGTGTATGAGAAGAAGGAGGGGGGAAAGGGGAGAAGGAAAAGAAGGAAAAAGAGGGAAATTAATACTCTTTAGTTCACTCTAAGAGTTTTTTTTTATACTTAAGCTCTTAAGCTTTATATACTGTGTAATTAATATTAACATCCCTGAGACATTAGCCACTGTCTCTACTACTTTAAGGAAAAATAAAGTTTGGATTTAGGATGCTGATTGACACTACTAATTTGTAGTGTCTGTTTCACAGCTGGTTTCGAGTATTAGACGGAGGGGCAAAAGTTCAGAACTTCATAGTCTGTCACTTACTACATGTGTAAGCAGCTGGAAGCTGTTCACCATGAATGTGACTGAAAATAGAGGCAATTTAATACTTCCTTAAAGATTGCAATTTGTATTATATGATTTTAAACCTATCGACTTTTGAAAAATATGCCATCTTTCTTTTATTTTATATAAATTTGTCTTTAATTATCTTGTAGTTTATGTTCTGATATATCATTTCTGTGAAACGCCACTTCTGATCTTGTTCTCAGACTGAAATGTCTTCATCTACCCAGTCATTTCTTATTTCATTTATTTTCCTGGGATGGTAGAAATGACAAGTCCTAGCCAATTTCTGTAGATTGATGGATAAGAAAATCAAGATGATTTGAGCCAGCACTAAAAATAACTCACTAAATCTCCAAAGTGTCAAAACACTGTAGTAATTTCCTCTGGAAATTTGTTTACTTTAAGGGATACATGTTTAACTTGGTGTTTTTTAAGAGAGTAGAGCCGCATTTAGAAGAACTGGCATAAAGGTTTATAGCTTCATTTATGCATTTAAATAAGCATCATTTAGGGTGAATGTAGTAATCTAAAAATTAATAATATAATTCAGCCTCAGATATTTAGCCAATAAGTAATATCACACATGTGAGGTTTGTTGAGTAGATCCAACCCACTTCAGGTTGTTGGGTTTTTTTCTTCCCTCTTTAATTTACTTTATTTTACATATATTTTTGTGGCTACAGACAGCAATTGTATTCTCAATGAGCACAATGTGAAAAAAAATACCCAGAGTCCTCCACAGGATGTGAAATGCTTTGATTGCTGTGAATGTCTCTTCTCAATCGCTTTTAGACTTCTAGTATGAATGTCCCCCAAAGTTTCAGCTTCCCAAGTATATTAGTTAAGTTTTGTTCAGTACGGAATCACTCCAACACTTGTGGCTTAAATCAACAAATCACTTTTTTTGGTCTAATTCTATGAGTTCCCTGGGAAGTTCTAATTCAGGCAGCTCAGCTGATCATTGGTTAGCAGCTGGTTGGCTGGGTCTATGATGCCTCAAACCATGTCTGGCAGCAAATTCAATATCAGCTGAGGGATGAGAATGACTTGGGTAGTGTTTCTCATCATCCAGAGGCTGCTTGCCTCATTAACAGACGAGGTGGTTGTGGAGTTCCCAGGAGCAGCAAGATCAGGCATGCTACAACATATAAGCAGTTTTTCCTTCTTTGTGTCACATTTACATTAATCTAATCAAGTCACAAGGCTAGAGCTACAAGTCAATATGGGAGCGGAATATGCAAGGGCAAAATGAAGGGGTGGATTATTGTCATTTTTGCACATTCATTTTTACACTCATTGGGAGATAAGAATGTTAGAGATATGGTCTATTTATGTATTTAATAATTTATTAAAATTAAAATATTCCTAACATATGCTAGGTTCCAGAGATACATTGGTAAATATAGAAGATATGTAGCATATAGCCTAGGGGGTATATGTTTTAGTATCTTCAATACCTTTGAGAAAAATACAACTTACATGCCAAATGACATTGTTATTCTCATCATTATTGCTAAACTCTTTATGCTAAAATGTCACTAACTAAAATGTCCACAGGAGCAAGATAGTATGAATTTATAAATCAAACAAGGTATATGACAAAGGGGATAAGGTGAAGATATTCTGAACTACTGGGTATGGGTTCTGCATAAAGTATTTCAAAAGCAAATTTTTTAAATATTGAGACTTCTGAGAAAAATGTGATGACAGAATAAGATTCACATGCCACTGCTTGTGACATTTACTATATGGCTCCCTACATCCTCAAACCCTCAGTTTTTTTTGGCTTTAATGAAATGAACTAGCATTTTATATATGCCAGGTATCATGCTTGGCCTTGAGAAGGTGATATTAAGCAAGATAAAAGCTGTTTCTCAGGAACCTCAGGTTGACTTTGACTTCTGGTTTTGATACCATGGTCACTTCATCACTTTTTTCACTATTAGTCTTATTCCTTTGCCCCATGCTTTTTGTTATATCTTTCTCATTAATCCCTCATCCTAGGCATGGTTTTTCCTGTTCCAAAGTCCAACCTGACCAGCCTGTATGAATAAAGGCATAAAAACCAAGCCAACTGTTTCCCCTACAAATGAAGACTGTTTAATATGATCTTAACATCCAGTGGTTCCCTATTGATTATTCCTTATCACATTCTATGCAATGACTTTTACAAATCAATCCATCAATATCATCATTACAACATCTACATTACTGAAACATGTGAGAGATTAACTGAATATGTCTCACTAGCTTGGTAGCTCAATTTTTTTTCTGTATTTTTACTCATTCTTTCTGTTTCTCTCCTAGCTTTTAAAAAGATCATTTTTATTGGTAAAATTATCCCATTTGTGCAAATACCTTACCCCAAACTCTGCTGTTTTCTTGAGGACTCCAGTCCATCAAGAAGTGTGACATTCTTGCAGCTCTCCACTTTTCCCCAGTGCTTTATGTTTTTATCACCCTCCCTGAAGTGGTGCTCAAGTGAATACCCTCTATCAACATGGCTAACCTCCAAATGATCTCTCTCATCTCTCTCTCTCTTATCCACAGCACTTTCCTTAGGCATCTATTTAGCTCTATTTTTCATTATAACCTATAATTAATTCCATATATATTAGTTTCTGCTAAAACTTTTTCTTGAAATATTTTCTGGGATGTCAATGATACAGTAACTTCTTTTTTTAAATTGGAGTATAGTTGATTTACAATGTTGTGTTAGTTTCACGTGTAAAGCAAAGTGATTCAGATATATATATACATACATTCATATATATACGTATATATATATTCTTTTTCAGATCTTTTCCCTTATAGGTTATTACAAAATATCGAATATAGTTCCTTGTGCTATACAGATAACCTCATTGGTTATCTATTTTATATATAGCAGTGTTTATCTGTTAATCTCAGCTTCCTAATTCATCCCTCCCTGCACCCCCTTTTCTCCTTTGGTAACTATAAGTTTGTTTTCTATGTCTGTGGGTCTATTTCTGTTTTGTAAATCAGTTCATTTGTATCATTTTTTTTAGATTCCACATATAAGCAATATCATATGATAATATGTGTCTTTCTCTGTCTGGCTTACTTCACATAATATAATAATCTCTAGGTCCATCCATGTTGCTGCAAAAGGCATGATTTCATTTTTTCTTATGGCTGAGTAATGTTCCATTGTATGTGTGTGTGTGTGTGTATCACATCTTCTTTATCCATTCATCTGTTGATGGACACTTGGGTTGCTTCCATGTCTTCACTACTGTAAATAGTGCTGTTATGAACACTGGGGTGCATGCACCTTTTCGAATTAGAATTTTCTCTGGATATGTGTATGCCCAGGAGTGAGGCTGCAGGATCATATGGTAAGCCTATTTTTAGTTTTTTAAGGAATCTCCATACTTTTCTCCATAGTGGCTGTACCAATTTATATTCCAACTAACAGTGCAAGAGGGTTCCTTTTACTTCACACCGTCTCCACCATTTGTTATTTGTGGACTTTTTGATGATGGCCATTCTGACCCATGTGAGGTGATACCTCATTGTAGTTTTGATTTGCATTTCTCTAATGATTAGTGATGTTGAGCATCCTTTCATGTGTCTGTTGGCCATCTGTATGTCTTCTTTGGAGAAAAGTCTGTTTAGAATGCTATAATAACTTCTAAGTACAAAAACAGTTTCATAGAGTATATGATGAGATAATTGCAGAAATTATAATCTCTCAAAAAGAAGTAGCCAGGTAGTTTAGGACCATTTACAACTAGATAAACCATTGTTTAAAAGCACAAATATATTTCTTAGTTTTATTTCAGGGATGAAAAGGAAGTGAGAAATCAGAAGGTCCAAAAACTTCATTAGATATATGAGGAAATGAGGTTCTTTAAGATTTTTAATATTTGTATTGGCTGATCTCCTTACCCTTCCCCCAACAAATACACCCCATAAAAATAAAGCTGAAATATATATGTGTATATATGCATACATATATATTTTTCTTTTTTAGGTTAATTTATGAAAATCATGTATTTAAGATTTATCGATTTATTTTTAATATACCTTATCTTAGAAAAAATGTAGATGCCACAGGCATATTAGATATGCCAAGATAGTAGAGTATTTATGGAATGTTGTTCTACACATTTTTTGTGCTCTAGTTTGTCATATACGAGATAAGAATTTTCTATTCTGTGTGTATTAGTGAGGATTCTTATATTTGGACAGAACATCAACTCAAGTTGGCTTAAAAAAATTATTTATTGGTTTATTTAATTAGAAATTCAGAGAACAGTCTGGCTTTAATGATGTCTGTCTGGATCCAGATCCTGGAATAGAAGAAACATCAATTCCTCAGTTCCAGGACTTGCTTTCTTTTCCTGTGGCTTCCTTTCAGGCATGATCCCATTCTATTTATGTTGGCATAAATAGGCACAAGAAGCTCCAGGCTTATCTTTAACAATGTACCAAACTCAGGGAAAGAAAGAAGCAAAATTTTGGAGATCGACTCTGATTTGGTTTAGACTGGATTACACAGTTCCGTCTGACTTAATCACCAGGGCCAGAATAATGAAATATGCTGGTTAGCCACATGGTATGTTGCTCGTGTTTGGAGATGAGGAGTGTTTCAAGCACCATTCAATCCAATGGAAGTGAAAATGAGAAAGAGAACCAGAGCCTTGTTACCAGAAAGGCCACAGAAATTGGTCAGGCAAACACACCAGGCTTCGTAAGAAATATTAAAAACATGATATATATTCAAAGTCACGGTTTACATTTATCTTGGTTTTAAATGCCATAAAAGAAAAATAAACATTAGAAGAATGAAATAAAGTATCACTGATAGTGCATTTCCTCTAATATGAGTAAAAATTATGTATGATGGGATTTGTATAGGTCTATGTTAAAAAAATAAATTCCAGTGAAATACAACTGTACACTTACTAATACTAGGTATTATTCAATCACTATATTTTTCTACTTTGTTACTTCCATTTTAATAGGCTAGTCACCATAATATTACTTAAGGGCATTGTATGATACTTAATAGGTTCTAAACAATATTTCCTATTTAATTACATGAATACTGTAATTCCCATCCTAACAATATATTTTCATTTAAGAAGCTGACAACTCTTTCATTAGGAAACAAAATTAATTAAATGAACCCTGATCTAATTATGTAAGTGTTCCTTTTGACACGAAAATTAAAACTTCTATTTCAGAATATAGCTGAATAATAAGACTCAAGAGGTCAAATATTAAAAATTTTGACATCTTACATATATTGTCTAATTATTTAACATCATTTAATATTGTGCATTCTGGAGTACGCAATCATTAAGTCTTTTGTGTCGGTGTACTAAAAATAAAACAAAGTGAAATAATCTAGTGAGTTTTATTGTACTTAATAATTTTAGTAATTTTTAGTCCTAAAAAAAATGTCTATGACTGTCATCCTCCTGCTGCCAGAAAATTCTCAGCCAGTCTCAGTGTTAAGTAATAAGTAATTACCACCAGTTTTTTGTTTTTTTTTTTTTGGTCGATTTTGTCAGCAGATGCCTTGCATTCAGTTAAAGTATGTGATATTTAGAGAAATGTTCTCTTTCATTTTCTTCTACTTAAAGAAAAATTAGAATGTCTTCTTAAAACAGATCACATTGTGAATTTCATGATACTGAGAAACCATAGTTATTTCTCTACTGAGGGCAGTAAAACCCTTTATTTTCACTACCTTCATATTTGTTCTGTATTTATTTTAAAACATTAGGTAGCACCCACACGATTTGAGTACTCAGCTACTCAAAATTTGTTAATGTCTCCAGCATTCTGTTATTGCTTTTGGTATTTGAAATATTTAAAAAAGAAGAAAGAGCATATAATGCTTGCATTCATCTAGCAAAGGTGAATCATGTTTATATATCAAAGAGAACAAATAAATCATATGCCAAAAGAACTACTTTGGAAATATGCACTGAAGAGTAGAATTTTTTTTAATGATCTCATGATATCCCTACTAAAAAAAGCAATCTGATATGACTTTCATTATTCCTTCTGTCACGGAAGTAATAGGACACATGAGTATTTAGAATACTTGAGTGTTTAAGCTACCACATGCAAACTATTTGTTTCTCCTTTAGGAATATGATATTATCTTTCCACATTATGAGAATGATGAATGCTATCTCTTCTCTTATGTGTATGTCTTAAATGCATATGTCTCTTCTGATACAGGTGTTCTTAAATCTCTTTTTTTCCCTGTAACAGATAAAATGAATTTGTTGACGTAAATACTATATAAACTGTATTGAAGAACTATTTCTCCCAGGTATGATGTCAAGAACTTTACATAATTCTTGATTTCTGTTACAAAACTTCAAGATATGAATTACAATTTGTTTTACATATGAGGAAACCAAGCTTCACAGAGGCCAAGCAACTTATCTAAGTTAGTTGAATTACTAAATCCTGGAATTAGGTGATAAGCCAAGTTTCACTGGCTAAAATCTACTTTCTTTCATGTGCCATCTTTCCTTCTCTATAAAATAGATGCCTGTATTAAAAAAGAAGAAAGATGTCAAGTCAATAAACTAAAAAAAGATCAAACTAAACCTAAAGCAAGCAGAAGTAAGGAAATAATAAAAAATGATTAGAATGGGAATTAATGAAATAGAAATAGGGAAATATTGTAAATCAACAAAACCAAAGATTGATTTTTGAAAAGATTAATAAAACTGATAAACTTTTAGCTAGTCTTACCAAGCAAAGAGAGCAAGAGGGCAATACAGGGAGGGAGAGAAGACCCAAATTACTAAAATTAGGAATGTAAGAGGGAAACTCATTACTAATATTACAGAAACAAAGAGGAATGCTGTGAAAATAAGGTAATATTATTAAAAGTGTACCAACAAATTAGATAACAGATGAAATGGATAAATTCTTAGTAAGTCACAAACTGTAAAAACTGACTTAATAAAAAGGTAATCTAAGTAGATTTAACAAGTAAAGAAATTGAAGTGATAATTACAAAACTTCCAACAAAGAAAAGGTCAGGCATTGATAGCTTCATTAGTGAAATCTACCAAACATTTATAGAAGAATTAATAACAATCCTTCTCAGACTTTTCCGAAAAGTAGAGGAGGAGGGGACACTACCCCATAGATTCTATGAGATCAATATGTACTCTAATACCAAAACCAGACAAAACATCATAAGGAAAAACAAAACCAGAAACTACAGTCAGTACTTTTCAGACACAAAAATTCTCAACACAATACTAGCAAACCAAATCTAGCAACATATAAAAAGGATTATACAACATGACGAAGTGAAATTTCTCCCAGAAATGCAAAGTTGGATTAACATTTGAAAATCAATCAGTGTAATGCACCATATTAATAAGGGACAGAATTTTGCATAATTATCTAAATAGATTCAGAAACAAATTTTGACAAAATCTACACCTTTAAATGAAAAAAATAAAGAAAGCATTCAACAAAATAGGAATAGAAGTGAACTTCATTCTGATAAAAGAATGTATGAAAAATCCACAGCTAGCTATGGGGGAATGACTGAATATATTACCTCTAAGATCAGGAATGGGATAAAAATGTGCTCTCTCGTCACTTCAATACACAACTGGATTTTCTAGGCAGGGCAATTAGACAAGAAAAATAAAAATTAAAATGGTCCAGATTGGAAAGGAAGAAGCAAAACTGTTATAAAAATGCAATGAGATCTAGATATGATCTCATATATAGAAACTCCTTAAAAATCCATAAATATCTATTAGAAGTTACATATGAGTTCAGCAAAGTTGCAGGATAAATATCAATGTCTTAAAAAACCAATTGTTTCTCTATATACTAGCATAAATAAAATTATGAAAACAATTTTATCTGCAAAAATGCCTAAGTGCAACTTCTAGGTAGTATGATAAGCAACTGTTTGGTTTTGTAAGAAACTACCTTACTCTTTCCAGTTGCATACAATTTTAGCAGATTTATTTTTTGAATATCTATTACAGGCTAGGCTTATTTCAGGCTACACTTCTAGGAGCTTGAAGAAAGGAAATGCACAAAACACACAACATTCCTTTCCTCATATAGTACTCATTCTCGTTGGAGGAGATAACCAATTAACAAAATAAATAGGTGAATAAAATATATCAGATCTTAAAAAATGCAATGCAGAAAAAAAGACAAGTGAGGAGGATAAGGGAGGCTGGAATTTGGGACCCTTTTTATAGTGACGACAAGGAAGACCTTTGGGAGAAGACACCGGTGGAAACTCATCTCATGTATTATAAAGTTTTAAAACTTCATATTTCCTGATACTTCAATATCCCAATGAACATTCTGTGAGCACCCTGCCCAGGTAACCAGGTGCAGCACTGTGATAAGGCTGGTCCTGCCACAAGTTCCCCTTCTCACCCTCCCTGACTGTGACTTCATGATATTCACAGGCACCCATGGAATCCCCTCAAGCCTTTTCCTTGTATTAATATATTCCACCCTGCCCCCCAGTAAAGGCACTTGCCCACAGGTCCTCATTCTCTCTTGGCCCCTTGGAACTCCCACCATATGGCACCCTGCATGTGCCTCCCCTTCCAGGACCTTTGGGTATAAAAAGTCTTTCACTCACATGGTGTTATTCCATGATCCTACCTGACAGATCTTCCTAAAATCCCATTTAAGTTATAAAAGTACTCCTTACAACACACCTGGGCTAGTTGAAGAAATCACATTCCGGATATTCCTTAACAAGTATGAAGTTAATTCCTCAGGAAGCATAGGAGCAGGGCCCTCCTGGCCACTAGGCGCCGTAGGTAGAGTGTGGAGAGCCCACGATATTTTTTAGGGACCCATAAAATTTTTACTATTTAATTTCTTCTAAAATCAGAAAAAGTGAATGTATTGATAAAGAACATATAACAATAGGGGAGGGGGGTGGGAGAGGGTTGGATTGGGAGTTTGGGATTAGCAGATGCAAACCAGTATATAAAGAACGGATAAACAACAAGGTCCTACTGTTTAGCACAGGGAACTATAGTCAATATCCTCTGATAAACCACAATGGAAAAGAATATGAAAAAGAATGTATATATGTATAACTGAGTCGCTTTGCTGTACAGCGGTAATTAACACAACATTGTAATTCAACTATACTTCAATAAAAAATAAATTAAAAAAAGAACATATAACAATAAATCCAGCCTGGATTATATTCCTCTTTTTAAAGTCATAAAATATAATTTTTAATTTTTTTTATGTAGGAAGGGGCCCATGAAGACAAATGTCCCTATGCCCAGAACCGGTAGGATGCATCCTGGAAAGAAGCTGAGTGCCCGAGGGTAGTGAGGTAGAGAGAAATTCAAATAGTTGGGAGATTACTGGGAAAGAGCACAGAAGTCCTTAAGGCCATATTTACACTTGAGCTTTTACCCTGAGAGAGATGAGAAACAATTAGAGAATTCTGAACATAAATTAACATTTTAAAAGGACCGTTATTGCTGTGCTGTAGAGAGTAAATGGTAAAGGCAAGTGGATTATTGAAGATACTGGCAAAATCAAAGTGAAATCATTCTCTTGCAGAGGTGACATGAAGTAGTCAATTATTGAATGCATTTATTAGTGTCCAACATCCAGAAATAGCAAGACTAAAACCACCAGATCACTAAAATAGTAATTAGCAAGAGTTTATTGTGTACATATAACAGTTTGTGAATTAGGAGCTCTCAAACCAACGTGGGAATGAGGCTCAGAGGTATTGCTATAGGAGTGCTTATACAGTGAAAAAGTAGAGGCTGCTTATTCTGTACAATGATGGGTTATAGCATTAGAGCTTCCCTAGTGATAGCGGATTGTTTAAAAGTGGACACCACTTGCCAATTTGGGGGAACAGCTTAAGTTTCATTTATGATTCTCAGAGGCATTTGCAAGAAGTCACCGAAGTTTTGTTTCTTTTGTAAAATAAGCTAAATTAAGTTTCGCTTATGTGGCTTAATTGATTTTGTCTGTTTAGGGAATTTTCAAGTCTGGTCTCTATTTTGTACTTAACTTTAAGTTAGAATTAAAAGGATTTGCTAATTGTTTGAGACTGGAGGTATAAGAGAATGAGCGTGTAGACGAATGTACTTAATTCTCCCCACCAAAAGGAAACTGGGGTCAGCTACTATCTGCCTGCTTTTAACTTCTCCAGTAAAAGGCCATAGCTTTGCTCCAAAGATTTTTATTGTTAGCATCAGCTGCTGCTTCTATATTCAGACAAGTAAATGCAGAAATATAAACAGAAAATGTGATAATGACTGAATAGTGACAATGACGGCAGCGTAGAAATTTTGGTGTTTTCTTTTCTCCAATCAGGAGAACTTTTGTATGTTAGGATCATTTACTCTTTAGTTACCCATGATGGTGTTAGAAGCAACTGCAGTGAATATCAGATGTTGTCAACATTAATGTCTATGCCAATGATTTTCAAACAGATAAACAGTGCCGTCACTGCAGAGGGAATGAGATTGCTGAGATGAGAAGTGCATGATGGGCATATCCCAGAGGGAGTAGCTAGGAGACAAGGTGGTGATGGGGGAAAAGGAGGGGGGTGCCATGTGGAACAGACCAGTAGAATGCCTGGTAGTATCTGAACATTTTACTGAGCATGGGTTGGCTCCATTAAAGTAATGACCCACTATCAGCATTTTTAATTAGGTTTTATAGTGATTCTTTGCTCTATTTCATTCTCTTGCCCTCTTGTGGGGGAAAAAAAGTATATGGTATTCAAGTCAGATTTCCAAGGGGAAGAAAAAGAAAAGGAAACTCTCTAAAATGGAGATTGAAGTCATAACTATGACTTCATTAACAGAATACTCAACGAACTGAACCACAAACAATATTCAGTTTTCTGTAGACTAGAACACAAACTTCTGAAACTTAAAGTTTGCTTGAGAGTTGTGTGAGAGTTGTGGGAAATGGGAATTTTTGCCAAGAGATTATGAATTTACATTGTTTTCTGGTTAATAATGGAAAGCCAAGTGGAAAAAAAAAATCCTCCAAGGGCTGACCCTTAAGTCTAACCCAATCAGCAGGTCCAGAAACTTCTATCATCTTCCTGTAAATTGATCTGTTCTAATTATAGCTCAAAGGAATTATCAGGGGAACTCCTGGAAACAGTAATTAGTCAAAAAAGACTGAGATGCCCCATCAAACATTTTAGTTTTAAGAAGATATGTTTCATATTTGCAGCCTCCTTTGAACAAGGAGCCCCAGGTGCCAGTGATATAATGAGGGCACTTTATAATACTGGGGCATGTGGTCTCCAAATGAGACAGACTCTAGCCTCTCTGCCTTTTACACACATCATTTTGCCAGTTGCTGGAGTTTGCTTTAGTTTCTGGCTTCTCTGTTGACCTGATTAGCTTAACTGAGTATTTAAATTTTATTTATTCATTACTTGCTTCTGCCAATTTCCCAAAAGGATTTCAGGTGAGCTTAACTGGAAGGTCCTTCACAGAACCCTGGGCGTTGTTCCTGTTTGTAATTCACAAATCATTAACACCTCTGTACTGGATGGCCTTATCAGGCCTCTCGAGTTTTGCAGTTGATACATGGTATTTGTATTATTTATCCTGGGATGTTCTCTCTGCATATCTATTTGCAGTTTTGATGATTCATTTGGATTCTTGGATTTACATGTTCCGCGTATCGACATTTATTTGTTTGAATGCTCTCACTTATCTGCTACCAGTGGGCGTGGCGCGGGGGGAGGCGGAGTCAGCGCAGGCGGAGTCAGCGGAGGCGGTGGAGCTGGGAGGTGGGGAGACTGGGGGTGGGCGGGGGGAAAGCACGAGAGTGAGTGAGTGAGTGAGTGAGTGCATGGCTGTGTTTACCCGCACGAGACAGCGAGACGCCGGGGCCTTCCTCAGACGAGCAGGGTCTCGGCGCCTGCCAGCAGCTTCTCCCGGTCTTCGGACCCAGCGACGGCTCGGTTGTGAGGGTGCGGGGAAGCGAGTGTCCGGCCCCACACTTGGAGGACACGGACCTGGACCCCGAGCTGATGCAGAAGTTCACCTGCCTGGCACCACTGACGAGGGCGTGCTCATCTGCGGGTTCCACCAGTTGCTTGGCTTCCAGCTCAATCCGGTCGGCTATGCCTTTTCCTGCCCATGACCAGCTGGAACCTACAAGCAGCAATTGGCGCCTATTATGACTTCGAGAGGCCAAACATCAGTGTGCCCTCTATGTCCTTTGTTGAAGATGCCACCATAGGAGAAGGGGAGTCGATACCTCCTGATACTCAGTTTATGAAAACATGGCGGATGCAGAATTCTGGGGCAGAGGCCTGGCCTCCAGGGGTTTGTTTTAAATACGTCAGAGGAGACCAATTTGGACTTGTGCACGTGGTGATGGTGAGACCGCTAGAGCCCCAAGAGATTGCAGATGTCAGCGTCCAGGTGTGCAGCCCGGGCAGAGCAGGAATGTATCAGGACAGTGGATACTGTCCACTGAGCATATCCTGTCCGCGGATATGCGCGGCCACAGGACTCTACCATGGAGATGTCGTCGGGGTCCTTCTGGGTGTGGAGGTGGGTGGACTTTTAGGAGTAACGCAGCAGCTGTCATCTTTTGAAACGGAGTGGGACACACAGCCACATCGCAAGGCAGAAGGAAACTTCAACCCCTTTGCCTCTCCCGAAAAGAACCGACAATCAGGTGAAACAATTTAAAAGACCCTGGGGATTCCGGTTCGACTCCATCAGCAAAAACACATGGGCTCCTGTTCCTGACCGCCCCAAGCAAGATGGGAGTAGACCCTCACAGAACTCTGTGAATCTGTCCCCCAGCCGTCACGCAAACAGCTTGTCGGTAAGGTAGGTGCCCTCGGAAAAGAGGAGAAAGGGCAGGTGGTGGGCCTTGGGATTTGTGATACCCCTTCATGGCAAACCTAGAAGCCTAGAATGTTCTTTAGGACTGCCTAGCTCTCCTGCCAATGCAACAGCACAAATACCTACCCCCTCCCCCCACGTCCATGTCCTGTGGATATTATTCCATCCACGTTTGTAATTTACTACTGTCTCTCTGCTCTGGTTTGGGAAGGAACCAACTTCTCTACCTTTAGCATTAACAAAAAAAAAAGAAGTCAAAATATCACCAGTCATTCTTCCAGTGTAAATGCATACTAAGTGTAGAGCAGCAACAGAGCTTTGGAATTCGTTCCTACTGTGTTTTTTTTTGGTTTTGGGTGCGGTGTTTTTCCTGAGGAAAAAGACAAGCTCAATTATTTATCCTAAATGTTGTTGAGCTTCCAGTTTATTTACCTTGTTTGTGTGTCTTGTTGATATTTTTCCAGTCTCTTATGGCCCATCGACCTCCTCACTCACAACCCGGAGTGGCCCAAGTGATATTTTGACTTTTTTTTTTTTTTTTTAACTTACTTACTTACTTACTTACTTACTTACTTACTTATTTATTTATTTATGGCTGTGTTTGTTGGGTCTTTGTTTCTGTGCGAGGACTTTCTCTAGTTGCGGCAAGCGGGGGCCACTCTTCATCGCAGTGCGCGGGCCTCTCACTATCGTGGCCTCTCTTGTTGCGGAGCACAAGCTCCAGACGCGCAGGCTCAGTAATTGTGGCTCACGGGCCTAGTTGCTCCGCGGCATGTGGGATCTTCCCAGACCGGGGCTCGAACCCGTGTCCCCTGCATTAGCAGGCAGATTCTCAACCACTGCGCCACCAGGGAAGCCCCGATATTTTGACTTTTCATGTGTGAGGAATAAGTGAGAGAATTGTTGAGTTAATCATCATTTTAAATATTCTGATTGTTCCAAGACAGACTTCTATGTGTTTGATTTCTTGATCTGTTTCTTTCCATGCTTGCTGATTAAACAGAGCCTTTCATGCTCTGCTAAGGTGATGATGGTTCCTGGTTGTTGGTTTTGGTTGGTTGAATAAAGCCCTGATGCTGAGAGCTAAAAAAAAAAAAAAAAAAAGTTCTTAAAATGTATAATCTCTCTGGCCAAAATTATTTAGTACTTGAAATACCAATTTATCTTATTTGATTGGAAATGCTTTTGGAGAAAGCAGAAAGAAAAAGAGAAGTTTAGACCTTAGCACTCAAGGTAGCATCTGACAAAAGTTACCAACTCTACTGAGCTTTCCTTCTGTGAATTTAGACAGGTAAAAGCTGCTGAAACTCTATTTGTATTCTGTAGTGTACATAGTTGTTCTTAAACTTTAACGTAGTTTAGAATTTCTTGCACTGCTTGTTAAAACACAGATTGCTGGTCTCTACACCCAGTGTTTTTGATTCAGTGTCAGGTTTGGGTTTGGGAATTTGTTTTTCTAACAAGTTCCCAGGTGAAGGTGATATTGCTGGCTTGAGAACTGCTGATGTTGTAGGTTACGCCAAAGTTTAAGACAATAATTTTGCTCTTAGAAATTGTCTCTTTGTTGCAAAAAAAGGCATGAAGCCTAAATTTTGATCTCAGTATATTACTCCATGCAAGCTCTTTCCAAGGTACGTCTAGTATTGGTGGCTGAAATTGTTTAACATTTAAATTCTAAATAGAAAGCTGTTTACTTCTAAGACATGTATTGATCCTATGTACAGAGAGAAAAAAGGCTTATTAGGACAGAATTCTGTTTATTTCATTGTGCCTGCTGTAAGAAATAGAATCATTGATTTACTGACTTTTTATGAATAAGCAGTACCAGTTGAGAGTAGGTAAATTTAAAATATGGTGTAAAAAATAATATAAAACCGAATGTTTTAACTCCACACACCCAGAGGTAATAATTTTACATTTTAGCATTTAATATTGCAGATTGTGTATGTGTATATTTTATATATATTGATATATAATATTATATATAACATTTACATATTATTTTAATTCTGATTTATTTTACTTAATATTACGTAGTAATTACTTGTAATTACATTTTCTTACCAAAATATTCTTAAATAATTTTTAAATAGTTACAGAGTAATCAATCATAATATATCAAAATCCCATCTCTAAGCATTAGAGTTCGGCTCTTAATATTTACCTTGTAATGAGAATTTTATCACTCTTAATTACATACTTGTTGCCTACACCTGTGAAAATATCCACCTAATGCCTCATCTCTGTCTAACCAAAACCATTTAATCCAGATCCGTCCACAGCCTATAAAACTCTCTGTGACTTAAAACATGTTTTTTCTGGTATGATCCTCTTATCACGTGAGGTTTTAAATTCTTTCACTAGTTAGAGTCTCTCCTACTTAAAGTAAGATCTCTATGCACACAGAGCCATGGCAGTCCTTGAGTAAGTTTGTCATATTCCCACCTGTCAATAAGCATTCAGCACATTTCTGCTCACTTGCTCTATGACAACCTGGATATCATGTGTCTTTGGGAAAACATAGTCCCACTTAAATTTCTTCCTTTTAAATCTCCTGTTTAAGGACAGCTATGGTACCTATTACCATAAGGCCAGGGATTTTTGACAACAGATCATGGCAGAGTCTTGTCAGAAACAACTCATTTAGCAAAACTTCTGGCATGTGGCATTTATTCAGCCAGATGATTTTATACTCAAGAGAAATGAGAACTTTTCTGTACTTACAATTTGATTTTTTTTTGCTTCATCTCATTTAACTCTTGGTAAACTCCTTGTGTGTCTCATCTGTACAAACAAAACATTATTTATAGCAAATCTCTTCCAGCTCAAAACTCAACATTACCACCAGCTCCCTCTTTTAATATCCACCAAATTAGACGATGATATTCTCTGTTATCTGGCCCAGTCTCACTATAACAGCGACATTTCTTCTGGTGATTCTTGTCCTTAAGGACTTGAAATTGCCTTAAAAACTAACCTGAGAGCATCAGGATTTATCTCCCACCTTGATTCCCATCTAAGGTCTATGAAAAACAGTCCCTGAACGGTGCTTGACACATAGTAGAACAACCAATATTTGTTGAATGAATAATTCGTTAACACTATTAAAATTTAGCAGATGTTTTACTTTTTTTTACAGAAATTAACTTTCAGTTAACAAGGGGTCTGCTTGGTTTTCATGCTGTTGTTTACTTATATTGATGTAGTAATTTACAAATCATTTGCTTCCAAAAAGAGTTTGAAGTACAGTATATAAAATATCTGTATAAGTCCATTAAACAGTAAAAGCATAATGGATGATTAAAGAGTATATTATGTTCCTCTCAAATTTATTTAAAATCAAAAATAAGCTTAATTTGTCTTCCACATGCAAAATCCATAATGAATGGTGGGTGTCGGTGGTTAGAAAAAGGAGGTTGACTTTAAATAAAAAATACCATTTAGTGATGATGATTATAACACATTTTAAATATGAGTCACTGTGTGCTTATGTTTAATATTTTAATAGCATTTATAGAATAAAAATTATGAAAAATTTAGATATATTGACATTTCTGGGTTTAGAATAGTAACAATTCTTATGTCATTAAATATGTACTGTTCTTGGCAATGGGCATGAAAATATTGCCTAGGCACATGATGTTATACCATTTTGAGAGTATAATATTCATTTCAGCATGCCAGTCTTAAATGCAGGGATTAAAATAATTTTTCTTTTTCAGAGTAATACATTTATAATTCAACTGGCTTGCATCCACTTATTTTCCCCAGTACATGCAAAAGTGTTCAAATATTAGATCTGAAATAACTTGACTTTCTATTTAAATTTTGGTGAGTTATGACAGCAGGAGATTAAAAAGGAGCAAATACCTTGGGCAAGTGCCACTGCTCTGTTGGAGTTTTGTTTTAATGGAAGTTCATTTTTTTCTACTGGAAGACTATGTGAGATTTAGAGTTTAAATATGAACCGTATAATTCATGAGTTAGCTCATGAAGTAATTTGCTTTAACTGTGAGTCTCAGTTGTGTATTTCTTTTTTTTTTTCTTTTTTTAATGACATTTATTGTTCTGTTTCTAACTCTGCAAGCAATACATGTTCATTGCAGACAATTAGAAATACATAAAAACATGAAGTAAAATTAATAATCACCCATAATCCCCATCCCCCAGAGATAACCATCATTAGCATTTTAATGCATTTCTTCCCGGTATCTACATATATTTTTTTATACTGTATATCTTAATTTTATTTTTTTTAACATCTTTATTGGAGCATAATTGCTTTATAGTGGTGTGTTAGTTTCTGCTTTATAACAAAGTGAATCAGCTATACATAGACATATATCCCCATATCTCCGCCCTTTTGCCTCTCCCTCCCACCCTCCCTATCCCACCCCTCTAGGTGGTCACAAAGCACCGAGCTGATCTCCCTGTGCTATGTGGCTGCTTCCTACTAGCTATCTATTTTACATTTGGTAGTGTATATATGTCCATGCCACTCTCTAACTTCATCCCTGCTTACCCTTCCCCCTCCCCATGTCCTCAAGTCCATTCTCTACGTCTGCATCTTTATTCCTGTCCTGCCCCTAGGTTCTTCAGAACCATTTTTTTTTTTTTTTTTTTTAGATTCCATATATATGTGTTAGTATACAGTATTTGTGACTTACTTCACTCTGTATGACAGACTCTAGGTCCATCCACCGTACTACAAATAACTCAATTTCGTTTCTTTTTATGGCTAATTGAAATATAATTGACATACAACACTTTGTTAGTTCCAAGTACACAACAGCATGATTCAGTATTTCTGTACACTATAAAATGATCACCATGATATGCCTAGTTCTCATCTGTCACCATACAAAGATACTACAGTTGTATATTTCTAAATGTGTAGAAAATAAATGCCTACTTCATGGACTGTTGTAAAGATTAAATAAAATGTTACATGAAATGATTTTCCTAAATGCATAAAAGATTAATTGTCAAAGTACTTTCCCCAAATTTTATTTGTCATCTTGTCTAGTATTTCCAAGGATGGGAATGGTACTAAAACTATTCCTAAAAAATTCAAAATATTTACAAACAAACAGAAAATTAATGCAGAAATCTTGAAGAGGTAAAACAGCATAGAATTTTTGAGGAACACCTGTAAATTGGTAAAGCTAGAGGGAAGAAACAATGAAAAGAAGTAGTCTGAATGCAACTAGAAAGTTAGATACCTTCCACTCATACCCACTGATGACCAAATGTTTCCTACACAGACACTGCTTTTACTGACCCCAGAAACTATGCTAATTTTCCCCCTACTCCTGGACTGCCATTGGACCATCTCTCTGCCTGTGAACATGGTATTGGCTGCACCAGAATCCGTTCATTACCTAACTTTTCATTGAATCTCCACAGACAGAATTAGCCTCTCCTAATCAACACATTCTGTATGTTTTATTTTTAGAGACCCATATCTATGGTCACCTTTTGGATGTAAACTTGTCTAGTACAAGAACTTAATTCCTAATCATCCTAATATTTTCAAAGCATCGATCAGATTGCAAGTAGCAGATACAAGAGGTATTTATTAAGCTGACTCCTAAATTTTGTAAAGTATGTTTATTTAGCAAATTTTATTACTTTATATTTATTATGTTATTTAGCAAATTTTATCATTGCTGTATCATCCAGAGGCACATACAATTACTACTGTCATTTAAAATCAGTGGGAGTGGAGGGGGATTTTGCAAGGTATATTTGCTAATGTTCAGTACGTACAGGAGTTTCACAAACTAAATTCATATTATGAATATTCACATTAGGTACAGAGCATAAGATCTAACTTGTGGACTGGGGTTACAATATTGTGGAGGAGCATTAGTAAGCTTACTTGCTTGCAGAAAAATATCACCTCCTTAACCTAACTTTTATCAGAAATAATGCTGACATTTTAGTCTTGATACTTTTGACTCCTCTCTTTCAGTGGGTTTTGAACTCAGAGAATGGATAATGCATTGTATATAATGACTCCCTTGAACTATAGCAAGGATAGCTTCAGTCAATATAGTGGCAAGAAAAGGACAATTTATTATGTTTTTTTGCTTTAGATTTATACGTTTGCCTTTTAAAAAATTTTTGTTTTATACTGGAGTATAGTAGAGTGTATATTTTTTTTATTAGAAGGATATTTATTTTTTCTTTTCCATTATAGTTTATTACAAGATATTTAATATAGTTCCCTGTGCTATACAGTAGGACCTTGTTGTTTATTTTATTTATTTTTTAAATTTTTATTTTATATTGGAGTAGAGTTGATTAACAATGTTGTGTTAGTTTCAGGTGTACAGCAAAGTGATTCAGTTATACACATACATGTATCTATTGTTTTTCAAATTATTTTCACATTTAGGTTATTACAGAGTATTAAGCAGAGTTCCCTATGCTCTACAGTAGGTCCTTGTTGGTTATCTATTTTAAATAGAGCAGTGTGTACATGTCAATCCCAAACTCCCAGTCTCTCTCTCCTCCACCACCCTTCCCTGGTACTAGCCATAAGTTCGTTCTCTAAGTCTGTGAGTCTGTTTCTGTTTCGTAGACAAGTTCGTTTGTATCTTTTTTTTTTTAGATTCCACATATAAGTGATATCATATGATATTTGTCTTTCTCTTTCTGACTTGCTTCACTTAGAATGATAATCTCCAGGCCCATTCATGTTGTTGCACATGGAATTATTTCATTTTTTATGGCTGAGTAATATTCCATTGTATATGTGTACCACATCTTCTTAATCTGTCCTCTGTTGATGGACATTTAGGTTGCTTCCATGTCCTGGCTATTGTAAGTAGAGCTGCAATAAACATTGTGGTACATGACTCTTTTTGAATTATGGTTTTCTCAGGGTATATGCCCAGTAGTGGGATTGCTGGGTCATATGGTAGTTCTGTTTTTAGTTTTTTAAGGAACCTCCATACTGTTTGCCATAGTGGCTGTATCAATTTACATTCCCACCAACAGTGCAAGAGGGTTCCCTCTTCTCCACACCCTCTCCAGCATTTATTGTTCATAGACTTTTTGGTGATGGTCATTCTGACTGGTGTGAGGTGATATCTCATTGTAGTTTTGATTTTCATTTCTCCAGTAATTAGTGATGTTGAACATCTTTTCTTGTGCCTCTTGGCCATCTGTATGTCATCTTTGGAGAAATGTCTATTTAGATCTTCTGCTCATTTCTTGATTGGGTTGTTTGTTTTTTTGATATTGAGCTGCATGGGCTATTTGTATATTTTGGATATTAATCCCTTGTCAGTCTCATCATTTGCAAATATTTTCTCCCATTCTGTGGGTTGTCTTTCCGTTTTGTTAATGGTTACCTTTGCTTTGCAAAAGCTTTTAAGTTTAATTAGGTCCCATTCATTACTCTAGGAGGTGAATCCAAAAAGATATTGCTGCGATTTATGTCAAAGAGTGTTCTGCCTATGTTTTCCTCTAAGAGTTTTATAGTATCCAGTCTTACATTTAGGTTTTAATCCATGTTGCATTTATTTTTGTGTATGGTGTTAGAGAATGTTCTAATTTCATTCTTTTACATGTAGCTGTCCAGTTTTCTCAGTACCAGCTATCAAAGAGACTGTCTTGTCTCCATTGTATATTCTTGCCTCCTTTGTTGTAGATTAATTGACCATAGGTGCGTGGGTTTATTTCTGGGCTTTCTATCCTGTTCCATTGATCTGTAGTGACTTGGACTCTAAATCCACAACAAGGAGCAGAGAAAACAATACTCAAAATTGGATATTTTTAGAAATATGGGGATCATTTATATATGTCATCTGATGATATATTTACTAGTGGAACTAAGGGCTTTTTATTAGGGTATATTTGAACTTGTAGAGAGATGTTAAAGCTGCATGTTTATTAGCACCTATTAATATTCGTTATTGCTAGTATATCAATAGAAGAGAGAAAGATTTTTTTTTAGTGAGCATATTTTCTATGACCGTACTGAATCCATTCTCTGACTTTTACTTTTTAATGCTGGGAGAAAAATTAGATACTTATATTTATATGAAGTATACTGAGTCCTAATAGATTTGAGTTCACAATCCAGTTTAGCCATTGACTATCTAAAAATGGGCAAAGTAAGACAATATCTCAGTTTTCTCATATGTTTATCTCAAATTCATTGTGTCTATCTCATAAAAAATAAAATAGATAATTTATGGAAGGCATATAAAGGCATTGTCTGTCACAGAAATGCTTCCTAAAATATTATTATTATGCTTGGAGTTGTGGAAATTACAAAGAATATGAATATTGGAATAATAAAGTTAAGTAGAGAAAAGAAATAGGTAACAGAGGATCGCATATGGCATGTTACCAATGTCCAAAACAAAGAATGCTAAGCAAGATGTTAGGTAGACAGTAAAGAATCTGCTTCAACTATAAAAATTTAGGCAAGTGAATAAAGAACATAGTCAATTTGAAATTGTATTTATGTGTGGAGAGATGGCGGACAGAATAGGATAGGAGCACATAGACTAAGTAAATCATTGCCAATGTATTAGTCCTCAGAGGAGAGGGCTAAACTAGTGCCAATCTTTGTGATTCATTCTGTCTGTTTACCTGACTTCCATGAAAACTACAAAAGAAATATGATTAAATTGCTATGAGAGAAAGGATATGAAAAGTGATTGGAAGGGGAATATATAAACATATTTTTGAAAATCTATTATTTCATAAAAGGATGAATTCAATATTATATCTAAGTTATTGGTCTTGAAAAACTCTTTTCAAAAGTCTATAACAAGAGAATTGCAGTTGATTGTACATGAATGAAAAATCTATAGGCCAGTTACCTAGGTGTTCAGGATCTGACCTGCTTCAGGTTAATGATATTTTTGGAATTTGAATGCCAAGTCTAAAAAGTTTGAAAAGGGCACAATGTTCAGCTAAAGATACATTCTGATAAAATGAATATATTTGAACAATTGTAATTCATTGCTTTAAAATGGTTCTTATCTAACAAATCATATGAATGACTCTGAACTAAAATAGAATTCCTGCCAAGAACATGATTTTATTGAACTTCTCTATTACAACGTGTACTATTTTTTCTGAAGTATTTGACTTAGAACATTATAACATTATAGACAGATACTTTTTAGCTCAGTGAATTCTTCTTTGATTATCAAATAGTAAATATAATATATTTTAAAAATGGATGATCACTAAAATTATTTTGGAAGGTTTTCATTTTTTAGATGCCTACTGTCCAGGGTTTTTCATCCGTGGCACTGTTGACATTTGGGCCAGAAATTCTTTGTTGTGGAAGGCTATTTCACTTACTGAAAGATGTCTAGCAGCACCCCTGTCCTCAAACCACTAAATGACAGTAGCACATACCAGATGTGACAACCAAAAATGTCTCCAGATACTGCCCAATGTTCCCTTAAGGGCAAAATTGTTTCTGTCCCTGTTGAACACCACTGCTATAGTGATTAGACTCTCAGGTAAACATTTTCAACTGTATGGGAGAAGAAAGGCCAAATACAGATGGGATTTCAAATTTCAGACAACAGGTAGTATAGAGTTGAAGGAACAATGTGATCGATGTTTTCTTAATTTCTGTAAACTAAGCTTTTTATGTGACCAATTTTAGGCCAGTCATGGCCTTAAAATGGGGAATGAGGGAGAAAAAGGTTGAAGTGGCATCTGATTTTAGAAGCATAATCTGTGAATTATAAGACATTAATTTGAATCATTCACCTCTCATTCTGGGTGATATACTCACCTTGAAGGAGGAACTGCTGAAACCTGAGATGAGATGGTCCCCTGGGAAGAAAAGATGTCCTTTGACTCTCACTACTGGCTGCTGTGGGGTCCTCCTCCTTTGCCCCAGCCAGAGAAAAATTCAGCAAAATTAATAACTTTTTTGAGTTGTTATGGCAGAGTTTTTTAGAAGTAATAAGTAAAGCTCAGATGAAAAAATTACTTCAGAAAAAGAAAAACTGTAAGAATTTTAAAAATATCAGATGTAGGAGAAACTCAACTTTCAGAACATTTATTTCTTACAAAGATAAATATTGAGCACCTACAGTATGCCAGGAACTGAAAAATGTGGAATGCAGCAAAGAATAGATAAGAAAAACAATCTATTTGTAATGCATACATTTTCAATAGAGATATACCAAAAAATAACTAAATTGTATACAGTCAGCCTTCTGTAACCTCAGGTTCCTCAACCACAGATTCAACCAACCGGATTTCGCACTGTATTTGTGATTGGTGGTTTTGAGGAATCTGTGGACTTGGATCCTGAGGATATGGTGGGACAACTATGGGACTTGAGCATCTGCAGATTTTGGAATTCCTGGCGGGTCCTAGAAGTGATACCCCACTGATACCTAGGAGTAACTGTGGTACCTCAGAAGGTGATACTTGCTATGTAGAGAAGTAAAAATAAGGAGTGATAGGGTAAGGGTTGACTGAGCTTTAATAAAATCACTCACTGAAGAGGTGGTATCTACACAGACACTAAAAGGAAGTGAAGGACAACATCAGGCACCAGTCTGAGGAAACAGCAGGGGCAGAAGCTCCGAGTGGGAGTGTACCTGGGACTATCCAGAGAACCACAAGGAAGGCAGAATTGCTGGAGTGGACAGTCTGTGAGTGAGGATAGTAGATGATTAGGTCAGAGAGGTAACCCTCTCGTGCTGTGAAGGTCATTGTAAGGATAGTGGGCTTTACTCTGAGTGAGATGGGGAGAAATAGAAGGTTCTGAACAGAGCTTAGGCATGATCTGATTTCTATCTTGTAGGTTCATCCTGGCTTTTACCCTGTTGATTACAAATGGAAGATGTATCAAGGTTAGAAACAGGATAGCTCTTGATACTTAAGAGGTTTAGCAATAAACAGGTGAAGCATTAAGGAGGCTTAAACCTGAGTTGTAGCAGTGGAGGTGATGAGAAATTTATGAATTCTGGCTATATTTTGAAAGGAAAATCATTTTATTTGCTGATAGATTGGATGGAGGAATGAGAGAAAGGACACTCCAAAGTTTTTGGCTTTAGTAACTAGTAGGTGGAGTTGACGTTGTGGCATTAGGGAAGATTGCAGATGGGGCATATTGTAGGAGGGAGAGGTGGTGTCCACCTTTGAATCGTATTAGAGATGCTTACTAAACTTCCAAATGGGTTTTTCAAGGAGATTGTTCAAATGAGTCTGGATGTCAACATATAAAACATTTAAGCCAGGGTCTGGATGGTATAGACATAAGAGAGCGTGTATAGATGGAGGAGATTTTCGAGTATAGAGCCCTAGGACCCTCCACCATCAAAGGGAAGACAGTAAGGAGGACAGCCAGAGCATGTGGTCTCTTAGAAATCAAGTGAAGGCAGTGCCTCAGTGTCATAGGAGTGGTACACTGTTTCAAATACAGGTAATAGTTCAAATAAGATAAAGAATGAGAATTCATCTTTAGATTTAGCATGTAGAAGTCTTTGGTGAGCACACATTAACAGAATCTATGTTTTGATGCCAGCAAAAGCCTGATAAAAGTAGGTTTATAAGAGAATAAGAAGAATTTGAATACAGTGAGCACATGTAATTAACTTGAGGATTTTGCTGTTAAGGAGAACAGAGGAATGGTGTAGTTGCTGAAGGAGACATGAACTAATGGGAGTGCTTTGTCAAGACAGAAAAAAAAAGAGTGTGATTCAATACTGATGGAAGAAACCTAATGGACAGAGAAAAACTGATTGTGTGGGAGAATTGTGGAATTTTGTTCGTAAGTAAACGTGGTGTGAAAGGGTGTGGACGTTCTCTTCTCATTGTTTCTATTTTACTGGTAAAAAAAAAAATAATAATAATAATAAAGCAACTTTCTTAGTGCAGAATAAAATGTTGAATGCCTGAGGAGAGAGGAGATAAGAATTAGTCATCTAGAAAAGGAGGAAAGTGACTGACCAGAGAAATGTAATATTACCAGCAGCATTAATAGTCGCATGAATATAATAGTCACAATTCTGTATTATTCTCCAGCTACATTCAGTTTCAGGGAAACAGGCTTGGAGTAAGTGACACTTTGCATTAAAGCAAAACAAAAGGAATAGTTTTCTTGACAAAGCCAGGAAGGGCAAGGAAGTTAAGGGAATGTGCAAGGGAGGATTACAATAATTGACTATGAATTTTAAAATGAAAAAAGAAAGAAGTGAGAATATGTGGCTGTCTGTTGTCTACTGAGTTCAACTTTGGGGTCATATGTTCATTTTCTATTGACTACTTATATTTAATTGACTATGGATCAAATTTTCTTTCTTTGTATATGTATTTATTTTTATTGAACACTGGCCGTGACTATGGACTCTGTTTTCTTCTTTTGAGCATCTTGATTCTTATTCAGATGGCTGGTTAAACACTTTGAATTTGTGTAGCCGTAGATTTATACTTTTAATGTGAATCTGTGTAAAGCTCAAGGTATTCCCGGAGCTGCTCAGGACTCATTCACCAGAGTCTATCTTCCACAATACCTGATTAAATCTTTATTTTAAGCTTTGTTAAAATCTAGTAGAGTGCATTCTAGGAAATGCTTACTTCCATAGTAAGGATTTTCTCTTGTCTTAATTGGTTTTCAGAGGAGTTAAGGAGGTTATAATGAGGTTTCTCCAACCTGGCAGGACCAGAATTCATGTCCCCAAGACTGCTCTTTGCTCTAGTATCTCTGTTCTGTCCTTAACGCAGAGCAGCTACTATCAGGAAAGCCTTACAGAGTTTCCCACTGTGCATTTAGAGCCCAGCCCTGAGCCACAGCTGTGGCCCCATTACAAATATTAATTATTAGAATCTAATTCTTGTCACTTGAGTGGGAGTAAGATTGTATTTCATTGTGGTTTTTTATAAAAAAATTCATTGATTAATCTGTTTGTATTTGGGTTTTTTCTTCTTTCTTACTGATTTTTGGTCCATAAATATTTTACATTTCATGATAATTGTCGAAACGTGAATTAATTTTTTTCATTGTCTACTTGTATTCAAATATATGAGTTAGAGTACATGTTAGAATTAATGTTCATGGATAAAGAAGAGAAATACTTTTATAAAAATAATTCTAGTCAATCAATAACCATCTGCTTTTATTTAGCTTCCTTTTAAGTAAACATACTCTTTTTATTAAAATATTAATCTACATTTAGAGTTTAACCCTTGTGTGTTAGTTCTAGTTACTTACAAAAACTTTTATCATTAAGTCAGGGGAACAATAAAAATAAATGGTCTAAAAATGCATTCACAGATTTTAAAGATTTATATTTAAATACTATAAAAATGCCAGTTAAAACCAACTCACCCATTATATAATTTTAGCCCTTGAAAAAGTATGGATGGGCTATGTTTGAAGAGTGTATTTTTTTTAAACATGGCCTCAATCAAAAATTTATCTGCCTTTATAAAAAAAAAATTTGTCTCCCTTTATAATATATTAGTCTCTCTATGTCAAATAAAAAATAAGTATTGTCCTAAAACAGATCCTAATAAATCTGAATGATTGTTTTGTTTCCTTCACCATATGATTGCACAATAACTCTTCTCGTTATATTATATTGAAAGATGCAAGCTTAAAATGTAGTTTATTGTAAGCATGCACATTGATATCATCAATAATAAGCATATAGTTTTGTAACACAGTGACTTGTGACTAATTTCCCATACATTCAATCATGAACGTTTGAAATATAATCTCTAGACTTAGAAAAATAAAGAAAACATAATTTCTACTGATTTTCTTTCTCTCTGACTGTAACTTGTATTCATCCATCAAGTTTTTAGGTATCACAAAGCAGCTTCTGGCTAAGTTCGTGATTCCCACATCACTGCATTATGAATGTCTTCAGACTTCCTCATCCATTCTGTCCTGCTAGAATCAGGTTTTCATAACCCTCACTTTTATGACTAATTAAAGATTTATCTAGCAAATCAGGAACAAGATGGCATTTGTCTCTCTCCCTTTCTTTCTCTCACTTTTCCCCTTTTTCCCCTCTTCTTTCCTTTCTTATTATCCAATCTCCCACAAGGAAGATGATTTTCCCTTTGTAGGAAGGTTAAGCTTTCCTGGATTCATTAGTGTTCCTGAAAAAGCCCAAGCTTCGCAAGACTCTTGATATTCCAGGAGAATTAGATCTCTAGTCATCTGTCTAGCTAATTAACCTGAGAGAATAATAGAATAATATTAACCTGTAATAAGTGCTCTAAAGAAAAAAAAAGAAAGAAGGAATAATAGAATTTATCTCTTCACAAGAAGGTCAAATGGTTACAGCCTGGGAATAAGCTCCTTCCTTAAGCCTCCAAGGTTCCAGGAAGACTGGAGGGGCCTAACCTTGCAGGTGTTTACATTTCAAGGTTCTTGGAAACCTCAGTATGTCCTAAAAGACCAGACACTTGGGGCTATCTGTTTTTAAAGCAATTTTGATTGTACACTAAATGTCTGGATTAAGGAGGATATATTTTCAGTAACTGGCGGGCATGGCTGCCCCTTGATAAGCAGAAAAAATCGTATTTTCCTCATCTCTCACCTAACACGGTGCCCAACTACTCAGGTAAGACGATTAGCTTGGCTCCAGATTCTCTAGATTAATGTGGTTTCCCATTTCGTGGTGGTGAAAGCCAAAGTATCAACCATAAATCTTTTCCACTAAAATTAGAGATATATTGGAAACTTACCAAGATTTTAGGGTAGCCAGATGCAATCCACAGTTAACTGTAGACGGAACAATCTCTGCTTCTGTCATCTTAGCTAGAGAACCACTGCACTCTTTTTTTTTTTTTTTTTTTCTGTCAATGCTGAGAAGATTTTAGATTTGGGTAGAGAAGAGAATCAGGGACTATGCTCTACTTTCATTTAACAAGCAGATGTGGCTCCCAAGCCTTGTTATTCGAATAGCTTTGCTTTAGTTCGGCTGTAAAGATACTGGAAGCCTAAAGGGCTGCAAATAAAAATGCCCATCAACCTGAAATCAATCATTAAGAGGCCATCCTATGCAATTCATTTGTTCCTCCCATCACTGGTAAATGGAAATTGGGATATTAAAGTCACCCATTGGTAGAACTTTAAACTGTAAAAGGAAACTGCTACCAACTGTGGCAGCATCAAACTATGTATGGGGTTAATAATGTATGTCAAAATAAAAGTTATGACAACAATCCCATAACAGATGGGGCAGTCAAGTGATGAGTTTGATACCGTCAAGTGTGAGCTATCAAGTTGAAAGTATAAAGAGGTAGTGTCTTAAATGTAATTAGAATCTGATAAGAAAAGGATGCACATTGTTAGCTCAAGATTAGTCACTAAAAATAATTTTTCAAATCATAGTTAGGAATATAAGAGAGGAAATAAACGTGGCGCTCTAAAAGCTAATAATTCACTCTTTACATAGCAGGTTAGTCAGGACACACAAACATCAAGACCCCTATGCAAGATCAGACCCTGCTTCTTTTAAATGGGAGATTTTAGTGAAGTCAAATCACATTCTGTGTCTCACTTTAATAATCTGTAAAAGGATATATTAGGACTTTTCCCTTACAAACCTAACTTGGAGATGACCTTGAAGATGAATGAGAGAATGTGAGTGAAAGTTTTTCATGTGTGAAATACCATAAAGTTGAGCTATTTTGGTGTTATATTTTTTATTATTTATGTTAATATTATTACTGCTAGTATACTGTATAATTCTTTATTGACACCTTATCCTCTGAAGTATGATGAGTTAGGAAGATTCTGTTCCCCTTTAATTAAGAATTTACTAGACTCCTTTTCAGTAGAAAAGAGAGGAAAATTAATCATGAAATATTCAATTAAGCCATCAGAGAGACTTTGGCCTGCAACTAAAAATATTGATATTTGGGCAATTGCTGCCATTGAAAGCAGAAAAAAAGAAGAGGAGAAGAAGAAGGAGAAGAAATTTATCCACAAATAGTCATCAGGCTAAGATCGAACTCTGTAATTGAATGGACGGTACTACAGGCCTGACCCCTATGATAAACTTGCAGTTGAGCTTAAAAGATGGCATATAAATAATTATCTTCAAACTTATAAGAAAACTGTATTTTCAAATGGAAAAAATGAACTGATTGAATCAGCCTCAGTTGTAGAACATATTAAAATGTATTATAGTCTTTCATACTTACAGGATACATTCATGAAAATCTTGAAGCAAATTAACATTTTAAGAATGGAAACATGGTATGAGTTTTTAAAGCTAACATTTGCAAAGTGAAGCACAGAGTTCCAGATGGTGAGCTGTGGTCCAACAAAAGACCACAAGAGAAATTGAAATAGAGAAGTTTATTACTCACAGGTCCTGGAGGAAGTACATAGCACACCTCAGGGGGTCACACAGCGAGGTCAAGGCAGGGAAGAGAGTGGGCAGAGAGAGACAGGACCTGGGGCACATTCCTTTATTAGGTTCACAAGTGAAGTGCATTGGGGTTCCTGGGCTAAGGCTGGGTCGGTCAATTCAAACCAAAAAGAATGTGGTTTTGGTAATCTCGTTAGGGGTCTTATCTAAGTGGTGTATAAGGAGAAGGCCCTGGGAAGTGGGGAAGGCTGTTTATTACAAGGGCTATTGGGAAAGTCATTTAAGAAGTGTACATTTCTTGTGCCTCTGAGGGCTGTTTCCTAGGGTTTGGGCTTGCATGAGGGGGCTTGTGTCAGTTTAAGGTCCTCACAGTCTGCTTGATCAAACAAAATGGATGCCAAAGCAGCAGTACCATGGAGTAATTTAGCTGAATTCGAGCCAAAACAAAACCCAGGTTCAAACTTGATGACATGAGCAATTCTGGCTAATGGATTAGCAAAGATGTCATAAAGCAAAAGGATTTCTACAATAATTGATGTTAAAGTCAAATATGCTTTCTGATGAAGGAAAATTTAAAACTTGCTATGTAACTTGCTAACAGTCAGGAATTTAACAATACTGTTGGAGACTTCTCCAGTGAGGTAGGATAACAATGGTGAGGCAGGATACCTTTTGGGAAACCCTGTGAGACAAAAATACAACTGGCATGTTTTTTCATGAGACACCGCTTAGCCTTCCAAGAGAGCATGTTAACACAAAATGCTGAAGACATATTTATGATCCAAGCTAACACTGCATCCAGAGAGCAATCTGGTAATTTTTTGACTCCTGGATACCTACAAAGTGCTTCCAGAAAGCACTGAGTGTCTATGGTCTTGGTTGGCAAGTACGTGAACCAAAATGCTGTACTGTTCCACCAGGACCCGCCATTAACAATTGAAGTTACAGTGCAGAAGCAAAAGTATGTAGATCATTAACAGTGATAATCAAACAGATTATCCAGATGGATATTAAGGCAAGTACAATGATGTGTGCTGCAAGGGGTATATGTAAGTAATATCTCTACTCCTCCCTCAGTGTTGCTATAAACAACTTCTCTAAAAAATAAAGTCTAAATTTTAAAAATACATTTTGAGTTGTTTCTCACTGGAATTGATTCAGTGATCCAGTGTAGAATATTTGTGATGCAAGATGAGCCCAAGGCACTTCAAACAGTGTTTCCCTAAATATGATTTATTTCAACTGATTTTGTTATAAATATTATTTTGTCAGTATTTACATGTGTCCTTTTCTAACAAATATTTAGAGAGGTGGTTAAATATAAACTGTATGACTAAGCAACTGCTTTGACACCAACATTCTGGCGTACACTGCAGATGGTGTCCAGACTAAACCAATATTTTAATAACTTATAATAAGTAAATTGCCTGAAACGCATGTACAAACAGAAGTGTCACATTACTGAGATCCAAAAATTAAGACTATGTGCTCATTAAACTATTTACTGAAACTCTTTAATATTTATATCCATATTGTTAAAGCTCCAGGTCCAGAACAATTGTTGGAAAACCAAAGAGGTTTCATAATATGATTTGGCAACAGAGGGAAGCCGCTTGCACTGTTGGTGGGAATGTAAATTGATACAGCCACTATGGAGAACCGTATGGAGGTTCCTTAAAAAACTAAAAATAGAACTACCATATGACCCAGCAATCCCACTACTGGGCATATACCCAGAGAAAACCATAATTCAAAAAGACACATGCACCCCAATGTTCATTGCAACACTGTTTATGATAGCCAGGTCATGGAAGCCACCTAAATGCCCATCGACAGATGAATGGATAAAGAAGATGTGGCACATATATACAATGGAATATTACTCAGCCATAAAAAGGAACGAAATTGGGTCATTTGTTGAGATGTGGATGGACCTAGAGACTGTCACACAGAGTGAAGTAAGTCAGAAAGAGAAAAACAAATATCGTATATTAACGCATATATGTGGAATCTAGAAAAAAGGTACAGATGAACCTGTTTTCAGGGCAGAAATAGAGGCACAGACATAGAGAACAAACAAATGGACACCAAGGGGGGAAATTGGGGGGAGGGGAGGTGGTGGTGGTGGTGTGATGAATTGGGAGATTGGGATTGACCTATAAACTCTAATATGTATAAAATAGATAACAGCCTGCTGTATAAAAAAAAATAATAATTCGGCAATAGCCATAATTAATAGGCAAGCTGCTTTTTTATTGTCTACTCCTTAAAAAATATCAGTTTTTATAGAATGTAATCAATGGGAATACAAAGGTCATCCAAACAGCACCTTGAATAATGAGAAGGTCAAAGAAGCACAATCCTTTAATATTTCAAATATAAAGCATTTAGGGAATTTGAACATTTGACTTCAGATGTTCTCTGTTCATGACAACATTATAAGTGAGGGAGGAAAGTGGAAGCACGGTAATGTGTTATCTTGACAAAGACTGTAAATACAGTAGAAAAGGGAACATTTTCTATGCCAGTTTATTCTGGATCTTTTAAAAATGTTCAGAAATAGAGCACAAATGAAAATTAGAACCCCAAATATTTTATTCAGAGTAAATTGTAGTTAATATGTCAGACAAAAACAAATACCTTCGTATGCATGGACAGCATTTTTCAACTTTTTATTTTGAACTAATTTTAGATTAATAGAAGAGTCACAAAAATGTAGAGCTTTCCTATATACCCATCATCCAGCTTCTCCTCATGGCAGCTTTTTACATAACAATAGAATCTTTATCATAACTGAAGAATTAATTTTGGTACAGTAATATTAATTATAGTGTAGAAGTTTTTGGATTTTACCAGCTTGTCCACATTATAGTTCGTTGTAATTTCCTCCTAGCTCTTTTTTTTTTTTTAACATCTTTATTGGAGTATAATTGCTTTACAATGGTGTGTTAGTTTCTGCCTTATTACAAAGTGAATCAGCTGTATGTATACATATATCCCCATATCGCCGCCCTCTTGCATCTCCCTCCCACCCTCCCTATCCTACCCCTCAGTGTGGTCACAAAGCACTGAGCTGATCTCCCTGTGCTACGAGGGATGCTTTCCACTAGCTATCTATTTTACATTTGGTAGTATATATGTGCATACCACTCTCTCACTTCGTCCCAGCTTACCCTTCCCCCTCCCTGTGTCCTCAAGCCCATTCTCTACGTCTGCGTCTTTATACCTGCCCCTAGGTTCTTCAGAACCATTTTTTGTTTTTTTTTTTTTTAGATTCCATATATATGTGTTAGCATACAGTATTTGTTTTTCTGACTTACTTCACTCTGTATGACAAACTCTGGGTCCATCCACCTCACTACAAATAACTCAATTTTGTCTCATTTTATGGCTGAGTAATATTCCATTGTATATATGGGCCACATCTTCTTTATACATTCATCTGTCGATGGACACTTAGGTTGCTTCCATGTCCTGCCTATTGTAACCAGAGCTGCAATGAACATTGTGGTACATGACTCTTTTTGAATTATGGTTTTCTCTGGGTATATGCCCAGTAGTGGGATTGCTGGGTCATATGGTAGTTCTATTTTTAGTTTTTTAAGGAACCTCCATACTGTTCTCCATAGTGGCTGTATCAATTTATATTCCCACCAACAGTGCAAGAGGGTTCCCTTTTAGCCACACCCTCTCCAGCATTTATTGTTTGTAGATTTTATGATGATGGCCATTCTAACTGGTGTGAGGTGATACCTCATTGTAGTTTTGATTTGCATTTCTTTAATGATTAGTGATGTTGAGCATCCTTTCATGTGTTTGTTGGCAATCTGTATATCTTCTTTGGAGAAATATCTATTACGGTCTTCTGCCCATTTTTGGATTGGGTTGTTTGTTTTGTTGATATTGAGCTGCATCAGCTACTTGTAAATTTTGGAGATTAATCCTTTGTCAGTTGCTTCGTTTGCAAATATTTTCTCCCATTCTGAGGGTTGTCTTTTCATCTTGTTTATGGTTTCCTTTGCTGTGCAAAAGCTTTTAAGTTTCATTGGGTCCCATTTCATTTCTCTAGGAGGTGGGTCAAGAAGGATCTTGCTGTGATTTATGTCATAGAGTGTTCTGCGTATGTTTTCCTCTAAGAGTTTTATAGTGTCTGGCCTTACATTTAGGTCTTTAATCCATTTTGAGTTTATTTTTGTGTATGGTGTTAGGGAGTGTTCTAATTTCATTCTTTTACATGTACCTGTCCAGTTTTCCCAGCACCACTTATTGAAGAGGCTGTCTTTTCTCCATTGTATATTCTTGGCTCCTTTTTCAAAAATAAGGTGACCATATGTGCGTGGGTTTATCTCTGGGCTTTCTATCCTGTTCCATTGATCTATATTTTTGTTTTTGTGCCAGTACCATACTGTGTTGATTACTTAGCTTTGTAGTATAGTCTGAAGTCAGGGAGTCTGATTCCTCCAGCTCTGTTTTCCTTTCTCAAGATTTCTTTGGCTATTCGGGGTCCTTTTTGTTTCCATAAAAAAATGTGAAATTTTTTGTTCTAGTTCTGTGAAAAATGCCATTGGTAGTTTGGTAGGGATTACATTGAATCTGTAGATTGCTTTGAGTAGTATAGTCATTTTCACAATGTTGATTTTCCAATCCAAGAGTATGGTATATCTTTCCATCTGTTTGTATCATCTTTAATTTCTTTCATCAGTGTCTTATAATTTTCTGCATACAGGTCTTTGTCTCCTTAGGTAGGTTTATTCCTAGGTATTTTATTCTTTTTGTTGCAGTGGTAAATGGGAGTGTTTCCTTAATTTCTCTTTCAGATTTTTCATTATTAGTGTATAGGAATGTAAGAGATTTCTGTGCATTAATTTTGTATCCTGTTATTGTACCAAATTCATTGATTAGCTCTAGTAGTTTTCTGGTAGCATTTCTAGGATTCTCAATGTATAGTATCATGTCATCTGCAGACAGAGACAGCTTTACTTCTTCTTTTCCGATTTGGATTCCTTTTATTTCCTTCTCTTCTCTGATTGCTGTGGCTAAAACTTCCAAAACTATGTTGAATAATAGTGGTGAGAGTGGGCAACCTTGTCTTGTTCCTGATCTTAGTGGAAATGGTTTCAGTTTTCACCATTGAGAATGATGTTGGCTGTGGGTTTGTCATATATGACCTTTATTATGTTGAGGTAAGTTCCCTGTATGCCTAGTTTCTGGAGGGGTTTTATCATAAATGGGTGTTGAATTTTGTTGAAAGCTTTTTCTGCATCTATTGAGACCATATGGTTTTTCTCCTTCAATTTATTAATATGGTCTATCACAGTCATTGATTTGCGTTTATTGAAGAATCCTTGCATTCCTGGGATAAACCCCACTTGATCATGATGTATGATCCTTTTAATGTGCTGTTGGATTCTGTTTGCTAGTATTTTGTTGAGGATTTTTGCATCTATATTCATCAGTGATATTGGTCTGTAGTTTTCTTTTTTGTGGCATCTTTGTCTGGTTTGGTATCAGGGTCATGGTGGCCTCGTAGAATGAGTTTGGGCGTGTTCCTTCCTCTCCTGTGTTTTGGAGGAGTTTGAGAAGGATAGGTGTTAGCTCTTCTCTAAATGTTTGATAGAATTTGCCTGTGAAGCCATCTGGTCCTGGGCTTTTGTTTGTTGGAAGATTTTCAATCACAGTCTCAAGTTCAGTGCTTGTGATTGGTCTGTTTATATTTTCTATTTCTTCCTGGTTCAGCCTTGAAAGGTTGTGCATTTCTAAGAATTTGTCCATTTCTTCCAGGTTGTCCATTTTATTGGCATGTACTTGCTTGTAGTAACCTCTCATGATCCTTTGCGTTTCTGCAGTGTCAGTTGTTACTTCTCCTTTTTCATTTCTAATACTATTGATTTGAGTCTTCTCCCTTTTTTTCTTGATGAGTCTGGCTAATGGTTTATCAGGTTTGTTTATCTCCTCAAAGAACCAGCTTTTAGTTTTATTGATCTTTGCTATTGTTTCCCTCATTTCTCTTTCATTTATTTGTGATCTGATTTTTATGATTTCTTTCCTTCTGGTAACTTAGGGATTTTTTGTTCTTCTTTCTCTAATTGCTTTAGGTGTAAAGTTAGGTTGTTTATTTGAGATGTTTCTTGTTTCTTGAGGTAGGATTGTATTGCTGTAGACTTCCCTCTTAGAACTGCTTTTGCTGCATCCCATAGGTTTTGGGTCGTTGTGTTTTCATTGTCATTTGTTTCTAGGTATTTTTTGATTTCTTCTTTGATTTCTTCAGTGATCTCTTGCTTATTTATAGTGTGTTGTTTAGCCTCCATGCGTTTGTATTTTTTACAGATTTTTTCCGGTAATTGATATCTAGTCTCATAGCATTGTGGTTGAAAAGATACTTGATATGATTTCAGTTTTCTTTAATTTACTGAGGCTTGATTTGTGACCCAAGATATGATCTATCCTGAAGAATGTTCCATGAGCACTTGAGGAGAAAGTGTATTCTGTTGTTTTTGGATGAAATGTCCTATAAATATCAATTACGTCCATGTAGTTTAATGTATCATTTAAAGCTTGTGTTTCCTTATTTATTTTCATTTTGGATGATCTGTCCATTGGTGAAAGTGGGGTGTTAAAGTCCATTACTCTGATTGTGTTACTGTTGATTTCCCCTTTTATGGCTGTTAATATTTGCCTTATGTATTGAGGCGCTCCTATGTTGGGTGCATAAATATTTACAATTGTTATATCTTCTTCTTGGATTGACCCCTTGATCATTACTTAGTGTCCTTCTTTGTCTCTTGTAATAGTCTTTATTTTAAAGTCTATTTTGTCTGATATGAGCATTGCTACTCCAGCTTTTTTTTGATTTCCATTTGCATGGAATATCTTTTTCTATCCTCTCAGTTTCAGTCTGTATGTGTCCCTAGGTCTGAAGTGGGTCTCTTGTAGACAGCATATATACGGGTCTTGTTTTTGTATTCATTCAGCCAGTCTGTGTCTTTTGATTGGAGCATTTAAGCCATGTACTTTTAAGGTGGTTATTGATATGTATGTTCCTATTATCGTTTTCTTAATTGTTTTGGGTTTGTTATTGTAAGTCTTTTCCTTCTCTTGTGTTTCCTGCCTTGAGAAGTTCCTTTGGCATTTGTTGTAAAGCTGGTTTGGTGGTGCTGAATTCTCTTAGCTTTTGCTTGTCTTTAAAGTTTTTAATTTCTCCATCAAATCTAAATGAGATCCTTGCTCAGTAGAGTAATCTGGGTTGTAGGTTTTTCACTTTCATCACTTGAGTCCTGCCTCTCCCTTCTAGCTTTCAGAGTTTCTGCTGAAAGGTCAGCTCTTAACCTTATGGGGATTCCCTTGTATGTTATTTGTTGTTTTTTGCTTGCTGCTTTTAATTTTTTTTCTTTGTATTTAATTTTTGATAGTTTGATTAATATGTGTCTTGGCATGTTTCTCCTTGGATTTATGCTGTATGGGACTGTCTGCACTTCCTGGACTTGATTGACTACTTCCTTTCCCATATTAGGCAAGTTTTCAACTATAATCTTTTCAAATATTTTCTCAGTCCCTTTCTTTTTCTCTTCTTCTTCTGGGATCCCTATAATTCGAATGTTGATGCGTTTCATGTTGTCCCAGAGATCTCTAAGATTGTCCTCAATTCTTTTCATTCTTTTTTCTTTATTCTGCTCTGCAGTAGTTATTTCCACTATTTTATCTTCCTGGTCACTTATCCGTTCTTCTGCCTCAGTTATTCTGCTATTGATTTCTTCTAGAGAATTTTTAATTTCATTTATTGTGTTGTTCATCATTGTTTGCTCTTTAGTTCTTCTAGGTCCTTGTTAAACGTTTCTTTTATTCTCTCCATTCTCTTTCCAAGATTGTGGATCATCTTTACTATCATTACTCTGAATTCTTTTTCAGGTAGACTGCCTATTTCCTCTTCATTTGTCTGGTCTGGTGGGTTTTTACCCTGCTCCTTCATCTGCTGTGTGTTTCTCTGTCTTCTCATTTTGCTTAACTTGCTGTGTTTGGGGTCTCCTTTTCGCAGGTTGCAGGTTTGTAGTTCCTGTTGTTTTTGGTGTCTGCCCCCAGTGGCTAAGGTTGGTTCAGTGGGTTGTGTAGGCTTCCTGGTGGAGGGGACTAGTGCCTGTGTTCTGGTGGATGAGACTCTACCTTGTCTTTTTGGTGAGGAGGACCATGTCTGGTGGTGTGTTTTGGGGTGTCTGTGACCTTATTATGATTTTAGGCAGCCTCTCTGCTAATGTATGGGTTTGTGTTCCTGTCTTGCTAGTTGTTTGGCATAGGGTGTCCAACACTGTAGCTTGCTGGTCGTTGAGTGGAGCTGGGTCTTAACGTTGAGATCTCTGGGAGAGATTTCACTGCTTGATATTACATGGAGCTGGGAGGTCTCTGGTCTACCAGTGTCCTGAACTTGGCTGTCCCACCTCAGAGGCACAGGCCTGACACCCAGCTGGTGCACCAAGACCCTGTCAGCCAAACGGCTCAGAACAAAAGGGAGAAAAAAAGAAAGAAAAAAAATAAAGTTATTAAAACAAAAAATATTAACAGTAAAAAAAATTAAAAATTAAAAAGAAGAAAAGAAAGAAAGAAAGAATAGAGCAACCAAACCAAAAAATAAAGCTACCAATGATAACAAGTGCTAAAAACTATACTTAAAAAAAAAAAAAAAAGGACAGATAGAACCCTAGGACAAATGCTAAAAGCAAAGCTAGACAGACAATATCACACAAAGAAGCATACTCATACACACTCAGAAAAAGAGAAAAAGGAATAATATATATATATATACATTTAAAAAAAGAAAGAGAGCAACCAAATCAATAAACACATCTACCAGTGATAGTAAACTGTAAATACTAAATTAAAGTAAATGTAAAACCAGAAACAAATTAGATGCCGACAGCAAACCCCAAGTCTGCAGTTGCTCCCAAAGTCCACCGCCTCAATTTTGGGATGATTCATTGTCTATTCAGGTAGTCCACAGATGCAGGGTACATCAAGTTGATTATGGAGATTTAACCCGCTGGTCCTGAGACTGCTGGGAGGGATTTCTCTTTCTCTTCTTTGTTCTCACACCTTCTGGTGTTCAGCTTTGGATTTGGCCCTGCCTCTGAGTATAGGTCATCTGAGGGCATCTTTTGGGAAGTCTGAGGTCTTCTGCCAGCATTCAGTAGGTGTTCTGTAGGAATTGTTCCACATGTAGATGTATTTCTGATGTATTTGTGGGGAGCAAGGTGATCTCCACGTCTTACTCCTCTGCCATCTTGAAGGTCTCCTGCAATTCTTTCTGTCTTGTCCAGGCATCACAGATAGAAATCTAGGAGAGCCGACTTTAGTAAGAATTCTCACCTTTTGCTGTTTTCCCAGGATGCTGTCTAGAGGATCCAGAGTGAATGGGGTGTCCCAACAAGTCGTATTCTGGTTGCTTGTTGCTCCTGGGGGCTCTTGGTGCCCTCCTTCGGTTCCCTCTTCTGACACCAGGACTGTTAAAAGATAAACTGCCCCTCCTAGCTAACTCTTAATTTATAACTCTTTATTTGTTTCTTTTTATTATTTTGACTCTTGACGATAACTGGTGAGATGTTTTGTAGAATGTATCTCAGCTTGTATTTGAATTTTTCATGATTAAAATTATGGTTATGCATTACTGGTAAGGGTACCAGAGAGGAGATATACTCTTCTCATTGTTTTAAATTAGGGGGTATAATGATGTCAACATTCATTACTGGTAATATTAACCATGACTACTTGGATCTTCCAGCATTCTCTGCTTGTCAAGTTACTATTTTTCCCTTTGTAATTACTAAATGTTTTGAGGGAGATCATTTGAGATTATGCCAATATCCTGTTTCTGCTCAAAATCTCACCCACTAATCTAGTATTCATAGTAGTGTTCTAATGTAATTTTCTGTATCCCTCATTCCTTCTACGTTTAATCATTGGAATCCATCTATAAGGAAAATTTATTACTTATCCCCCAGTTATTTGTCTTCAGCATTGATTTAAATTGGTATAGATTTATGGATATTTATTTTATTTTTAGATTATCCAATACTGTTGTTACTTATTTTATGGCTCAAGCCATTCCAACTTTGGGCATTGGGAACTATTCTTTTTCTTTTTTTCCAGTTTTTTTTTTTAAATTTATTTATGGCTGTGTTGGGTCTTCGTTTCTGTGCAAGGGCTTTCTCTAGTTGCGGCAAGTGGGGGCCACTCTTCATCACGGTGCGTGGGCCTCTCTTGTTTCAGAGCACAGGTTCCAGATGCGCAGGCTCAGTAATTGTGGCTCACGGGCCCAGTTGCTCCACGGCATGTGGGATCTTCCCAGACCAGGGCTCGAACCCGTGTCCCCTGCATTGGCAGGCAGATTCTCAACCACTGCGCCACCAGGGAAGCCCCTCCAGTTTTATTGAGATGTAATTAACATATGATATCTGTGTCCTTTCAGTATACCTTTACCAACCCACTCACCACACACCCTAACACAAACTTATTTATTTTATAGCACTTTCTATCAGTACAAGAGGCTCCAGGCTCATCTTGTACTTCCCTTGCTCTAGTTCTGGATCTTTTTTTTTTTAATTGCAGTGTGATATTTAGAAACTGAGGTATGGGAGCTAGTGTGCTTGTTGCTACTGCCGTGTCACTGCTTCTTACCTTTCTTGTGAATAGAGCTAGGAGATACATGTATATGTACTAACTCACACATACATGCACACACACACACCTCTGTTTATTTGTTTGTACGTATATTTTAATAATATATTCAGGAGTCTGTATTGACACCTCTACCTCAAATTCAACATCCCAGTGTTCATTCTACTTTTTGCCCTTTTCCTTATTTGTAACTTCTTTTTCCCACAGCGAGAAATCTGTTAGATTTCTTATAGAAATCTTATCTATACTGTATTTACTTATATTTTCCAACATATTTTAAAAATAAAGTAGTTTCAAAATTTCCTCAACCCTACCTGTTTGAAACAAATTTGCCAACTAGAATACAGAGTTTCTGTGCAGTTCATTTTGTCTTTGTCTTTACAATATCCAGTCGAAACATTATTTTCCCATTATAGAGGTTAGCTTCTTTCTTTCCCATACTCTTCAGTTTAGTTTGTAATTTATTGGAAAGCAGTTTGAATCATTTGTCACAGTTAATGTGCCATATTCTCCCCCACATCCTATTGATATTTTAAAATTTAAAATAGAGTAAATCTCATATTTTGTGGTGCATTTTTCTGTCAGTTTTGACAAATGCAGAGAGTCATGTAGCCATGAGCACAGTTTTGTGCAGAGGGGTGTATTGACTCTCAAGTCCCCTGTGCTACCTTTCTATGCATGACTCCTATCCTCCCAGTTCTTGGCAATCACTGGTTTGTTCATTTCCTGAGCTCCACCCTTCCTAGAGTGTCATAGAAATGGAATCACATGACATGAATCTTTAGACAGCCTTTCAGTTAGAGAAATGCACTGAGGATTCATGTGCATGTCATTGCACGTCTCAACTGCTGGTCCCTTTTTGTTGTTTAAGTATCATTTCCTTGTATAACATGCCATGGTTTGTATACCAGTTGAGGGACATTTGAGTTGTTCCCAGTTTGGGGAAATTATGAATAAAGTTGCTATTCGATTTAGTCATATTTGAATCTTTACACTCTTTAAATATTTATTTGTGTTGTGATGGTAAAACTGCACTCTAAAAGTCTTTTTATTTAAATGAAAGAGAAAATTTCTAAGGAGGTTCTTTCACTTATTTTATTAATATATGGTTGTGAACTGGCTTCAGAGCTACTCTAATCAAAGTTTGCAGACAAACTTTCTGTGTCACTTTAACATCTTTTATGTCAAGATAATTTAAGAAGCAACTAAGGTTTGACCTTCTGTGGTTGTAAATATTTTAATTTTCTCAAGAAAGATTGACGATGTTTTAAAAGATTATTGAAAATAATATTTATAATGATTTTATTATCTCTAACACTAAAGTTAGTTTTTAATTATGTAGCTACTTCATAAAAGTCCAAATTCTTTATACAGTTCCGTATTCAAAGTAGTTCAGATTCCTTGTGTATATTTTGAACTAAATATTTCTGAAAGTTAAATTACTTTCTAAAACCTATTTCATTCCAATTCCCCAAACTATTTTGGGAACAGGAAAGATAAGCTTTGTCTTTAAAAACTTAGTCACTATCTATACTTTTCCTCCTAAAATGCATTTGAGAAAATAAAAAAGATTTTTAAAAAGCTGGTTACTGTTTCACAATGGAGCTAATAACTTTAAAAATTATACTGATTGAATGGTTACAGACCAAGAACTAAGGAAAGATAATTTTAATAATCCTTCCTTTATCTAGATACACTGGTGCTTTTTATTCCATAAATGAAATTTTTCATTCATTAACATTGTAATAAGTAAAATAAATGCCTTTGTGGAAACTAACATTTCTCAGCTTCAGTTAAACTTCAGCATTACTTCTGTGTTAAGGACATTCACAGAAAAGATAAATCAATCGTGTGTGTGTGAATACAGACACACGCACGCATATATATTTTTTTACCGACTTCATAGTTCTTCGTATTACTCTCATTCATTTTTATGTGGTAAAAATTGTATTAAATTTATGTGTTTTTTCGCATTTTCACTTTTAAAATGGGTAAATCTATTATAAGTTTTGGTTCTAGTTAATGTTATTTAAAAATCATTAATTATAGTGTGTTTATTTGTTAGATATAAACAAAAATAAGTAAAAGTTTTCAGATGATACCAAATGACCCATAGATTCTTTTAATTTTGTATGAAGTGAAATAATAGCACATTATCTAATGGAGACTTACTGAACACTGGAGAATTTCTAATTTATGTCATTTTCAAAATTAGGCAAATTATTTAAAGATCTATTACTATTGAATTGTCTTTGAGTGTTGGGGGTAATATTACATGAATTCTGTAAGTGTCCCAAAGATTTATAATACAATCATCTAAATTCTTATAAATGATAAAGTTAGATATATTAAGCACAATTTAGCCTAGGAATTTCCCCTCAAATGTATGTATTTACATATACGTATATGTATTGGCTTGGCCAAAAAGTTCTTTTGGGTTTTTCCATATGATGTTATGGAAAAATCCAAACGAACTTTTTGGCCAACTCAATATATAAATATTTCAGTTCAGCTAAAATTAAACAATGCTCAAAACCCCTATAATCTAAGAAATACAGTATATGTCTGTTTTTGAATAACTGACACCAAATAATGGGGATAAAGATAATTGCCCACTGACAAGAGATTAGAATAATCCATTTACTCTAAAACACTATTAAATCATGAGTTCATATCATAATTAGGAGTTCAATCATAATGGAAAACTCACTTTACATTCAGTCAAGCTATCTCTGTGTTTTTTTTTCTTTTTAAATATATTATTGTCAATATTTAAACCAAACACTAATATTATTGGCATTTTTAAGATATTTAGTCTGTAATAATCTCCCAACGTAATTTATTATTGTGAATAATGAGTTCCAGAAATTATAATCAGCAGTCACATGCTGACATACCTGGGTGGTGTGCTTAATTAACTTCATTGGATGCTCCCTGTGAATAACAAAGGTAACTCTACTTGATTGGAAACACTATCAAATTTTGTAGTGTTCACATTACTCTTTTCTTTATCTAATAATAGAGAAAAATGAAGATAGAAGGTTAATTCTGCCACCTAAAAATAGTATTTTTATGTTAAATGGCTCTAAATGTTATAAGATAGGGTAATAGAAATGATTTCCCAAATTTTTATAAACTCACTTGATGTTCTTCTAAAAATGGCATATATTGAGAATAAGTACTGTAAAGAAAATGCATAACAATTTCATTTACACTCTAGTCTCAGAGTTTTGTGTTTTTTTTTGCTATTCTTTTCTGCCTCTTTAATTGCACTGGTAGGTGGTCTCTGTCATTTCAGTTGCTTTCATATAAAAAATACCAAATTACAGTTGTCAAATTGTTATAGAGTATTTGTGAAAGACCCTTGTCGGCAGCATCTTGGATCTTCTGTTCTTAGCCCAAATGATTTACAACTTAGAATGTCTCATTTTCGTCATCTTAAAAACTTTTTGCCAAATTTCTTAATAACTGACTGAAATGGTCTCAAATTTATGTGTTCTTTCTCTGCTGAGCTCTTTCAGCTTCATTATTAATTTAAAAACTATCTTTTCTTATTTCTAAGAACATTAAAAACATCTTGAGAATGCTAAAAAATCTGATTGTAGATTCTTATAATAGGTAAGAAAACATACATTTTGGAACGAAGATTGTAGTCTTAAGGTTTTTTTTTTAATTTCCTGAGTTTCACAGAATGAGCAAAGATGACTTTTATTTTTTTTACACTATCATATATTCCTCAAATTCAGTGATTATATGTTCCTATATTGGAAATTTTTACTGTATGGCTAGTGTCTTTCCTAAATAAGGACATAACATGGCATCCTTGACCTTTAAAAATCAACAAAAAACCTTACTCCTCAGTTCAGTCATTTGCTTTCATTACTGATTTACGAGTCTTTGTCGTTTGGTTTTCAGTTGTAGGTTTATGATATTTTGATGCAATTCCAGTGTTCATGACTCTTCTGTAACTTCTGTTGCCAACACACTAAAATCCATGGCCGTCCGCCTTCCCCCTTGGAGCGGTAGAGAAAGGTACTTACTGTCCTTGCCTAAGAAGTCGCTCTTCAGTAGAGAGGCAGCCGTAGTGGCAGCCTCTGAGCACTCATGCAGAATACGTAAAGATTTCCTTTAGGACCAGAATAAAACTTAGCATATGAATGATATTCATTTCAATATCTGAAATTACATAATGTTACTCTCCTTTTAATTAAAAAAAATCCTCATTTTTAAAATTAAAAAAAAATTTTTTTTTACGTTGAAGGAGGAAACTTATTGGCACAGCTATTTTTTTTTTTCCTTATTAAATTCACAGGATGAAGCAGTGATTTTTAAACAGTAGAAGCTTGTTTCTCCCAAACTAGTTTCACTGTAGGGTTAGAGGTATGTGGCATCACGTTAGAGAGGTTATGGGGGACAAAGGAGGATGGGCAGGTAGTACTGAGTAAAAGCCTATCGCTGGCTTGGAATATGAATCTTTTTGTGTGGCTGACAAAATATACGCATTTTACTGGTTCACTTTGATTCTACCTTCAATCCTGCAAGCTCACTTCAGTCCCAGTGTCTGTTGAACAAGCAGTAACTATGTCAGAGTTTCAAGGCATGTCCCAAAGCTGGAAACTTGCTGAATTTCAAAACGAACTCATCATCTAGATTTGCCGAATTCCTCCAACTTGGTCTGTTTTTCTTTATCCTTTTGCTTTATTTTCTCTCATCTCTTCTTCACTGAGTTTCTTGGGGACAAGTATGAATTCCATCTATAATATACATCTTCTAAAGAGCTGAAAGGCACAACTCTCAGTGATGCTTGTGTGCATGTATGGATAGTTTTCCCATTTGGAAGGTGATGTATGATATTCATAACTATAGGCTACATTAATAAATTGTACAATAATGTAACTTTCTTATTTTAAAAAATGAGTCTTTAGCCCACAAAAGTAGCAAAGACTTAGTATCAGTCAACTAAGTGACTTGATCCTTTTACCTGAGATTACATCTATATTTTCAGATTAAAAAAATAAAGGCATTAGGGGAAGGGACACTAAGACCAGGACCTGGCATCTGCTGAGACTTATGTAGTTTCATCCCCAATTTGACCTGGGTCCAGTCAGGTTATTGTTGTCTTCCCTCCAGATACAAAGTCTTCCTTACATCCCTTGTCTTCCTCTTTTCTCTTTTACTTTTTGTCTCTGTCTCTCCTTCTCCCTCTTCCTCTCCCTCTTTCCCGTTTTGTGTGCCACATACCACTTAAATTCATAGGAATGAAAATGATTGAAGCAGAACTACCTTAAACAACATGAATGTACTTCACAAACTTAATAGTGAACAAAGGAAGCCAGACACAAAAGACTGTATACTGTATGATTCCAATTATACAGTTTTCCAAAATAGGCAAAAGTAACTTCTGGTGTCAGAAGTCAAAATGGTGGTTAACTTGAGGAGAGGTTATTAACAGAAGAGAAAATGAGGGGTGCTTCTGAGATAATGGTCCCTGCTTGATTTGGATTCTGGTCACGATGGTTTGTTTATTTTTTGAAATTCATTTAAATATACAGATGCATATTGACAATTCATATATACACATATATATACACAAGTCAAACTATCAAAATTATTTGTATCTTCTAAGTAGCAGGTGGTGATTTTAATCAGAGGACTAAGTCCTCAACATTTTCTACAAAGCATTTAAATCCACAGGGAAGGAGTGGGGAGGCAGGTGTCTTACCCCATATTCCAGTCAGCAATCCAGGGCTTGTTTGCTACATAAGCAGTTCACTCTTGCTACATTTAGATAGATTTACTAATACGTGAAACCCTGTATTCGATGCTCTTACTGTCTCTAATCTTCACCTCTAATATCTGTTTTTCTTAATTTTCTCTTATCTAGTGTTTCTTAATAGTAGACACATGAGTTGAGAATGAACAAATTTCATCACATGCTGTTATGAATCTGCCTTTTTACATTCTCCATTCCACATCCTTTTCCTTTTTTGTTTCAGTGTTCCAAGTGAAAGTATATAGTCAAAATATAGATCCTTACAAGATTCCAAATTTAAAACATATCCAGCAACAGTAGTGTACCTAGTCTGGCATTCATTGTATTTCCTGATATCTGACAAGTCTTCTCAATTATTTTTAGGTTTTGGTGGTAATGATGGAAGGAAACTTGTCAGTAACAACCCAATAAAAAATAGAATAATTAATTCTCAATTTAATTTATGAGCAATCAGGACCACATTTGGGCTATATATTATTCGCTGGGGAAATTGAAGAAGACATTGTCTCAAAGGGCATTGTTAACAAGGCTATCCGATTCTTAACTCTTTAATTAAGACATCAGAATGGTCTTTTCATATTGGCTTCCTTATAAAAGGAGTTGAAAGCCCTCTTTTTAATTATCAGGGAATTATGTGGCAAATCTCTTTTCTCAATAAGTTTTGGAAGAATTCACCGGAGGCTCAGGTTTTCTTTGGCAGAAGATTTAATAATGAATTCAATTTCTTCAAGAGATATCAGACTAGACAAATTTTCGATTCCTTCTGCTGGTCAGCTCAGTAAGGTGTATTTGTCATCCGAATGTTCAAATTTATCAGCATACATTTTGCCAGCATTTTCTTATATCTCCTGCCACTGGACTCACTCTTCTGAGGAATCACCCCATCTCCGCACTACTTTCTGTAGGACTCTCTATACTTCGCTGCTTTGGGCAACTGTTTTTGTATTATTATTACTTTTTTAATATGTGAGTTTTATCTTCTCTGAGATTAACTGAAAATGGGTTTGCCATTTGTTTGTCATTTCACTTTTGCACAACATGCAAGATAAGAAGGATATTTCTGTCTCTAACCACTCTGTTCATGACAAAGGTTTTCCCTGTTTGTTTTGGGAATAAAATTAAGGAAAAAATGTTTCTTTACCCAAATCTCTTCAGTGTTTTTTCTCTAAAATAGTGCCCACACTTACTACAAATTCAGGTTATTTGTGAAAGTACCATTTCCCAGATTCAAGAATTTGCCTTGAACAAAGAAGTAAATATGTGTGAGGGATAGTATTAAATTTTGGGGAAACAAGAATGAGAGTAGGAAATAGCAGTAATAAAACAACAAACCTGAGAGTATTGAAAGTATGAGCTGGAGTATATTTTGAAATGGGAGGCAGAAAAAGAAAGTTAATGTGGCAAAGTTTTTGCTCAGAATGGCTGTGGCAGTGGATTTAATGCTTCATAAGGTGCTTCTTCAGTCAACTCAGGAATTTAAGATGCCTGTAGACCAGTTTCCCAAGAATACTAAATACCTTTACAAGAAAATTTCTATTCTTTTAAAATAGACTCTTTATCCTAGATATAATAATATCTGATTACTTGGAGCTAGTATTCCTTCAGCTCTTTTTCCCTGTCTTTCTGTGCCATTTTGATGATTCTTCCTTTGTTTCCTTATCACCTCTGTTTCTTCCCAATTTCCAGGACAGAAGCTCTCATTTATTTTATTTTACTTTTTTTTTAAATTGAAGCGTAGTTAATTTATAATGTTGTGTTAGTTTCTGGTGTACAGCAAAGTGATTCAGATTATATGTATATATATTTTTCCATTATACTGTTTTCCATTATAGTTTATTACAAGGTATTGAATGTAGTTCCCTGTGCTCTGCAGTAGGACCTGGTAGTTAATCTTTTTTATATATAGTAGTTTGTAGCTGCTAATCCCAAACTCCTAATTTATCCCTCCCCCTCTTTTCCCTTTGGTAACCGTAAGTTTGTTTTCTGTGTTTGTGCGTCTGTTTCTGTTTTGTAAATAAAAAAGTTCTCATTTATACTTCAGAGTTCATTTAAAATTATGTTACGTGTCATTGTACTATTCATATTTTTGCTATATTTCTAAGAAAAAATCATGAAAAGCTTAGTGTCTTGTGAATAAATCACAAGTATCACTGACAGGCGAGTGATTTATTTTGGGCTTTGAGCCCTGTTTTGCTGTTTAGAATATAATACCAAAAAGACTGTCATTTATGTGAATGCTGGCACTGCTTTTACCTACAAGGTAGAGAACTCATCAAGTAGAACTGATTCTTTTGGGGCGGCAAAAATACGCTTCTGAAAAGATATATCAGCAAAGTACAATTACAGTGCCAGCAGTTTTCATGCTCTGTACTAAGTACTGGATTGCTTTTTTATGCTGTATTTCCCTCCTGATGGTGTGGACATTGATGGGATAAAGCTTGTTGTTTTAAAACACTACCAACATAAATTTTGTAAATTTTTCTAAAATGAGATTTAACATGAAATCTATTACACTCTTTAGCACGATTACTATATTTACCAAATATAGTAATATGGTAAGATATTACTTACAATATGGTAAGATTTACCAAATGTACTGATTCATCAACAAAAGAGAAATACTGACTTCATTTCAGACAGAAAGGTTTATGTTTTATTTATTCAATTAAACTCTCATTATCTTTTTCTTTTCTCTGGAAAAAGAACAAGCCTAGAGGCATAAAAGAGGAAGCTAAGATTATAAATCCCAAAATATAATTCAAAGTACAAATTCTCGATACCATATTCACATCAGAAAATATGATTTCCCTGAAGTGTGCTGTCAAAATGCAAACATCAGAAGCTAGGTATTCCTTGTATCTGCTTTGGATGTTATTTCAGGACATTCAAAATAATCCCTTCTTATCTTTGGAACTCAAATAGAAACTCTTACATTTTTCCTTTTCTATACAAAGAAAAGGAAAGGTTATATTTTGAACATGTTTTAAATAAAAATATTTCTAAAAGAAAACCTAATGAAATTCAACCATTTGTGTATTTATAACTGTCATCACAATGAAAAGACGGTAGTTAATTTTATCCTTGTGCATCTATGAATATATATTCTGATAAAAATCCTTTTTTGGAGAAAATAGGCATGGATGGGGCCCATATTGGACTTTTATAATTATTTCTACCTACATATAATTAGGCAGATTATTTAAGATTCCTCATGGTTCCAAAAAGGAGTTGCACATAAAAGTTACTACTGGTGATTAACTTGATGTCTGGCAAAATCTCACATTATTGCCATCTCACCTATTTCTTGTAATACTCTGACAAAGGACAATGTGAAAACCTAAAATAGCGTTATAAACTAGGACTTAAAGGAAAGTGATACAATAGTACTAGAAGAGTTTTCCTAATTTCAATGCCAATCAATTGTGTTAAATAAATAAATGGAAGAGCCCTTTATCTCTGTGAAAATTGAGGTTTATACTAAGCAGAAAACTTGTCTCGTTTCCTCTGCCTTGTAGTGTGTACTTAAATGACTGATTGTTCTTTTATGAATCAAATTATCCTTCCCATTAGAAACTCTCATCCTCCATATCTTTTTATAAGAGTTTTTTAAAAAGAAGTTTTAGGTTTACAACAAAAAAAAAGTACAGAGATTTCCATATCCTCCCTGCCACCACACACGCATAGCCTCCCCCATTATCAACATTAGTCACTCACGTGTTATTTTATGATATTTTATTTACCAAGGATAAACGTACATTGACATATCATGATCACCCAAAGTTCGTAGTTTACCTTATGGTTCACTCTTGGTGTTGTACATTCCATGCATTTGTACAAATATATTATCACATATATACGTCATTATGATATACAGATTATTTTCACTGCTCTAAGAATCCTTTGTGCTTTGCCTATTCATCTTCCCTTCCCCCTTTCCCTCACAACCACTGATCTTTCCGTTGTTGCCATAGTTTTGCCTTTTTCAGAATGTCATGTGGTTGAAGTCATAAGGTATTTAGCCTTTTCAGATTAGCTTCTTGCATCTAGTAATATGCATTTAAGCTTTTTCTATGTCTTTTCATGGCTTAATAGCTTATTTCCTTTCAGTGCTAAATAATATTCCATTGTCTGGATGTAACACAGTCCATCTATTTACCCACTGAAGCACATCCTTTTTTTTAATTATTATTATTAAAGTATAGCATATGTATAATACAACCCCCCACCCCTCCAAAAAATACAGCTCCAAGAAGTTTTACAAAATGGGCTTATCCATGTAACCAAAACACAGATAAAAAATTGTAACATTAGGAAAACTGACTGTTCCCTTGTGAGAATACCTTCTGGTGACCGTTCTGATCATCACCCTCCCTCAAAAGTAAACCACTGTTCTGATTTCTACCGATATAAATCGGTTTCCTCTATTTTTTAATTTTATAGAAATGGAATCATACAGTATATATTAATTTGTACATACTTCTTTTACTCAACAAGGTATTTGTGAGATTTACCATTGTTATTGCATATAATTGTAGTTTGTTCATTCTCAGTGTTGGATATAGTATTCCATTATGAATCTATCACAATTTGTCCATTCTGCCATTGACAGAGATTTGGATTGTTTCCAGTTTTGGCTATTATCTTCAGGTTCGTATATTTCAGAGATCATAACTAAAAGTTCTGTTGAGTAGATACTGAAGAGTAAAAGTGCTGGGTTACAGGGAATGTATATGTTCAATTTTGTAGATAGTGTGTACTTCCATAGTAATTGTACCAGTTTACGCTTCCAGTGGCAGTGTATGAAAGTTCCAGTAGTGCACGTTATTAATATTTTATTTTATTTTTTTATTGAAGTATAGTTGACTTACAATGTTGTGTTAATTTCTGCTCTACAGCAAAGTGATCCAGTTATATATATATTCTTTTAAAAATTATTTTCCTTTATGGTTTATCACCGGATATTGAATATAGTTCCCTGTGCTGTACAGTGGGACCTTGTTGTTTATCCATTCTGTATATAATGGTTTGCATATGTTAACCCCAATCTCCCAGTCCATCCCTCTCCCACACCCCCCTTCCTCTATGGCAACCACAAGTCTTCTTTTTATCTGTGAGTCTGTTTCTGTTTCATAAATAGGTTCATTTGTGTCATAGTTTAGATTCCACATGTACGTGATATCATATCGTATTTATCTTTCTCTTTCTGACTTACTTCACTTATGATAATCTTTAGGTTCATCCATGTTGCTGCAAATGGCATTATTTTGTTCTTTTTTGTGGCTGAGTAGTAGTATTCCATTGTATATATGCACCACATCTTCTTTATCCATTCATCTGTCGATGGGCATTTAGGTTGTTTCCATGTCTTGGCTATTGTGAATAGTGCTGCTATGAACATAAGGGTGCCTGTATCTGTTTTAGTTGTAGTTTTGTCCGAATATATGCCCAAGAGTGGGATTACTAGATCATATGGCAACTCAATTTTTGGTTTTTTTGAGGAACCTCCATACTGTTTTCCATAGTACCCACTGAAGCACATCTTGATTGCTTCCAAGTTTTGGCAATTATGAACAAAGCCACTATAAACATCCATGTACAGGTTTTTGTGTGGACACACATTTTCACTTCTTTTGGTTATATACCAAGGAGCATGATTGCTGGATCATATGGTAAGATTATGTTTAGTTTCGTAAGAAACCACTAAACTGTCTTCCAAAGTGGCTGTACCATTTAGCACTAGCAGTGAATGAGAGTTCCTAGTACCCCACATCTTTGCCATCATTTGGTGTTGTCAGTGTTGCAGATTTTGGCCATTCTAATAGGTGTGTAGTGGTATTTCATTGTTGTCTCCATTTATTCAAAGACTAAAATTCTTATAAAATAACAGGGTAGAGATTAGATGTTTGGGCTGGTAGTGATGCATTTTTGAATCTTGACAGGTGAAATGCTCACTAAGAAGTAATACCAGAGGGAGTGGAATGATGGAGAGACCTGGTAGTTGAGCAATTTGGGGACAACAGTTAACACATTTAGTGCACTGCAAATGAATAGCACAATATTTAAGAATATTTGTTTATTTAGAAATCAAAAAGGCCTGAACTATAGTTGATTTTCTTTTACTTTTTAATTATATTGAAGTATAGTTGATTTACAATGTTGTGTTAATTACTGCTGTACAGCAAAGTGACTCAGTTATACATATATACACATTCTTTTACATATTCTTTTCCATTATGGTTTATCACAGGATATTGAGTATAATTCCCTGAGGTGTACAGTAGGACCTTGTTATTTATTCATTCTATATATAATAGTTTGCATCTACTGATCCCAACCTCCCAATCCTTCCCTCCCCCGCTCCCTCTTTCCCTTGGCCACCATAAGTCTTCTCTATACCTGTGAGTCTGTTTCTGTTTTGTAGGTGGGTTTATTTGTGTTGTATTTTGGATTCCACATATAAGTGATATCATATGGTTATTTGTCTTTCTGGCTTACTTCTCTTAGTATGATAATCTCTAGGTTAACAATTTTCAAATTGTTGTGTATTTGGTCAAGTTATTTAATCTTTATATGCCTCACCTTCCTTATTTTTAAATCACAGTAATTAAATTCTTTCTCATGTGGTTGTTGCTTAGAAGAGGTACACAAAACATTTAGTCCAGTGTCATGTACGTGCTGAACATTCACTACATTGTGGCTTCTTTATTTACTTTTTTATTCTGTTTCTATCCAAGTACTTTAAATGTTACTAGTCACTGACATGTGGGCTATGAGCTGGGCATATTCATGTTCAGTTATGAGCTGAACAATCCAAGAAAGTTCTACCAGGACCCATGTGGATATAAATAGACTTGAAGGATATGCAAGTTTGTGCTATACACAATCCTGAATGTGGGGAGATACCCCCTATTTTGAGGAAACACTTTTCTAATGGAACCTATAGAAATACTACCAAAAAAGGTACAGGAGAATTCACACAGGATGTGTACACCTCTGATAATGTATTGAAAGAACAAGGGAAAAAGAACAAGGATGGCAGTATTCTCAAGGATGTAGGGATACATTGCCTCTCAAAATCTCAGCCCAAATCCATCAGAACAGAACAGGAAGAAAATAAATATTAAAAAAATTACAAAAAAGAAAAACGGAGTGAGATGAAAAGCTTCAATGAGAGATAAGGAAATATAAAAATAAAATAGCAAAATATAAATCCACAAAATAATGTTGATACTAAGGACAATTAAAACTGTGAGGTGAAAGAAAAACCATAGAAATTCCTCTGAAAGCAAAATCATGAAAAGATAAAAGTCATAACGGAGGAGATGACAATTTCTATTAATTCATGCTTTCTTTAAACATATATTGAGTGTCTATTTCAGGAATAAAAGCACATCCATAAACAAATTTGTCACAAATGACCTTCATCCTGAAGTACTTTTATTAAAGTGGGAGAAACAGATAATAAACTATCCATAATAAATACCTCATATAGAATATAAAAAGAGCTTAGAAAGTAACATTTGAGCAAATTCCATTAAATCTAAAAAGAGAGGTAGCATATGACTATCTAAGCGAAGAACTTTCAAACATAGGATATAACAAAAAGACCTTGAGTTGGGAATATTTCTGATATGTTTAAAGAAAAGCATGATGCTTGTATCTAGTTTGAGAGGAGGAGGGAAAGAGTAAAAGAGCTGTGGTTGTTTTAAGACCTTGAAGGCCATTGCAAGGACTTTAACTTTCACCCTGTGTGACTGGAGTTTATGTGAAAGTTTAAAAAGGAGGAATGAAATGAAAGACATCTGGCTGTTGTGGCAGAAATAGGTTAGTGAGGTAAGATGACAAAAGGTAAGGGTGGAAGCAGTATTATAGGAAAGAGATGCTGATGGTTGGACCAGTGCAGTAGCTTTGGGAGAATGTAAGTGGTCAGAATCCAGAAATCGTTTTAAGTAAAACCAATACAATTACTTGACAAAATGTGCATGAAAAGTGAGAGGGAGAGAAATAGGAGTCAAACCACTGTCAACTGATATGGAGAAGATACTGTGTGGAGCAATTTGAAGGGGGGGATTGGTTCAGTTTTGGCCTTATTGATTTGTGGAAACTTGAAGACATCCTAGTAGAGGTATGGAGTTGGATATACAAGGTTGTAGCTCATATTTGGCTGTAGACATATATTTGTACATCAAGAGTAAATAGGTAATATTATAAGCCATGAGGCTAGATGACATCTTCTAGGAGTGAGTATAGATAGAAAATGAAAGTCCATAAAAGGAAGTCGGATAGCAAAGGTGACTGGCAAAAAGTGATGAATTAGGGGTTGACAGTTTTATTTTTTTCCAGCATTTAAAAAATATTGTTCTAGCTTCTAGCTTCCATGGTGTCTAGTGAGATGTCAGTAGTAATTTGGGTCATTTGAATCATTGTTCACTGCATGTGATGTGTTATTTTTCTCTCATTTTCAATATTTTCAATTCATTTTGGTTTTCAGTGGTTGACTGTCATGTGCTTAGGTTTGGTTCCTTTTTATTAATTCTCTTTGGTATTCACTGAGGTTTTGAACTTATAATTTTATGTCTCTCACTAAATTTTAGAATCTTTTGAGTGTGCTTTTCATTTAAAAAATTATTATTTGGTTCTTTTTAAAGAGTTTATATTTCTCTGCTGAAATTTTCTCTTTTTAAAATTTAAGCATATTTTTCTTAATATCCTTGAGCATAGTTATAATAGTTCTTATCTAGTAATTATTTTTGTATGTTAAATCATTTTGGAAGGTATTCCCAAACATTTCAAAAGATATGCTATATAAAGTCTGGATTCTAAAAATTATCTTTTTTAATTGGTATGCAGCTAATCTGGCTAAAATCAAACTGTTAAAGCTCTGTTTTCAGTGTCTGGTAAGGCAAATTTCAAATCAGTGATTTTTATCTTAGCCAGGGTACTTGGAGTCTGCTCTGTTCACCCCTGGTTCAGAGGTTAGTTAAACATTTGGATAGAGTTCCTTTCCAGAAATTTTCACCTTATTCTCCAGTGTATGTGTTTGACCCTGTTTTTTCAAGTACAAGACTTTAGGGTTTAACTATGTTATGTGGCCACACTAGGGTCTGCTGTTATGATAAAGTCTATAGAAACAGGAAACTCATAATGCCATTCACATCCCCAAGTGTTGACTCCTTTCCAGTATCTGTTTGCTTTGTTCATTCTCCAAGGACTCCATGGACTTCATTGCCTTTTGCTCTTATTTTTTAGCATGTAGATTTGTCGTATGTTGGAAGTTTGGATTGATCAGAAATATTTGGCCACCCTGAAAGTAAATGTTTAATTATTTTCCTTTCAAATCTTGTTTTTAACTGTGAAATGAAAGCCTCATGCCTCTAATGAGGGCATTAAGGCCTAATCAGAAATCTTGTCAATGACACCGTATACACTGCAGTTTTTATTAATAACACTTGGTGATAAAAGAGAGAAAAAAAGATTTGGCCTTCCAATGCAACATACCCCTCATTATCCATTTCGTCATTGACTTATTCCTTCAACATATTTACATTTATAAGCCACACATTTATCTATGTACTTAGGATAGAACTGTTAAAAAATATAACATCTGTCCTTATGGAGTTTATGTTGTAGGAGAATGACAGAAAGATAAAACAGTAGGCAATAAGTAAGAAAATTGTCTAGCATGGTAGAAGGTGAAAAATGCCATGTAAAATAGGGGGGCCTAGAAACAAAACTGTGAGGAATAGTGGTACTTCAGAGTTTGTAGTTGTAAATAAGGTGCTACTTCATTGAGAAGTGGGGTTTTGAGTACAATCGTAAGGGAGACAAGTGAATTGCTACCCAAGTGGATATCTGGCTTCCAAGAAGGGGCCATGCTCTTTGTAAGAGAGGCCTCTAGAACCTGCAAGGAGCTCAGTGTATCTGGAACAGGAGGTGAGTAACAGGAATTGAAGACGAAGACATAACAGAAATTATGTAGTGCCTGTTTGCACACTGTATGGAAATTAGTTTTCAGAGTGAATGAAAAGAGGAGCCATTAGAAGGGTTCAAGCCTTGGGCTGACATTATCTTAGACAAATGATCAGACTGGCTGCTATATTAAAAATAGACTGTAGAAAGAAACTTAGTGTGAGGTTATCAAAGTAATCCAAGTTATCCACGTTGGGGTTCATACCAGGCCACTACACGGTAGAAATGGGAAGCAAGTCCAAACTATGGATATATTTTAAAAGTAGACATGAAAGGATTTCATGATGGATCAATATGTGTGGGGTGTAAGAAAAGTAGAGGGGTCAAGATGACTCCAAAATTATTTGCCCGAGCAGCTAAGATTATTAAAATAAGGAAGCTTATTAAGGGATGTGACGATGGAGTAAGTGTGAAGGGGGATGATCAAGAGTTCAGTTTTGACCAGGCTGAGTTTGAGAGGTCTTATTCGGCATCAAAATGGAGAGGTTGAATAGCAGTAGATATGTGAATCTGGACTACACATCTAGATATATGAATCATACAATGGTGTGAACTAGAGATATCAATTTGAGAGGTATGTACAAATATACAGTATTCCAAGCCATGAGAGTGGATGTCAAGGGAGTGAGTGTAGTCACAGTCTAGAGGAGACCTCCTGTGCTCTGGAGCTCTCCAACATTAACTCATGGTATCTTCAAGTTTTCTCTGCATAAATCTGTGACTCTATCAGACAAAACATGAAAAATCACTGATTTGCGTAAGATCCTCATTTTACTTGTGAACAAACTGAAAGACAGAAGGGTAAGTTTATCAAATGATTTATCCAGTGTCAAAACTAATTGGTGATAGAGCCAAGACTAAATGCCCCAGTTATCTGACTAATAATTAACAGACTACTTGTAAAACAAGAGGGAATAAGGCAGCAAGTGTTTCTTCAAAGACCTAAAGAATAGATGTCTTTGTTTATTAAATAATTAATTATAGAGTCCTGTGCTTAAATTAATTAAGCACAGACTTTGAAAGCCTTGCTAAAAGACACTTACATATAACTCAGTCTTAAGAAAATTCAAAACTATCCAATTGAGGGAGTGTGGAGTGTCTTGTGTGTATTCAACATCTTTCATCACACTTCCTTTACCATTTCTTATCAGTAACAGAATAAAAGAGAAAATAAAATTATATTGTAATTTCAGAGAAAATAATATACACAAAGGAATAGTTAGTGATGGTCTATTTGAATTTTATAGGAATATTTGCTGAATTTCTGGTAGACTCTCATGCTTGAAGTCCTGAATTCTCCTTTTATATATTAGATGAAAACATTCTGCTATAAAATACTTTATTTTTGAATACAAAGATAAAACTATCCAGATAAAATAGTATTTTACAATTATATGGAAACTTTTATATTAAAGAATATTTTCCTAACTTTGTAAATAACATCATTTCACATACTGCTGGATTTCAGCTGCTATTAGGACACTTGGCATTACCACCAGGCAATAATTCTCAGACTGTAAAATAAAAAGGTAATACCACATCCTATTTAGTGAACTGGGATCCTAAATCCATGAAGCATATTTACTTTTAATCCTCAAGCAGTATGCACCCAATAAAATGTAAGCAATAATGTTATTTTCAGGAGTAGATATCTGCCTCTAGAAGAGTGAGTTTGAAAGTAGAAATGGACATTTTTCATTCTTAATTGGATGACTGTGTCATACTTTCTAAATGCAAGGCAGGTTTTCTCTGCCCTCCTTATTCATGCAATGTGCTTCAATTTATAGAGTTTCAAGATCAACATTAAGCTACTAAGGAAATAATGCAGCAATGGATGACCAAATAGCCATGGTGAATGGTTGAATGGAATCATCCCCACTCATTTCACTAAGATTCTACTGGGAATTGTTATGACATCTCTGATCTACCAATATTTTCCATAATTTCAGCAATGAATTCTTCAGTATTGCTTGATTTTATCCGTGTTCCTGCATTAGATATATCAATTGGTGGGAACAAAGACAAGTTTAAATGATATACCCAAGGTAGAAAAGGAGAACTTTTACTTACTGTCTCCAATCTGCCTTCTTGAAGCTTACAGATTCCTCTACCCAGGGTCCATACCTGTGGTTGGAAATAGAAGGTCACCACATTTATTCTCTCCCCTACTAATCAACCCGAGTATTAAGTTATTATATCTTTACTTAAGTTTGATCTATAATATATTTATTCTTCATGAGAACCCAGTCTTTCAACATGTTCTCATTGTTTCTCTCCACCTTTCCTAAGGTACCATTTCTATTCTGATTTTTTAATATGCTTTATTACTTATGTATCCAAGTTTTTATGCAGCTGGCCCCTTTTTGGTTTTCAGGTTTCACACTAAATTGCAAACAAAGGGATTGGAGAAAAACAGGGGTTGTTAACACTCGTGTTCCGGGGGGTCTCTATAGCATTAGGTAATTTTTAACAATTTAGTCATTTTTTTGTTTTACATAGCACTTGATCAGTGCCCAATTTTAAAAAGTCAAGAATAATGTTTCTTCTACACTTCCAAGTGTGATTCGTAGACAGTAGGTGCTGTCAACCAAAGTGGGATTGAAGTACATGACATGACTAAGCTTCTTCCTTGAATACTTCTCACACAGTCCTTCTAGGATGAAAATATTATTTTCCAGATAAAATAAGTGAGGATAATAAAATATAAATAATTTGCTTTCCTTTTAAAAAGTATATAGCATAGGTAATATAAAGAAACAATGGAGTCTGGGTCTTTAACTCATATTTTGCCCTTTGCCCTTATTCCTTTTTTTTTAAAATAGTGTTGCCACTTAATTTTTTCGCCATAGATTATTCTGAATGTTTTCATTTAATCCTATCATTTATATTGTGAACGTGTTTTTGAAACTTAGCATCGTGTGTGTGTGTGTGAGAGACAGACAGACAATAGATTGGTCTCATGTATCTTTAATTTTTGTTAGTTTCTTTAATATTAATAAAAATGTAGGTATCTCTTGGTTAAAAATCCTCATAATGGGTTAAGTGGGTGAAATTGCTTGTCCAGGGTAATTTTACTAAGATATTTACTGGCATATACAAAAGTTTCCTTTTTGTATTCTACTGTATGTTTCTTTATGTTTCCTTATGATGAGTTCATTTTTGAATATTAGAGTGATAAGCTTAAATTACTCTATGTTTGAAATCTAAAAGAAGAATGTGAATAAAAACCAATTTATTTTCTGTTCAAAAAAATAAGAGCAAATTCAGAATGGGAAAAGAAAATGTGGGAGAGAGCTAAAATATAAGAAAAATCAGCAGATCATAGTCATCTGAATGACAGACAAATATGTTAAAAATATAAAGTAGATAAAGCTTTTACACTTACTTTTAGAGAAACTTTTAGTTTGTTATTTCTAACTTTTCTGAATTTCTCTGGGATTTTATTTCACTACTATCATAACATTCATATATTTTAAATGTAGAGTTATATATATTTATTAAATTTCCTTAGCTGACCAAATTGCCTTCAAGTCAACTTGTATATCAAGTGGCTCACCACGTTATACAGCTGTTCTTTGTATAAAGTAGGAATTCCATACTGCCTGACATTGTTGTTAATAAATATTTTAGAAAATGAATGAGTGAATAAGTGAGTGAATTTATCCATAGGCTAATAGTTCCTGCCAAGTGTCGTTAGAGGTAAGTGGTTAATACTGCTGGTGGAGGCCATTACTGATATATGATTGCCCACCTCAGCTGGGGCCCCAGAGACACTGGGTGATTCTATGTAAATTTCTACCACTCCCTTCAAATTCACTATCCAATTTACCAACCCTGTGTTACGTAGTGAATATTAAAGTCAGTAAACCAGAACTTCCTTAACTTTCTTACTTTCCCTCCGTAGTCACAGTTCCAAGGTACTGTATTTCATTGTGTGTGTGCATGTACTTCAGTTTAGTTATTGTGTTGTTAATAGACAATTGCCCATTGTCCTTATGTTCATATCTCACATAGGTATAACACAGTTGTAGTATGGACATTCTTATATCTTCCCCAGTGTTCTTGGGCAAGAGTTTAACTAGGTCATACGCCTAGCAGTTGGATATCTGGGTTAGAGGATAGGCATAACTTCAACTTTATGAAATAATGCCAAATTGTTTTCCAAAATAGTTGAAGCAATTTGCATTCCCGCCAATGGAATGTGAATGATCAAATTACTGTTTGTCTTTGCCAATACTTGATGGTGTCTGTAATAATTTGTGAATTTTACCAATCTGGTGGTGTGGAAATTACCTTATCTGCTTTAAGTATACAGTCCCCTGATTGCTAATGAAGGGCGACATTTTAAAAAAATCCTACCTATTGAGAATTCTGATTTCATCCTTTGTGGAGAGACTGTCCATAATTTTCTTGTGTCTTTTATTACTATGCAGACGTTCTTTATATAATCTTGATACTTAGCCTCTGTCAGTTTTAAATGTTGTAAATATATTTTTCCAATTTGTCTTTTGTGTATTCATTTACTTTAGGGTGCTTTTGATGAGTAACATTCTTTATTTTAATGTAGTTCAGTGTTTAGTAATTATTTTCCATTATCAAATTATCTATAACTTGTCAAATGATGCCCTGCATTAATTTCTGCAGCTATAAATTACTCTTGATATTGGATAAGGCAATTAATTCCCACTTTTACACTTAATGGCACTTAATGTAATTTAGTGGCAGTTATTAATTCCACTTTGTCCATTTAATGATCACAAAATTTTCTTCTTATTCTGAATTAAAATTATTCCTTTTCCACTTGGATTTCTATTATTAATCCCCTTTAAGTTCCTTAGATTCCTAAAATTAAACTACCATAAACATGACATATCTTTCCATATTTTGTTTGCTGATATTTTGTTCCAGAGTTTTTCATCTATTGTGCCAATGAGATTGAGCACCAGGTTTTGTCAAGGTTATGCTGGCTTCATAAAATGGGTTTCTTTCTCTCTCTCCCTTTCTGTCTCTCTCGCTCTCTCTTTCCTGTTATCTGGAAAAAAAAAAAGGTTAGTTTATTTCTTAAATAGGTAGAAGAATTCAACAGGGAAATATCTGAGGCAAGTGTTTTCTTGGTAGGAAAGTCTCGGTTTTTAAAATAATTTATAGGTTTAGGTTTCTTTATAATTATCTTTTTGATCTTTTTCATTTATTCTATGTAAGTTTGAATGCATTTTATTTTACTAGAGATTTATCTATACGTTCAAATTAGATGACATAGTTGTTTAAAATGGACTCAAAAATTTTAATGTCTAGAGTCAAAAACAATATCTGTTATTTTATTCCTTATGTGGTTTATTCTTTCCTTTTCATTGTTCAGGCCTAATAACAGCTTATGAATTTTATTAATTTATTCAAAGAATCATCTTACAGCTCTGTTGATCCTATTTGTTGTGTATTTGTTTTCTATTTCCTGAATTTCTACTCTTATCTATATTGTTTCTTTACTTCCACCTTCTTAGCTTTAATTTGTTATTTTTTCCTAATTTCATGAGAAGGTTGCTTAACCAATTTATTATTAACCTTTCTTCTTTTATAATATGTAGATTTTAAGCAGCAAGGCCTGAAGCACATGTTTTCTTAGCAAGAAAGTTGGCTTTTGTTTTTGTTTTTCAACCATAGGTTTTAGTTTCTTTATAGTACAACATCTTTTAGGCTATGTATTCCCATCTATGTATACTTTGGCTATATCCATCATATTTTGAGATATCTTACTTTTTTATTGAATGAAAGTTTCTTTGAATTTTATAGTGCTTTACAGTTTTCAAAAGTTTCACATACATGATTTCATATAATTCCATAAATCCCTTTTTTTCCCTACCCCTATGTTGTCCCTCCCCTCATTTCCTCTCTCCATTGGTAACCACTAGCTTGTTCTCTATATCTGTGAGTCTGTTTCTTTTTTGTTTTATTCACTAGTTTGTTGTATTTTTTAGATTCCACATATAAGTGATAGCATACAGTATTTGTCTTTCTCTGTATGACGTATTTCGCTTAGCATAATGCCCTTCAAGTCCATCCATGTTGCTGCAAATGACAGATTTCATTCTTTTTCATGGCTGAGTAGTATTCCTGTGTGTGTGTGTGTGTGTGTGTGTGTGTGTGTGTGTGTGTGTGTGTGTGTGTGGGTGTACGTGCGTGTACCACTTCTTTATCCATTCATCTGTTGATGAACACTTAAGTTGCTTCCATACCTTGGGGCAATTGTAAATAATGCTTCTATGAACATTGGGGTGCAGGTATCTTTTTGCATTAGTGTTTTTTAATTTTTTTTTTTTTTTGAATATATACCCAGGAGTGGAATTGCTGGGTCACGTGTTAGTTCTGTTGTTAGTATTTTGAGAAACCTCCATACTGTTCCATAGTGGCTGCACCAATTTACATTCCTACCAACAGTGTATGAGGGTTCCCTTTTCTCCACATCCTTGCCAGCATTTGTATTGTGTTCTTTTTGACGGTAGCCATTCTGACCGGTATGAGGTGATATTTCATTGTGGTTTTGATAATGCATTTCCCTGATGATTAGTGATGTTGAGCATCTTTTCATGTGCCTGTTGACCATCTGCTTTTCCTCTTTAGAAAAATGTATATTCAGTTCTTCTGCCCATTTTTAAAAATATCTTTATCATCATTTTAAATTTCAAATTATTTTTTAAGTTCCAATGTGATTTCTCTCTGATATATAGGTTGTTTAGAAGGTTAATACTTACTTTCCCCGAATTTGGAGATTTTATAATTATCTTCTGGTTGCTGATTTCTAGGTTACTTATAAAATGTGTAGAGGATATACTATGTATTACATTTACAATTTGGTGAGATTTATTTTATCTCACAGCATGTTCTATTACAGTAAATTGTCCAGTATCACTTGAACAAGAAGTGTACTCTGCTGTTAGATATGGTATTTTCTATATGGTTATTATGTCAAATTATTTTTCAAGTCTTCTATAAACTTGTTGATTGTTGTTGACTTATTTTCTTAATTACTAAGTTCTATAAAAAAAACTTCTCCTATGATAGTGGAATTTTAAATTTCTCCTGTTAGTTATATCAATTTTTGCTTTCTTTATTATTAAGTATAAAATCTAGTATTATTTTAGTTCCTTAATAGTGTAACATTTAGTTATTGTTAAATATTCCACATTGTCTCGGTAGTACTTCTTAAAGTCTACTTTGCTTGACATTTGTATAGCTAAAACAACTTTGCTTTTGAGAGTGTTTAGTTATATACCATTTTTCTTTCAAACATTTTGGGTCATTTATGATGTGTCTTTTGTAAGCAGTGTATTTTTAAAACCAATCTGGTAGTTGACATATATGTTAAGTAATAAGTCATATATCTGAATTAAATCTACCATTTTGCTCTTCTTCTAATTTTATAACCTATTCTATATTCCTTTTCTCCATCTTCTTATCCTTTACTAGATTAATATTTTTTATTCTTACGTTTTCATTTTCCCATTTAACTAATTCATTATACATCCTTTTACTCTGGTTTTTGTGGTTACCCTAGCGATTACTGCATTTACTCTTGATTTATTAGATTATGAATTAAATTAACTCTCTTAACTTTTCACAGTGTAGGGATTTTTCACAGTATTTCAACTTCAATTAACCTCTCCCACCATATTTTTAATTGATGTTATATGTCTAATATTAGGTATATTTTAAAGTCCATGAGATATTTTTATTGTTTTACAAAGTCAATATTCACATACCCACATATTTATACTTTTTGTTGATAATCATTTCTTACTGCATATCTTTGGTTTTGCCTGAAGAATACTTTCTAGGATTATCTGTAAGGTATGTCTACTACTCATGACAATGTAATTTTGTCTTTATCTAAAAATGTCTCTATTTTGCATGGATCTAGGAAGGATATTTTTAGCAACAATATAATTTTAGGTATGGTATTTCATTTCAAACAATAGTTTTTTGTCTTCTCCACTGTTTCTTTTGAGAAGACAAATATTAGTCTTATTGCTGTTCCTTTAAGGGAGTTGTGTTGTACAGCTGACCCTTGAACAACATGAGTTTGAATTGTATGAGTCCACTTAAACATGGATGTTTTTCGACAAGTACATACTATAGTAATACATGATTCACGGTTGGTTGAATTTGAGATGCAGAATTGTTAATAGGAGGCCCAACTGTAAATTATCTGTGGATTTTTGACTGCACAGTGGGTCAGTACCCCTAACCCTCATATTGTTCAAAGGTCAGCTATATTTCTATTTTGTTTTCCTCATTGTTTCTCATATTTCCTTCTTGGATCTTCAGCAGATTTATTATGATGTATTAAATATGGTATTCTTTATATTTATCCTGTTTGGCCTTCCCAGTCCTTCTTATATATTTAGCTTGACGGAAAAGTCAATCAAGTCAATCCACTTTTATCAATTTGGAAAAGTCAAGCCTATTATCTCTTCAAATATTTATTTTGTTCATTCCCTCTCTGTCTTTCTTCAAGACCTCTTCTTACACATATGGTACCATTATCACTCCAATATATTTGTTATTTTTATCTTTTTTTCTCTCTCTGTTTCAGTGTGGGTATTTTCCTAAATCTTGCTATGGACTAAATGTTTGTGTTCCCCAAAATTTACATGTTGAAGCCCCACTCTCCACTGTGATGTTACTTGAAGGTGGAGACTTTGGGAAATAATGAGGTCATGAGGGTGGAGCCCTCATGAATGGGATGATCTCTCTCCCTCTGTCATGCAAGGATACAGCAGGAGGGTGGTCATCTGCAAACCAAGAAGAGGTCTCCCACCAGGAACTGAATCTGTCACTATCTTGATCTTGGAATTCTTAGCCTCCAGTACTGTGAGAAATACGTTTTGTTGTTTAAGTCACCCAGTATATGATATTTTTGTTATAGCAGACCAAACTCACTAATATAGGACTAATTTTCCAGTTTATTAATTTTTTCTTCAATCATGTCTGGTCACCTATTAACCAAATCTACTGAATTTTCCCTTTTATTATTGCATAGGAAAATCATACAGTAATTATCTGTTTTTTTCCCTTCCTCCCTTCCTCCCTTTCTATTTTTTTTAAACATTTTACAGTTAGCTACTAATATTCTTACCACATAGTTTATTTCATGAAAACTAGTCATAGTTATTTTAAAGTATTTATTTGATAATTCTAAAATTATCAAAATTTTTGATAATAGTGTTTATTTGATAATTTCTAAAATTTTTCTCTTGTTAATCTGTTTCTTTCATCTCTTTTCTCTTGGTTATTCCTCATCTAAAATCAAATTTTAAAAAAATTTAAGGAATTCATAGAGAATTCACTCTTAGTTTTGGATAGCAGTTGATATAGGAGTATACCTTTTCCTCTAAGTGGAACCAAGGGTTGAGATGATTTGAAGTTCGGCTTGAATCTTTGTCTATTTTCAGTCTATCCTTATCTTATGGTGAGAACTGTCTGGTATTCCAACCTGGGAATTTATCCAGGGACTATCTTCCTTGGGTAATTGAAGTCCGATATTTGTTCTACATTTCTTAATGACATTTCTGTTCTCAATCCACCATCAACCTTGTTGGAATTGGCAAATACCTCAAGGGAAAAAGTTGTGCTAGATGTTGGGATCACCTCTTTATAATTCTTTTCTCTTCAAGTCTTTGCTGTCCTGAAAGCTACATAATGCTTCAACTAATCAAGTTTATCTATTGCTTAAATATTTTAGCCAGCTTTTAAACATTACTCTTTGTTTTTTTGAGAGAATACTTCTGCAACAAGAAAGACATCCATATTTATCCTGGGTGTCTCCAGTGTTATTCCCTCCCTTCTGCTAAATCTGAGCTTTGTCTCCTGGTACCCACTCTCCACCAGTGCATGGCAATTAATATTGCTTTTACCTGTTACTGCAAATGCTATCAAGCTGAAAGACACTTTAAGTAACAATCTTTTTTTCACATTTTTACTTAATTTTTGGCTTAAAAATGTTTCTTATATCTTGGTTCATTGATGAATTTAACATTTTGCATTATATATTTTTTTCTAGTCTTTTTGTTCCCTGCACCCCACTCAAAGGATGATCAAGTTATACTTGGCATACAAATGCAAACAGTGGAGATTTTAAGTATGGTAATTATTTTATAAATAGTATATTTTAAAAATAAATGATTACTTTGAAATATTAAAATAATAGCTACAATAGAGAAAAAATTGAACTATATTATTCAAAGAATTTCTACTCATGGGAGATATTTCTGGGCTTAGATCAGGAAGTGACTTGTATAGAACCATGGAATTATAAAAGTGGTAAAGTGATCTGCCAATTCCAGACTTATATGCCCAATCTACTAGTATGAAGTTTTAATTTTAATAATTCACTTTCTTAATGTTATATTTAGTTTTGTTTCAAGTATGTGGTCATCTTTTTAGTTTTGCTACCTATCAGTGTTTTCTTTTTTATGTTTTATTTCTTTATGTATTTATTTTTATTCTGCCTCTGAAGATTCCAATATGTGAAGGTTGTATGGATCTAATTCTTTTCTTTTTATTTCTCCTGGGTTTCATTCTTGCTAAAGTATTTTTCTTTGATTTTACACTATTCAGTTGTGCTCTCAATCATTTGATTTTTTTTGTCAGTTGTAGTATTTTATGGTCTAGTTTGATTTATCTTCCTCCAGTGAGGATCTGAATTTGCTTCAGGCAGATAACTCATGCCACTAACATCCAAGAACCCTTTAAATTAAATTTTAGCCCCACTTGTTTTCATAGTACCCAATGTGAATATCAGCAGCTGAGCCTTTTGAAGGCAGGCCTTTAATCATGAACTCTCAAGTGAGATTTCTACACCCTTTCATAAGTATAAGGAAAAAGAAAAAAATGAATTTGTTATTTTTCATTGAAAATTTTCTGATATAATGTAATAAAGTGACTTTTATGACATACTGGAATTGTAAAAGTAGAGCGAGATAGGCAAAATTGTGTAAAACAAAGTTAAATGTCTTAAAGACCATATAATGATTATATACTAGGACTTTTCTATTTTTAGTATCTTGCTATGAAAATGCTTATATGTACATGAGAAACACTTCATTGTTTATGGAACCAATAAAAATTCAGATTTCAGATACATGTTATACTTTGCTCTATAGTGTCCATTCCTAACAGAGATTCAAGATACAGGGAAATAGACACCTCTGTTCAAACTTACTGTTTTTTGAAATTCTTTAAACATAAACATAGAGAGGTGTACCTAAGTGTAAATTTGTATGTATGAAACATACAGAAATATGGATAAATTTGTTGGAGGAAAGAGAACGTACTTGAGGAGGAGATGAAGAAGTATTAAATTGATTTTAAATGTGAAAATTTATAAATGCAACAAAAATTGGCGAACATTTAAATAAGAAATCTTTCGAATTTAGAATGTCATTTTGGTTAGTTTTCATTGATGTTTGCATTATCGAGGCTGTAATGTCCTTAAATTTAATTATGTCAAATGTGATGAAGTGCCTCCATATATAGGAAAAACAAATTTTATAATAATAGCAAACTCATTTAATATTCATCAAATTCACTGTAGAAGTATTGTTTTTATTTTTCTAACAGCTTTTTCCCCTTAACTAGCAAGATATAATCATTCAGTAATATAGAAATCTGTCAAGAAACCCAACAGGTTGCTTCAAAGTAAAAATCCTGGACAGCAAAAATAGAATCGGGGTCAGCATAAACTCATTGAAAATAGTTTTTTGTAACAAGGATTTTAATCCCCAGGCAGTTGTTACATAAGCTTTGGCCATTCACCCACTCGCTGCAGGTCTTCCCTTCCTTGTTTAGTAAAAACAGACACCAGTAGACTTGAAGAATGTCACTGAATAGCAAAATGCTACTATTTCTTGCTTGTAAAAAGTGTTGTACTGCAAATAGATAACTTGTTACAATTGCATGCCTGATAAGTTGAAAAAAAAAAAAAAAAGAAAACACACAGATGTAGAGAATGGACTTGAGTATAGGAAGGGGGAAGGGTAAGCTGGGACGAAGTGAGAGAGTAGCATTGACATATATACACTACCAAATGTAAAATAGATAGCTAAGGGGAAGCAGCCGCATAGCACAGGGAGATCAGCTCAGTGCTTTGTGACCACCTAGAGGGGTGGGATAGGGAGGGTGGGAGGGAGATGCAAGAAGGAGGAGATATGGGGATATATGTATACATATAGCTGATTCACTTTGTTTTACAGCAGAAACTAACACAACACTGCAAAGCAATTATACTCCAACAAAGATGTTAAAAAAAAAAAGAAAACTAACAAATTTATTTACTTCAGCAACTGCTTGAGGAAGGCTAGGATAAATTAAAATATTTAGGGTATAAACTTTTTTTTCACTTTCACTAAGTGTTAAAGTGAAAGATTCAAAGAAATATATAGACTCTTATCAACTCTGAGTAATCAGATTATAGATAGCTATAGATTTCTGCCAGGAAAATTATACTATTTTCATGATAAAAATCAAAGAAAATATATTTTTTTCTTACCCGAGTTAAGGATGAATTTTAAATGTGAAAACTTGGCTCAGCTCTTTAAAGGTAAACTAGCTGCTAAAAATATGCTTCTTTCCATGCATACTATGTAAGAAGGTAGAGAGAGCTTAAAGAATAAAAGTAGAAACTGAATTTTCAACATGTTTTTATGCTAAATGTTTCCCAAAAATTTGTGAGAAAGAGCAGATGATAGTTATATTTAATTAAAGCACTACTAGAATTTGGTCTCTTATTGGAATACTTCTGGTTTTTTGAGAATTTAATTATATATTAAAATATGTATACTTCACATCAATTATTTTTAGGGAATATTAAAGGTAGAGTAAAATTAGAGCTTATTTTTATTTGCCAACATAGAAAGGTATTTTACTTATTGGTGTTTTAAAAACCCCAAAGTGTTATGTATGATTTTACTCTCTACAGAAGTAAAATTCCATTTTAAAAATTAATGATCATTATTTATGACATAATTATGTTGTTGCAAAACACACTGGACAATATCAGTTGTATCTTAAAGTTGTACAGGAACATTGTTAATAAATACCCACTAATAATACTTGATGCAAAAAGAATTGTTAGGATAGGTAGTTGTAACACTCTGTAAACACAGAGAGTATGATTTACATGAGTGAGCAATATCATAAATTAGCAGCAAATGTCATTAACATTTAATTTTTTGAGGCAGTGACAATAAATGGCAACTGTAGTAGAATGTATATGAAGTTGTAATTTCAAATGAATATAAAGAGCAATGTTTAGTTATATAAACTACTATAAGAAAAAACAGACATTGAAATTTAAAACGTATTAGCAATTAAATCACCCCCATTGAAGGAAATCACCAAAAAAAAAAACAAAAAAAAACTATAACATGTAACAAATTGAATTAAATACCTCAGATATATGAGCAATATTATATGATATTTGTCTTTCTCTGTCTTACTTCATTTAGTGTGATAATCTCTAGGTCCATCCATGTTGCTGCAAATGGCATTATTTTCCTCTTTTTTAATGGCTGAGTAATATTCCACTGTATGTATGTATGTATGTATGTATGTATATGTATATATATATATATATATATATATACACACACCACATCTTCATTATCTATTTATCTGTCGATGGACATTTAAGTTGCTTCCATGTCTTGGCTATTGTAAATAGTGCTGCAGTGAACATTGGGGTGCATGTATCTATTTGAATTATGTTTTTCTCTGGACATATGCCCAGGAGTGGGATTGCAGGATCATATGGTAGCTCTGTTTTTAGACAAACAATCTTAAAGGGTTGGTGGATCAACATGTCCATCCTCTGATTTTCTTTACTTCATATTTTGCCATATTTGCCCTATCACATTTTCTTAATGAGGTTATAGTCTCTGTCACATTAATATAAATTGCTTAATTAATTCCCCTCATATCATTAAAAACAATGTACTTCATTAATGCCACTGAGACTGAAAATAAATATGACATTAGAAAATCAAAACTCTTGTGAATCTCACTATAGCAATTGTTGGAATAAAATAGTCCAAGTAAATAATACTGGCCTACTTTGTGTAAAGTCTTCAATGTGTCCTTTCATAGTTGATAGGCATTTGTGTTATTTCATATTTTTAGCTATTATGAATAAAGTTTCTATAAGCAGTGTAGTACAGACTATTGTACAGAAATGTAATTTTATTTCTCTAGGAAAAATACCTAGGAGTGAGATTGGGGATCATATGGAAAGTGAATGTTTAAGTGTATATGACAGTAACAAACTGTTGCATAAACTCGCTAACTCGTTTTGGACTACCACCAAACATGTACGAGAATTCCAATTGGTACACCTTCTTGCCAACACTTGGGATTTTCGGACTTTGAAAATTTAGCCATTGGTCATTTTAATGGATGTGTAGTGGTATCTCTTTGGAATTTTAATTTGTCTTTCCCTGAGAAATAATTATGTTGAATGTGTATTTCATTTGTTCACTTCCTATCCATATATCTTTCTTGGTGAAGTATCTGTTCCAATTTTCTGTTGGGTTTTGTTGAACTTCTTAGGGAATGTTAAGAGCTTCCTGAAGTCTGGTACTAATTTGACCCATCTACCTAGGAGAGATAAATCTAAGGTTTTTCTAATTTGTCTGGTAAGAATGAGACCTTTCACAGCTTTGTATGAGTTCCAGGGATTGTTCAGCCTACTACTTTCTTGTGTCATTTTTTTACCCGGCCTCAGATAAATTCCTTTCATTCATGTGTAGATCTTTAATATCTAAAGGACTTTTATGGGTACAGAAAAATTTACAGTTTATAGTTCGGCTAGTGCTCACTGTGTTAAGTTCATAACATATTGTCTTCATTATTTAATTATAAATTTTAAAACTAATAAACTTGTCAATAAATCTCATTAATCAAAAATTCTTAAACATCGTTTTAAAGCATAATTAAATGTCTCAGAAATCATGATTATTGTTTAATTAAACTCCTCTAAGTATTTAAAATACCAGATTAAAAAATAAACAAATTACAAAAGTGTGATTAAAGTTATTATATCTGCTACTGTCATTGCACACTTTTATTTCTTTATTATCCCTGTAGTCATGTAAATCTTACTGACATATAGGAGTACTTATGTTTATATATCCAGGCTGAAGAAATAAGAACATTTGTTTATGGATTCTGAGTTGGCAAGGCCAGAGTGATTTTCAATTTATGTTCATGGTAGGAAAAAAAGGATTGCTTGAGTTTTCCATATTAATTTGAATTTATGGTTTGTTAGACTATTCTTACTTAAATAACCAAGGAATGTCCCTCTTTTGTAATGTCACTAAAACTTTTCAAGCCTGTGACATTTACTCCAGTCTACTTCCTTCCCAACTTTACCAAGTCATATACAAGATATTTGACCCCAGTTTAATATTTATATCATTATTACTCTTTGTATCACAGGGTTCATCAAGAGGTTTTATCTCCCAGAAAGTGAGAGGCTGATTTTGTTTATTTCATCTCCATCTAGGTACACTTGGATAATCTCTTTATTTGCTATATTCCACATACCTGAACACAGGTTTATTTCCTATACTACTCCATCCCACCCAACAGGTTGGTTTATTCACAGTTCCACATCTCTCTTTACCCAGCTAGGAGAAAATGTATTTATACTGTATAAGTGATGTATAATTAATAAAAGAAACCAAACACCTGCATATTATAGCATATATATAATATTTATATATGTATATAATTATAGCATAATTCTATCTTCATATGGTTAAACTTTATATCAAAACTCTTTTTGGTACTTTTTATGTTTATTTTCATGATTTGATTATAAAACTATTCTCACAGCTTTTTGTACTCTCAACTTCTTTGAATAAAGTATAATTATTTTCAATATTTGATGTCAAATTATAACAGTTTGAACAGGGGGAGGCCCTATTGGCGGACCCTTTGTCCTTCCAAAATTATTTTAGAGATTTAAAAAAAATTTTTTGGCACTAAGTACATGTGCTAGGTGTACATCTCTTTTTCTTGCATTACAACATGTAATGAGCTACTCTCCAAGTAATGGACATTTCTTTTAGAAGAAAATATTATTTCAAACCAAATCTTGATGATAGGGATATATAATAGATTTATTTCATTTAGTAAGTATTTATTTAGCATATTTTAAACACACAGGGTTGTTTTATGCATGACACAACCAAATAAGATCCTTTTCTCTTAATTTTATATTAAATTTAGCTCAAGTGGAATTATCTTATAATTTATTTTTATTACTATTATTGCTGTTGCTGCATTTATTATTAATAAATTTATCATAGTACTATGTTTATTTCCACTTATAGTGCATAATATATAAAGGATTTAGGGTTATTATGTGATCTTAGTATTTGCATACTTTCATATTTCAAGAATGAATACATATTTTAGGGCTGAAGGTCATAATTTCAATTTGTTATTTTTTGTAAACTAGGACTTTACGCAATGGAAAAATGTATTATCACTAATGTGTAGGCAATTACTTAGCTTGCCATGACATGTTGCTTCAAATTTCAGGGTATCTCTGAAATAGCTGAAAGAATTAGAAACTATTGATATGCCTTCTGGTGCAGCAACTTGGCATGTTGATAGATTAGTATTCCCAACAAAACACCACTCTAATTACACTGTAATCACAAGGGTCAACGTACAGATCTTCTTTTTGATCGTGCTTCATATCTTTTCCTTGCTGAATCAATAATTTAATATGGAACTCTTACTTTCAGAGAGCGAAGCTCATCACCTTCCCAATTTATTGGTTTACCTGTGCCTACATAGCAAGTAATAATAGAAAGAAAGATACAAAAAAAAAAAAAAAAGCACAAAGAGGCTATCAGAGATTTCTTTTTCTTTGTATTATTCCATATGTATTTATTTGTCTTGAGTTTTGTTGGGGAGAAGGAGATGGGAGGAGATTGGCCATTGCATTGCTCCAAACCCGAAAATAGAAAACATTTGCTAATTGAGAGCAGTGTTTCTACTAATCTAGTAAGAAGTATAGAAAAATAGTAATAATAAAGTCTTCTTTTCCTTCATCGTAGATAGCGGTAAATCAGCTATTTGCATTTAAACTGTATAAATATCCCAACATTTCTCATAAAAGGAAATCAGAAATGAAATCCTCACAATTGGTCAGATTTACTCTGATGGCAAACAGGTTATAAATGAAAGTTAGTCATACGTTGCTTAATTTCATTCTTAGAACACATAACATAATTAATATTTTTGACTCTTTAACAGGATCAGATTTGGGGGTATTAAGATATTCTTGCTGAGACTGATTTGAGTAGCATGTGTGGCCAAATATACTGGGAACAGGCAAACCTGTACTGTGGTCCATCGTTTTTTTTCCACTAACTAGAATATCATTTTAATCTCCCAGTGACTTAGTTTCCTTATTTATAAAAGGTGGTTGATGAATTAGGTAATATTTAATATTCTTTCATATTTGATCATTCTGTTTTTAAGTTTTCAAAGAACTTCTGGTGAAAGTAGGTCTGAAAGAGAAGAAAATGGAGAGGCTGATTCAGGATGGTGAGATGATGATATTCCAGCCACATGTCAAAAAAAAAAAATAGTCCTCAGTTTAAACTTGTCAGTTCTATATTTTATTTGTTCTGCAATATGTAAGAAAATTGCACACTAAATGTATGTCAGGCCACAAAATATTCATCAATAAAGTAGAATAAGAGGAAAATGTACATGTAATCAGTGTAGCTACCCAGATGAGATCTTGTTACTATTAAGAATTATATTGCTCCTGTATTTTCCCTCTAATCATGCCTTTAATCATCCCAAGCCCAGACATATTTTTCTTCTTAAAGTATTCAAGCTCTAATTCCATGTCAAGTAAATATTCCTTGAAACCTAATATTCCAAATATTTAATTCCAAGTGTTTCTCACCCACCTATTTCCATAATTATTTCCATCGATTAATCTATTAAATACAAGGTCTTCAAATTTTGGACATCCCTCGCACTTATGATTCTATTACTGGGGAGTATTTTGTTATCAAATTTGACCTCCATCCATTGACAATAATCTTACTTGCTTACATCCAAACATTACATATTTACATTTAAACCGACATATGTGATGGAATAGAATACTGTGTGGCTGGAGTGTGGCGATGTTGGAGGGTAGTTTAGGATTCTCAACTTTCATTAGCATGAGAAAGGGAAATTCTGAAAGCAGCTAGAACTGAAATGACACCTGGTGGACCCAATGTATATGCGATCCAGATAAAATCTTCTTGAGCCCCCCCAACCAATCTCATGGCCTATGAAAATCCAAGTCTTCTCTGAAGATTTTTACTAATTTCATCAGCACTTTCATTATCCTGGCCTCCTCTGCTTCTCAGGTGGTGACTTCTTAAATTGTCACGTTTGTTCTGTTCCATGCTGAGGCTCACATGAATTTTAGTTGCTGTTTTTGTTCTCTCAATTAAAAAATATTTACATAAAACAATCATTTATTTAGTAGATGTACTTAATATTTGGCGGGAGTTTTTCATGGAATCATATCATGGATCACACAGGCTAAGCCATCTTTATGAAACCCACAGTTGTTGGTTCCTTGCTTCTTTTCTCTTCACAGTGTCCTTCTGTTATTCAGAGCAGTTCAATTCTTAACTGACTATACATCCTTATTTGCAGGCCCACATAATTGAGGTATACAGCAGGAAAAAAATTATCCACAAGCACCACTCTCTTACCTAGTATATTCCCTAGTGTGCAATACACTAGGGAAGAGAGTGGTGCTTGTGCATAATTTTCTTCTTTCAGAGACAGTATGTAAAAGGGATTTATTATCATACAGAGCTGGATCCAAACCTGATTATACTGAGGGGAGAGAGGCTGTAGTTATGGACATTTGTGTATGATTTTTAGGAGCCAATCCAAGTAGAAATCCTTAGCGAGACCAATGTCAAAGAGGCTATTTCTAACTCCTGGTAATTAACGTACACTACAATGACTGAATGATTATACATTGGCTTAGTTTCCTAGCAGTTAGGCTTCCTATCAGCATGTTAACTGAGATTAAGACATTGGCATTGGGTTCCATCATAAGATCTCAGAGAAACAGAACACATTAAGCTATAATCGAAAATTGATCAGTTACTCTAATCACAGTCTTAAGTATTCTTTCTCCTGAAGGTGGATACTTAACTGCCCCTTGTCACTGTAGTGTGTGGTGTGCAGAAGGGATTCGCTTCATTCTTTCTTCCTCTGTTCCGTCCTCAGGATACAGAATGACTGATGTGTCTGTGTTTCAGAAGGGGTCTTTCACAGTTTGTGAGATTTTATACCCAATTCCCAATCTTTCTTGTAAGCATTCTGTCATGGCCCTTAGGAAAGAGGTAGCAATTGGATGCAGATTTACCCTGAATCTAGGACTCCCAGAGAAACTAAAGTGTAATTCCAAGCTATACTTGAAAGTTGAAAAAAATTGTTAAAAGTTGGTCTGCTTTGTTCTCTCCAGTGTTTGGTGACTTCCCTCTCCATTTATTGCTGCCAAAGATGAAAGTTACGTGTTACATCTTTTCTGAAAGGCACTTGTCATATTTTGGATTTTTAGTAATTAGGTGGTCACTTTGCCTAAGATCTCTGATTGGTTTAACATTTTTGTTTTTGGATTATCTTAATTATTCTCACTTTTAGTGTTGGAGTGACATTTCCCTGCATATTTCTGTATTCCAATGGAAGCAGCAGTTTTAAGGCATGCTTTTTTAAACAGTAATCTCACTTTGCAAATTACAAACTTATCAATAGCAGGATATTTTACTAAAGCATTTAAGATAATACAATATTTTAATATAAAATAAAGTGATCTCATGATAATGAATAACTGATATTCCAATATCATAAGAAAGTAAAATTTTATAAGAATATTAATTACATGAAAACATTAAAGATGACTCCTTCTGAATGAAAGTCTCACATGTACTAAGTACAATATGGATGAAACTTGAAGACACTGTGCTAAGCAAAATAAACCAGAAACAAAAGGAAAAATACTGTATGATTGCACTTGCATGAGGTACTTACCATAGTGAAATTCATGCCGACAAAAAATAGAAAAACCTCCCCTAGCAGTTGCCAGGGGAGAGTTATTGTTTAATGGGGACAGAGTTTCAATTTGGGAAGATACAAAAATTATGGAAATGGATGGTGGTGCTGGCTACACAACAATGTAAGTTATATAATGCCCCTGAAATGTACAGTAAAAATGATTGAAACACTAAATTTTATGTTTTGTATATTTGACCATAATAAAAAAAGACAAAAATGTTATTTTCAAGTATGTATTACACCCACTGACAAGTTGTTTTTTCTAAAGCTGAGATTAAGAAAATACAGGAGGAAATGAGAGCATCTTATTTTGCCGGAATGTAATAAAGCGCTCAAGAAAAAGGAAGATGCATTGTCAAAAAGACATAGAAGCCAGGCTAAAAACATTCCCAATGGCCAAAATTGGAACAATTTGAGTGACAGAGTAAATAACAGCACTGGATTATAACCCAAATAATAAAATAAATATGCATGAATCCATACTGATACAAGGAAATGATTGAACAAAGGCATAAAATGGGAGGAAAGGGATAACGCCTCTTTGCAAAATTAGTAAATATAGAAATAATAAAATAGAAAAACAACATTAGTAACCAACCACCACAGTAATAATTGCTGCAGGCAAGATCCACAGATCATGCTAATACTAGAGGGTGAAAGTTTAAGGAGAAAATATTTCCACAGTTTCAAAGGATATTTCTCAATATATTTTTTGATTACAGGTGGAAAAAAGATAACATTATATTGGAGAAACATGTTTGATGATGTAGAGTTTGTATTTTTTCCCTTTGCGATACATATGGATAGATGTCACGTTCCCCTTGATGTCATGACTGAGAAGGGCGCATCACCCCTGTAGTGTTCTCCCCCCAAATTCATGATGTCACCTGTCTCATGAAAAAAAAAAAAAACCCTCAAAACCGCACAAATTGATGGAATCTACAAAATTCTAAACCAGTAGTTTTAAAAATTGTTAAGATCTAGAATGACAAGACTGAGGATCTGTCATGGTTTGGAGGATGAACAGATCGATGACAGTTGAATTCAGTGTGATACTGAATTGTATCTCAGAATAGAAAAAGGATATTAGTGAAAACATGGTGAAATATGAATAAATTCTGTAGTTTAGTTAATAACTAATATCTTAGTTTCAGTAATTGTGCCATAGATATATAAGATGTTAAATTAGGGCACACCCTACCCCATTTTTGCAACTGCTCTGTTAGCTTACAATTATTTCAAAGTAAAAGGTTTTTAAAATAAAAATAAAATAAAAATATCACCCATTTATTAGGACAGGACTTTGGGAGCAATCATTTCTCTCTTTTTTTGCAGGGGGTGGGGTTATTTTCGATATTTGAAAGTAACGAAAGAGTATTTATTTACTTGGGTGTATATTCATCCGTTAATTTATTTAAGGGTATTCTAATATTTAATTTTCACTCAATTACTTAGGTTTTACAACATATAAATATAAAATATTAATCATCTTATTTTTAGAATTTTTAGTTAGCATTTTAATGTAATATTTAACACAGTTTCTTATTTTGGAGTCTGCTATCGTATATTAAATGCAATATACATTTTCTCCTTTCGATAAGGACTACCTGGAAAATTCACGTTAACATTGCTCTGTTAAAGTCTAATTCTTGTGTTAACTGCTGTTGGTGAGTAATTTAATTGTTAATAACTTACCAAAGCTTTATGAAGCTGATTATTAAATTGTCATTATTTACCTTATTGTTCACAAAATGCTCAGAAAATAAAAAAACAGTATCTGAAGAACAGTAGGACAATCTAAAAGGAATACTTTCTCTGCTCTGCTGTCTAGTGTTTAGTTACAACCATTTCTAAAATGAAAGAATATTTTCTAATTGTGAACTCAAAATCTACAATGAGAATATTAAAAGCAAAATGCTACCATTTATTCTCTAACCAAACAAAAACAGATCTAATGCAGACAGAACATCTTCTTTCCATTCAAATCATGTCAAATCATTCCAGTCTTCTTCAAGGAAACTTTCAGTCACTAATCTATCAAACCATGAATTGTGTACAAAACACCAAAATAAATAAATATATAAAAACACTTCTTTGGGAATATGGAACCATCTGTTTATATTGCATACTCTCAGTTGCTACAAGAGTTGATTTCTGACTTGAAAGATTCATTCCCAAGGGTTGTAAGGCTATCTATCACTTTGCTCGACAAAGCAGTAGAAAATCTGACAGTTGTCAGAAAGGATTTCTATGAGCTTTCTAAAAATAAAAGGAAAGAGCAAACTCTTTTGATCTTTGTCCAGGTGATCTCAGCTCTAGAAAGTGCCAGTAGAGTGATTAGAAATGATCATTTCATTTTGAAAGATACTGCTAATTGATACTGAAATGATAATAATTTAGTCTCCAGAGTTAGCCTTGAATCAAAAAAGTAGATGACTTTTAAATCTGGGACCATCGGTGGAGATTATTCTACATTCTTTTTTCACTCTACACTGGTTTCTAATTCTGCAGTCTTTGTACCTTATAGTGCTATCCCCGCAACTCTTTATTACTCATGTATACCTTTGTGTGGAAATTTGACTTGTGCTGCCCTCCGTTCCTCCCTTCTTTCCATCTTTCTTCTACTCCTTCCTTCTGAGAAATATCTATAGAGTGTTTACTAGGCACTGGACTCTAGGCTAGAAGATCAGTACACCACTGTGAATAAAATAGTCACAGGTTTTAATCATACACAGATTGTGTGGCTTACTGTCTAGCAGATAAGAAAGACTGTAAACAACAAGTATAACACACATCGCTTGTATTCTACAATGCATCTCTTTAGCTAACCTCTGATATTAACCTTAGGTAATATCAGTTGTGGTAGACAGTTCTGGTGAGACCAGACTTACCTGGTGCTGACACTGTCCCAGTTCAAACACTGAGCATCTTATCACGTTTCTTTCCCAGTGCCTTCTCCAATACCACTGTAACTATATTGGCAACGGTGCACGTGCTGACAGGAAGGTTTGGGGAGTTGAGCCCCTGTAGGCAATCCTCAGCCAGTGGAAGGAGGATGGATAAATGCTCCAGCCTTTCATCTATTAGGAAGTCATTTCTGGGAGCCATTTTGAAAAATTCTCAAGGGTTGCTAGTAGAATTGAGCTTCTGTAGTTCACTAATGTGAAATATATAATGCACCCTGATAGAGAACTTTCTTTATTCCATAAATCATTCACTTTGTTCCATAATATCTCTATTCTGGGCTCAATCCTCCCCCCCCCCCCAAAAAAAAATATCTGCACCCAAGTCCTTATCTCAAGTTCTCCTTTTGGAGGATCAAAAATTTAAAAACTATACATTCATTGAATAAATATATAACTATAAATCAGATTAGTTTTGATGACTAATGAAAAATGTTATGACAGAGAAATATTGGTGGATTTTTCGGTGGAGTGGGAAGGTTTGTGAGGAGTTAATTCTGTTGGCCTGGAATTGGCCTGAGCAGCTTTCCTGAAATACCTATAGGGCACTGGCCCCTGCTTAAGGTATGAAATGCACTGGTTAATACAGTGGAACCTGTGATGAGTTTTGGGATGATTTGTTTCAGCTAGCTAGTGGTGTTTATTGAGATCAGTGAGGTTGATAATTTGTACTTTCGAGATTCCCGGAGGGCTCTGCCACAGCACTGTTTACATAACAAGAAATAGGCCTACCTTATTAGCAAGGTATAAGAATCTCCAGCTGAGACTCCATTTCAGGCTTCTAGGTGTTATGAGCCCACCTTGGTGGTTTCTGATCAGAGAGATAAAGAATATAGTCTATTATGGCTATTATGAAGCAAGAAAAATTAAAGCTTGAGTCTGTAATGCAACCATTGATCAAGATGCATATTCTTATTTTAATGCTGTTGCTGTATTATATCTTTTTTTCTAAAATAAATCATAAATTAGTGAGCATAGACCTTTTGGGTCCCATAAGTCTTTTCTAGCAATCAAATCCTGTCTAACTCTCAGTGTTATACAGGAGTAAATCACATTTATCTATGGGGAAGCTACATTATTTTTTCTTGTTACTGCTATTAAGAGCAAATTTTTCAATGTATTAACATTCAAAAAGAATCACTGTAACTTTCCATATTAAATTTAAAGAGGTAAACCTTATGATTATCTCAATAGAAAAGGCATTTGGCAAAATTCAATATTCATTCCTGAGAAAAACTTTCAGCAACCTAGGAATTGAAGGAAACTTTTTCAACCTGATGAAGAGCATCTTTGTAAAACCTACCACTGACATTATACTTAATGTTGAAAAATTTTGATCAAGAACAAGACCAGGATATCCACTCTTACTACTTATATTTAATATTGTAGTAGAGATATAACCAGTGCAATAAAGCAAGGGAAAAACGCATCCAGATTATTAAGGAATAAATAAAATTTTATGTGACATGAGATGATGACATAATTTTCTGTGTAAAAGTTTAATGGAAACTAAAATAACATGCTAGAATTATTAATGGGTTTAGTACGGTTTTAGGATGCAAATAATTGACAAAAATTTACTGTTTTCATACACTTAACAATGAATAATCAGAAACTTGAAGTAATAAAAGCAATCTATAATAGCATAAAAATGTGAAATAATTAAGAATAAATATGACAAAAGATATGTCAGATTTGTACACTAAAATTTGCAAAACATTGTTGAAAGTTATTTAAAAAGTTCTCAGTAAATGGAGAGATATACTTTGTTTATGGGTTGAATATCAATATGTAAGATGTAAATTTTCTCCAAACTGAATTATAGACTAATGCAATCCCAAAGTCCAGACAGGTTTTTTTTTTCCTGTAGAAATTAACAAGGTGATTATAAAATTCGACTAGAAATGCAAAGGACCTAGGTTAACCAAAAATCTGATAAACAATGTTAAACACAGCCAACTTTCAAGACTCATTAATAAGTTACAGTTATCAAGAAAGTGTGGAATTAGAGTCTAGGTAGATAAACTGATTAATAGAAAGAAAAATCCAGGATTAGACTTATATGTACATTGACAACTGATTTTAGGTAAATGTGCAAAGTATTCTTAAGAGAGAATGAATAGTCTTTTCAGCAGATGTTATTGAGACTGCGAGATATCTGTGCTTGTAAAGAGGTGTACACAAATGTTCTTAGCAACTTTGTAATAGCCATAAAAAAGAAATAACCTAACAGTTAATAAGGGAATGGATAAAAAAATTGTGGTGTATTCATATAATTGAATATTGCTCAGTGATAAAAACATATACTATAATACATATGTGAATTAATCTCATATTTATTATGCTGAGTAAAAGAAATCAGGCATAGGAGAGTACATACTTAATAATTCCATTTACATAAAACTAAGCTATTGTGACAAAAAGTACTTATTCTTTACATATAAGTCCATAATATACTGCTATTATTTTGTTTTAGAATGTAAATTATCTTTTAAAGCTATTAAAATAAGTAAAAATATTTTATCTTTATTTTTAGCATTTCCAGAGCTCTGTATTTCTTTGTCTAAATCCAGAGTTCTATTTGGTATCATATTCTTGTTTCCTATAAAGCTTCTTTAACATTTCTTTCAGTACAAGTCTGCAGGCAGTATATCTTTTCTGTTTTCATTTGTTTGAAAAATCTGTATTTCCCTTTGTTTCTAAAAGATATTTTCTCTGGGTATAATTTAAATTTTTTAATTTAAATTTAAGTTTTCTTTTTCTTTCATACTTGAAGGATGACACTCCAATGTCTTCTGGCTTAATTGTCTCTAATGATAATCTTTTGTATTTTATAACTTTTTGCCTCTAGATAATGCACATTATTTTCTTTAATTCCTTTTAAAATTTCCTTTTTATGTTGGGTTTTCATAAGTGTCTTTGATGTATCTGGACGTTTGTATTTGAATTTGTGTTAATGCATGTGTGTGTATGTCGGTTTTTATCTTGTTTTGGATTAATTCTGCTTCTTATATATTGTTTACTTTTTTAAAGTGTTCTTTGGAAAATTTCCTGACATTTTCTTTAAAAATTTACTCTCCTTTATTCTTTTTCTTCTGCAATTCCAATTACATTTTAAACAGTCTATTTTTCTTAGTACCTTGTTCTGTTGACTCTGTCTGTTGCAAAAGTTTTTTCCTTCTTCTTGCTCTTTTTTTGATGACGTGGTTTTTTTTAGTGAACTCTAGAAAAACCAGGTAGCATACACACATGGAACACTGAATCAGTCAAATAGGAGCTGACTTGTGTTTAGGTTTGGTAATTACTGTGGTTGCTTTCAGGGCAACAAAGCCTCAATTTCTCTTAATCATTCCTTGTATATGGGAGAAATAAAAGGATATTTCACAGCCCTTATTACAAACCTAAGACTGGTTGTCTAAAGCTGAGAAATCTATAGAAGTGCATAGAATTTTTGGCCAACATTATTGTCCATTTCATACAAAACAAATTCTCATCAAAGTTAATAGTGTTTACTGCGTAGACTCTTCTCAAATATCTAGTCATAATGATGCATACATTTACTTGCCAGCTACTGCACTGAACCAGAGAGGATGGATTTATCTGTATAAGTGGGATAGAAGAGCTAGGTATTAAGTTTGTAACCTGGCAAATAATATCAACAGGGAGTAAAAAATACACAGTGTTTGTATACCTGTGCAATTGAAAATGGGGTGAAGTGAAAATAATTATCAAGGTTAAGAGTTTAACATGGAACATCATTTAACAAAACTAAACAACTAGGTAGGCTTCTTGTATGGGTCTTAACATTAGAATAAAGTAATTATTTTCCAAATGGCACTGAAGTTGGAAAAACATATTCAAGATTACATATATTCTGTATGGACCTGAATGAATTGTATCCTTATATTTGTCTATTTGAGGATATCATTTACTACTTCAAAATACATAATAGCAATTGATGTGCTTTTTTAGGTTTTAGTATTTTCCTGTTACTATGGGGTCACTTTACTTGATCATCTGGGAATTTAAAATTATACCTTAAATGCAGCTTTTACTGTTGGTCATTCTACTCTATAGGAAATCCAAAAACTAAAAACTAAAACCAAACCAAAACAAAAAACTTTTCACTTTGTTTATCCATTCACCAGTGGATGGGTATTTAGATTATTTTTAGTTTTACGCTACTATGAATAAACTTCAACAAATATTTTTATACAAGTCATTTTGTGGGAATATGTGTTCATTTCTCTTTGGGTATATACTCAAAAGTGAAATTTCTGTATCTCACGGTAGATGTATATTTAATTTTAGAAGAAACTGGCAGTTATCCAAAAGTGGCTGCACCACTTTAAATACCTACACACAATTCATGAAAGTTCCAGTCACCCTACATCTTAACCAGTATATTTAGTTCTAATTTTAGTCATTGCAGTGGGTACAAACATTTCATTGTAGTTTTAATTAGCATTTTTCTGATGTATAATAATGTTGGCACTTTTTTGCATGTTTAGTTGATATATATCTTCTTTTGAAAGTTTATGTTCATATTTTTGTATATTTTTATTATGTTTGTCTTATGGAATTTAAAAAATTTTATTGTATTTTTAATCTGAAATATGTATGTTTATATACTAATATATTGATTTTTTAAAAATAGGCTTTTTAATAGAAATCTTTTTTAAATTGAAGTACAGTTGAACTACAGTGTTTCAGGTATACAGCAAAGTGAAATAGACTATTTTTTAGAACAATTTTAGATTTACAGAAATGTTAAGAAGATAATACAGATAGTTGCCATGTAACCTACACCCAGTGTCTCCTATGATTAACATCTTACATTAGTATGGTACATTTTGTATAATAATGAATTAATATTGATACATTATTATTAACTAAAATCCATCATTTATTTAGATTCCCTTAGTTTTTATGTAATGTCCTTTTTCTGTTCCAGGATTCCGTACAGGATACCACATTACATTTAGTTGTCCTGTCTTCTTAGGCTCTTCTTGGTTGTGACAATTTTTCATACTTCCCTAGTTTTTGATGGTCTTGACAGTATTGAGGAGTACTGGTTAGTTATTTTGTGGGATGCTCCTCTATTGAATTTTTTAAAATTATTTTCTTATAATTAGACTGTGGTCACTTCTGTGGTTACACAGAAGTAAAATACCATTTTCCTCAGTGTATGAAAGGTAAATACTAACAACATGATTTATCATTACTGATGTTGACCTTGATCACCTGGCTGGGGTAGTGTTTGTCAAGCTTCTCCACTGTAAAATTACTGTTTTTTTTTTTTTTTTTCCTACCTTTCCTGCTGTAGTCAGATTGTTCCAGCGTTGGCATTTAGGAACCCTTTCAGTTGACCACTCTTTCTCTATGGCTTATGGGATATGTTTTAATGCTTTTTACTTGCTTGTTAATTTTTGTTTTGTTTCTATTCTTCCTAGAACTTCCTTACTTTCTGCTCCAGGCTCATCTAGTATATTTCTCCAAAGAGTCTTGGAGGTTTTACTGGAGAATGTTATTTGAAAACACGATCTGGGTACCACTTTGTTTGTTACTACTGGGGTGTGGTTTCATCTAGGTCATCTCATCTGACAGTGCAAGGACATATGTGTGGGTACCAACCAGTATATAGGCACATACTTATAAATATTTCTATATGTAATCATCTGTATCTATATGAAGTGAAGTATGAGTACATACTGATGTCTCCAACTCATCTGGTACCACATAGATCAGTCTCATCTCATCCCCTTGCTTATCTATAAACTCCAATGTCAAAATGAAGAGAACTGGCTCCCACAATCCACCACCTATTTATTTAATTTAATTCCAGTATATGTATATAGTATCACAGTTATTAACCCATATCCACATGCCCCATGGAAATATTTTATAAACTAGAATACATACAACTCCTTTTGTCTTTAATCTTGCAGATTCTATTCATTCATTCATTTCCAAATTGGTTTATGTTGGCACCACTTCACCCTAATTTAAGTGAAGGTGTTTCATACATTTTTAATACTGTTAAAGTCTCATCATTGTATGGATTCCTTACTAGGGTCTCCCAACCTCCAAAATGATTCTTAAAATTTTGCATAAATTCAAGTTAACTTGTTGTGTTTTAAAGTTTATGGGTTTTGACAAGTGCATAATGGCATGTAGGCACCATTACACTATCGTACAGAATAGTTTCACCATGCTAAAATTCCTCTCTGCTTCACTCATACAACCCTCACAACTCACCCCAACCCCAGCTCCTGGCAACCACTGATCTCTTTTGTCTCTGTATACTTGCCTTTTCCAGAATGTCACGTAATTGGAACAGTATGGTATATAGACTTTTCAGACTGGATTTTTTTAACTTAGCAATATACATTAAAGTTCCTCCAGATCTTTCATGGATTGATAGGTCGTTTATATTTTATTGCTAAATAATACTCCATTATATGGATTTCTACAATTAGGTTATCCATTTATCTTTTGAAGGACATCTTGTTTCTAGTTTTAAAGAAATTATGGCTAAAGCTGCTATAAATACTTGCGTGCAGGTTTTTGTATGGACATAAGTTTTCAAACCAGTTGGATAAATAAATACCTAGGAATGTGATTTTTGGATTGCACGGTGAGATTATGTTTGGCTTTGTAAGAAATGGCCAAACTGTCCTCCAGAGTGGCTGTACCTTCTCACCAGAAATGAATGAGAGTTTGTATTGGTCTGAATTCTCATCAGCATGTGGTTTTGTCAAGTTTTGTTATTTTAGCCATTGCTGTTGTTGTTTAAATAATGTTGTTATTTTAGCAATTCTAATTGGTGAGTAGTGGTTTCTAAGTTTTTAAATATATGTATTTCCTAATAATAAATGAGGTGGAACATCAGATATGTGTTCTGCAAATATTTTCTCCAAGTTGTGGCGTGTTGTTCTCTCGGCAGTGTCTGTTATGGACATCCGTTTGTTCTAACACTATTTGTTGAAGAGATTACTCTTTCTCCACGGAATTGCCTCTGCTGTTTCTTCGTCAAAAATCAGTTGTCTCTATTTCTGTGGGTCTATTTTTGGGCTCTTTCTTCTGTTCCATTGTTCTATATGTCTCTTCTTTCACAATACCACACTGTCTTGTTTACTGTAGCTTTATAGTGAATCTTGAGTTTGTAGTGCCAGTTCTGTTGGTCCACACGGATATTCTTTCACTAATATCACACTGTCTTAATTAGAGCATCCTTCTAATAATTCTTGAAATCAGGTAATGTGAGTCTTCCAACTTTGTTCTTCTTCTTCAGTATCATGTTAGCTATTCTTCATCTTTTAGCTTTCCATATAAACTTCAGAATCCGTTTATCAATATTTTAAAAATTCCTCACTGGGATTTAGATTGGGATTGAATTGAATCCATATGTTAAACTTGGAAGAATTGATATCTTAATTATAATGAGTCTTCCATTCCGTGAACAGAGACTCTGTCCTCATTCATCATTAATTTTTCTTGAGGGTCTTTTTTTAGATGTATATGTTATTTAGAAGTATCCTGCCTAAATTCTAAATATGTAAGGATTATCCTGCTTCGTTTCCATTATTTACGTCTAGTTTATTTAGTTGATATCTATCATTTTAAGTATGTTAAAGTTTGTGTTTTGACCCAGAGTGTGCATATTTTGGCCAACGGCTCATTGTTCTTGAGAAGAATGTGTATTCTGCTGTTGTTGGATAGAGTATTCCATAAATGTCAATTAGATCAAGTTATTTAACAATAGGCAAGCAACATAACTTTCCAGGATTCACATTTTTTCTTTTAAATTCTGTAAAAGGCTTTGTAGTTTGAAAGTTTAGCAAATTTGTTTTGTATTTAATGGCCTATAATATATGTTTCTGCTACATGGTGGTAGAAGAGAGATGGGATAGGATTAAAAAAAACAGAACATGTTCATTTCAATATACTGCATCCTGGTAATTTTAATTATAATATGCAGCATGGGGGCACACACACACACACACACACACACACACACACAAGCAAATGGAAAAAACAGTAACAAAAACAAGATCTGTTTCATGACCTAGGTGGAGAGAAAAGTTAAAGGAACCCCAGTCCTATGTAGGTGATATAGCCATACTTAGTAGAAAATTACAGAGAACCCTCGTCATTCCCTAGAAAATTAAAGATTAGCAGTTCAGGGTAAGTCAGAATCCTCTAATGCTAAAAAGGTTAGCCTAAGAAAGGTTCTTGGGCATCACAGAAAATTTCTTTAAAGCAAAAGAATATAATCGGAAATCATCTGAAGACCCTATCGGTCTTTTTGTAATCACACAATGGAAGTTATCCTAAGAATCTACCAACATTTCTTGAGCTATTATAAATTCCGTTTCATAAATTTCCCTCCTATTATAATGTTCATTTGAATATATATTAAATTGTTGAATACCAGTCTCTCATTTCTGCTCTGAATGTCATTTGAAATATCCTTAAGTATCCGAAGGTCAGTAATGTTAAAATGAATATTTTCAACTGATAGTGTCTCTATTTGTGGCAGACACTTAAAAGGAGGCTGCATAATTTTCAGACTTTATATACGCCATTTAAAAGCACTTTCTCTTTCTGTATTCTATTCTGTCTCAAAGCCATACAAAGTCATTTTCCATTTTTAGCACTTACATTCTATTTACTCTTGAAAATGACCTTTTAATGCTCCTTAGTTTTCAACTAATGTAAACTTACTGTATTCTGAAATGAACAAATAATGAAGGTTGCTTATACTTGGAACTCTTTTTGATATATATTGTTAAAAATCATATATAATCTTAATAGAATCCAAGAAATTCAACTCCACTAGAACCATATTTTGTTATGTGTCTTAGTTTTCTTGTTTTAGCTTGGAACACACAGAAATGAGGTTGCAAAAGACGACATGAAGCCTTTCAAGACCTCTCATTCCTTTCACATAGCACTTAGCATTGATTCATAATATCTTAGATCTGATCGGGGCATAAGACAAACTGCAATCTCAATAAATATGCTTGTTTTTACAATAAAGACACTAATGTTCATTGATATAAAGTACATTTTCAGGAATTAGCCAACTATTCATAGCAGAGCCTAGGCTTTAGTTAAATTTCTTTTCTTTTTTCCCATATCAGTACATAGTTTTGCATTTTGTTAGGTCTGGGCTTGTTTATTTGATTTTACCTTTTGGGCAGTGGGGATAAATGTCCTGCCTTTCCTTGAAAGTACAGCATTTAACTCTGCCACAGATAGTAAGAGATTAATAAGTAGCTATTGTGGTGGTGTCCTTTTATCACTTTAATTTACCCTTAAGACATTCCTGTGAGTTATGAAAAGCTGTTACAGTTTTCAAATTTTATAGATTACCACATTGATACACAAAGGTTTTTAGGACTAATATCAAAGTCTTTGTGGAATCGGGTCCAAAATTCAGTTCATTGACTTCTAATGATCATGCATTTTCCATGGAAACACAATGTCTTGTCAAATAATAACATTTGATTTTTTTTCTCTTTTACTTTGGAAATGTCCACCATATTGGTAACTAGCAAAGGGAATAGCCACATCCCCAGAGTACAGTACTATAATAGGAAAAGGGGGAAAAAAAAAAAAGATTTAGAAAGTAAAAGTAGAGCATTTGGAATGTCAAAAATAATAGCTATCATTCATACAGGAATTATGAAGTTGTTTAGCATGTTGCAATTTTTTAGGAAATCTAAATTAAGCTATCAAAAAATAAGAATTAACTATCTTTTTGATCCTCTCTATTAATGCATTGATCTTTTAACATTTATTAAGCCTCTTAATCAGAATTCTTTTCATGTGAGATTAAATATTTTCCTGACATCTGGTTTCTAAATCTAATTGCCTGCTTTTCTCCATGAAATACCTTACTATTACAAAAGGTAACCTGATAAAAAATAATAAAGAATGGTGACCTGGCACATTTAGAAGAACCAAAAATATAATATTTCTTTTAGGTTTACAACATAGTTTTAAACTATAATGTAGTATTAGCAGCAAGTGTAGCAGAAGTGGCATTAGTGAGCATAGTTCCAGAAGTAGCAGTATATATAGTGAGATTGGAACAAACGCATAGAAGCCTGTGTCCTACTCCACTCTCAATAATTGTTACTGTACTCTTGGCTAGGTCTTTTATAAAATTTTTAGTCTTTTTTGTGTTGTTTCCTTTTTTCTTATATGAGATGACTGGCTCGGCCTCTACATGCCTTTCCTACTCTAATGTGCTGAATCTACCATCTAAACATCTGCATTTTGGTTAGAGGTGTTATCTAATTCAATTCTTTACAAATAGAGGGTTAATAAGCTTTAACAGGGAAGCTGGGATATATGACAGAAATGTGATCTAGACTGGTATCTCCCCCATCGATGGTACTGAACTAAAGAAGAGACAATAAGCCAACGAAAGCATATTGGAAGAACAATGAGTTGTGTAAACTTGAAATTTATGTAGAAGACAAAGCATTTCCAACAGAAACACTTTGGATTTGTGAAGACATTCGATTATAGGAATTTAACAAATGTTTAATGAATGAGAGGAGAAAAGTGAGTGTCAATTTGAAACAATGAATATAATTCGATTCTGAAGGTTGGGTTAATTGAATTTCCTCGGGCTATGAAAAAGAATCTGAATCCAGGAAATCAGAGGTCCAGTTCAAATTTAACTCACTTTTAGTTCGTAGGCCTTTTACTGCCTCAAGTCACTTTCTTCCGGAAGCTATTTTTCAAAAGTGAAAGATGAAGAGAGCTATTCTGAATGTGGAGTGAACTTAGGCCTGGAATCATGGAAAATAAAAGAATATTGTAAAATGGATTACCTATAACCATGTGACTCCAGTCGTATCTGGGAGGAGGAGAGTGTACAACAGATGCCTAGTTTAACATGTGAAATACAAAATATATAGAAACAGCTCCTTAAGACAGCACAATTCAGCAGAACACACAAGTGTATGTGAAGTGCCAAAGAAGCAACTCTGTAGAACGGTAACTGAATCTAGGAAAGTTAAGAGATCAAATATATTTCTTTTTAGGTAATTTTGAAACTCTCTCAATTGTCTTTATTTTTCATTTTCATCAGGTTTTTGCTGTAAATCTTAATGTCATAAGTATTGATGACAATATCATGTGAACTACTAGTTTTTTTAATTGTTTTTGTTAGATAACTGGGGTTTTTCAAGCTAAAGTTGTCAAAAATGAGATATCAACAACAGGTAGTCAAAGAACATGAATATGAACATGACAGAGAATTTCTAAAAACTATTTATGCATTTACTTGACTTCATGAGTTGCATGTATATTAAAACCTAAAATACATGCTGGAAAACAATGATTACTTAGAATTTATAATGTGAGCATATACATTTTCGGAGAACTCAGTGATTGCAGTTGCAGAATGATGAATGTATAGAGTAATTGTGTACTTTTGTTCACAAGTGAAAAAATATTTTTTGTGAGAAGGATACAAATAGTCTCCACTCGTGAAAATAGACAAATTTGTTTTAAAAATATCATATTCTCCATTTGTTCCTTTCTTGCTTGCTTTCTCAGAAGGTTATTTAAGAAAAAAACACATATGGAATAAAAATCTGGAGTATCAATCAGGGATTTTAGTTGTAAAGAGCATATTCAAAGTATATTGCATAGCTTAAAGAATATCTAGGTGAGCTGAAAACAAACTTGGAGTCCTCACAGTTGGAAACAGTGACACAAAACAGAGACAGCTGAAGAAAAGGCTGCTGCCCTCAGTGGGCACAGGCTCTGCAGACAGTGAGCAGTGGATACAAACGTCATACCGGCACCTCTGATATGTCCACTTCTAGAAGCTGGATTTGCCATGGGGCCTGATTTCTTGTCACTAACTTATGACTGAAATTGGTGCCAGATGCTAGGTGACTTATCTGTGCCCTCACTGTACTGAATTATAAGGCTTTGAAAAGTGAAGGGGACATACTAGCATGTTCAAAGGCAAATACCTACTCCACTGGCAACAGCAGGCCCTTTGGTAATCTCCTTGCCTTAAAATGGGACAAATTAATGTTATGCAAGTTAGTGATTCACACATCTTTACGATCTGCAAGCTGTAAGCTTGTTGAGCTATCGTGTCCAAGATCCTGCGGTTGGAGAGAGGGTTGGAACTGAGGCTGCTGTTGCTAGGTAGGTAAAAATATGTTGGGGGAACACTCCCAGTTTCTAATTCTGCACATAAAGAGCTTGGAAGTCACCACTCCATGCTAACAATAAGTAAAAAGCCAAACAGACTAAAGACTTAATAACTTTTTGGATTCCTAAGGGAGGTGAGAGCACAGAGAAAACCACTGCCCCCAAGATTGGAGAAACAGACAGGTGCATACTGGGAGTCACAAGGGGAAACTGCCATGGGAATCAGCGCTGGGGTAGGAAAACCTAAACTGGAGTTGATGACTTTCTGGAGGCTTAGTGCAGGCAACTCTTGAGAGGTAAAAATTCCAGAGGGACCCAGTCATCGGAAGGTACCCACAGTGTTGTAAGATTTACCTCCAGGAGTTTGACCAGATTCCCACAGTTAATATCAGAGAAAAACCCTTCATGTAGCGGGAGGAGGAAAGGAACCATTTTGTAATAAATCAGAACACATTGTTCTTCTTAACAAGATGGGCCCTCAGGAAAAGCTAGTTAGTTAACCAGAGCCTAAGATGCTGGTATATTATCAGAGCCTCACTGACCTTGGGGAAGGGAAATGCCCAACCTCAGTCAGCTGTAACCGTCCTGTCCCACCTAAGAGGAGAGAAAATAACTGAGCAACACTTGTGCAGTGAACAGTCCAGAGCTGTGGGTTCACGAAAATACTGAGACCTAATCATAATACTATATGAACTTTTCCCCTCTATACACACCTCACCACCATGTTAATAAAAGCCTATTTATAGAAGTTCCTTTTATCTGGTGTATCATGACCAGCTATCAAGAGTAAGTTACAGGCCATACCCAAAGACAAAAAAAAAATTGAAGACAGAGCAAGCATCAGAACCAGATATGAGTAGGATGTTGGAATTATCATACCAAGAATTTAAAATAACTAGAATTTATATGCTAAGGGCTATAACGGATAAAGTAGAAAGCTTATAAGAAGAGATAGACAATGTAAGCACAGAGATGGAAATCCTAAGAACCAAAAAGAAATGCTAAAGATAAAAAAACACTTGGGGTTATTTGTAGACTGGACTCAGCTGAGGAAAGACTCTCTGAGCTAGAGGGTATAACAATAGAATCCTGGAAAATGGAAAAGCAGAGAGAACAAAGACTGGAAAAAAACAGAATAGAATATCTAAGAACTGTATCTTACAACTACAAAGGTGTAACATTTGTGTAATAAGTATACCAGAAGGAGGAGAAAAAAAAAAAATATTTGAAACAATAATGACTGAGAATTTCCCCAAATTAATGTTAGACACCAAATCACAGATCTAGGAAGTTCAGAGAAACCAAGCAGGATTAATGCCAGAAAAGCATCACATAGGAATACCATTTTCAAACTACAGAAAATCAGAGATAAAGAAAAAAATCTTGAAAGAAGCTACAGGGGGGAAAAGAATGTATCTATATAGGAACAAAGATAAGAATTGCATCTGACTTCTCCCCAGAAACCATCCAACACGAAGATAATAGAGTGAAATATTTAAAGTGCTGAGAGGAAAAAAACCCACTAACATAGTATTCTGTACCCTGAAAAATTATTCTTCAGGGATGAAAGAAAAATTTAAGACTTTCCTGGACAAACAAAAATTGAGGGAATTTATTGTCAGACTTGCCTTGTAAGAAATGTTGAAATAAGTTCTTTAGAAAGAAGGAAAATAATACAGGACAGAAATACAGATCTACATAAAGAACGGAAGAACATGGAAGGAAGAATAAAGTAAAAATTTTATTATTTTTATTCTTAATTGATCTAACAGATAATAGTTTGTTCAAAAAATAATAACAACAATGTATTCAATTATGTATGTTTATGTATATACTTGGGGATATTTATATATCTATGTACCTATCCTTATGTATATGTTATATTAATGTAATGAATGAAAGCATTGGTAACAGGGATGGGAGGAAGAAATTAGGACTATTCTGTTATTCTAAAGCACTCATACAGCCTGTGAAATGATCTGGTGTTATTTGAAAGTCGGCTTGGATTAGTTGCAAGTGTATATTGCAAACTCTAGGACAACCACCAAAATAAGTTAAAAAAAAAAAAAAAAGTAATTAGTACAACTGGTATGTTAAGAAGGAGAGAAAATGGAACCATAAAATTCTCAGTTAAATCCACAAAAGGCAGAAAAAATGTGGAAGACAAGAGTAGGAAGAAAGAACAAGGGCAACAAATAGAAAAAAAGTTACAAATATGGTAGATGTTAATCCAGCTATATCAATAATCACTTTGAGTGTCACTGGTCTAATGTGCCAATTAAATGACAGAGATTTTGAGAGTGGATTAAAAATGTGACCCAAAAATATGTTGTCCATGAGAAATGCACTTTAAATAAAAAGATACATATAGATTAAAAGTAAATTGATGGAGAAAATTATACTGTGTTAATACTAATCAAAAGAAAGCAGGAGTAGCTATATTAATCCCAAGCAGTCAACTTCAAAGCAAAGAAAGTTATCAGAGGTGAAGAAGGCATTTCATAATGTTAAAGGGGTCAATTCTCCGTGAAGACGTAACAATTCTTAATGTGTATGCACCTAACAACACAGTGTCAAACTATGTAAGGCACAAACTGGTACATCTGCACGGAGGAATAAATGAAACCACTATCACAGTTAAAGATTTCAACACACCTCTCTCAGAAATGGAGAGATCCAGCAATAAGGATATAGGTGAACTCAACAACGCCATCAATCAATTGGATATTATTAACATCAGTAGACTACTTAACCTAAAAATAGGAGTATACACATTCTTCTCAAGCTCACATGAATATTCACCAATATAGACCACATTCTGGGCCATAAAACACACCTTAACAAAATTTCAATATTAGAAATGATATAGTGTCTGCTCTCAGATCACAATGGAATTAAATTGTAAATCAATAATAGAAAACTGCAGAATCCCCAAGTAGGTGGAGAGTAAACAACACACTTCTAAATAACACATGGGTCAAAGAAGAAATCTCAAGAGAAATAAAAAATATTTTTAACTAAATGAGGGCAGACACTACTTAAATAATTGGTAGGATGCAGCAAAACCAGGGCTTAGAAAGAAATTTACAGCATTGAATGCATATTAAAAACAGAGAGCTCTATAATCAATCATCTAAGTTTCCACCTTAGTAAACTATAAACATTAGGGCAAACTAAATACAAAGTAAGCAGAAATTTAAAAGAATAAGAATTAGAGCAGAAATAAATGAAATTGAAAACAGGAAATTAATAGAGAAAATCAATAAAACCAAAAGCTGTTTCTTGGAAAAGATCAATAATACCAGTAAGCCTCTAGCCAGGCTAACTAAGAAAAAAGAAAAAAAGAAAAAAAAGAGAAAGGACCAAAGTTCTAATATCAGTAATTAAAGCAAAAACATCACTATAGATCCCATGGAAATTAATAGGATTCCGAAGGAACACTATGGACAACTGTATGCTCACTAGTTTGATAACCTAGCTGAAATGGAGCAATTCCTTGAAAGACACAATCCTCCAGACACGAAAAAGATCAGTGGTTGTTGGGGGAGAAGGGAAAAGAGAAGAATCCGCAAAGCCCAGAGGATTATTTGGACAATGAAAATGCTCTGTATTATGTTATAATGATGGATATATGTGATCATATATTTGTCCAAATCCGTAGAATGCACACCACCAAGAGTGAGACCTCAGGTACTATGCTTCAGAGTTTGAATGGTTACAATGTGTCATTGTAAGTTCATTCTTGGTAAGAAATATACCATATACCGTTTTGGTGAGTGATAGTGATAATTGTGGCAGCTACACGTGTGGGTGCAAAGTGTACGTTGGAAATCTCTCAAGTTTTTTATAAATCTAAAACTGGCCTAAGAAAGTTTTTAATTAATTGGCTAATTACCTAATTAATTTCTCATTAAACACCCACACGCACAGAAATCTGTAGGGATGTGAACTTAAGAAAAATTAAGACTATCTCACATCTAGTCACCCAAACCTCATTCTTCATTGTGTGTACTTATCACACCATTAATTCTTTTGATTAGGAACAAATAAGATAAAATATTAAGAAAATGTGATTCAGTCTTTTTTCTCCTGCTTTTTATATGGATAACTTATTATAATATATTTTAGCAAATGATAGTACTTTATAATAGTTTACTGTGTGCTAGGCACTGTTTTACATATTTTATACCTAATAACTCAATCATCACAAATTATGAAATATTTACTGAAATCTTTGATGCTGTTTTATAGATAGGGGAAATAAAGTATTGAGAGTTGAAGTAAATTTCCCAAGACAACACACCTAGTAAGCAGAGGAACTGAGCTTGAACCTATGCAGGCTGGGTATAGAGTCTGTGTTCCTCAGTGCTGTTCTATTTTGCCTAAATTCGACCCTACAGTAGGAATCAGGGATTCAAAGGGAAGGCAGTTGGGAGCTTCTGAATTTAGAAATGGCTATACTGTCAACAGTGTTTAATGATTAAAGCAACTTTAAATCCATGTTTGCCTGGGACTCTCCTGGGTTTTTAAGTCCCCCTTTTATTCTCAAAATTCCCTTGTTTGGGAAATAAATAACAAGTTCATCTTATAAATAACGCATTTGTGCTATTAGAATACAGGCTTACATTTCAGAGTTAACAATAAACAGAATATGAAGTGTTGAAATTAAGGCTACCACAGACCCTCTTATTCTTTGGAGGTTAGCTATTATACTTGCACATAAAATCAAAGTTTGATAAATATATGAAATATTTGGGAGCACCCATACAAGTAGAGATTATTAATTGATATTATTGATGGAATTGATGCATGCTAAATTTTTCTTCCATATATTTACACAACAGGGAAAGAATTCACTGACCTACTCTCCTGTTTTTAATTTAGTGATGCATTTTAGTGAATGAAAGTTGTGGTTTTTAATCTTACCTCACATTTGATAAATTATGAGAGTACACAAAACTAGAATATAGATGAAGCTTCCAGTTTGTTTTAGGAAAAATATATTGTATGAATTTAAAATATTTTAAAATTTACCATCGTTATTCTCCAAAATTCCAAACTGTATGGCCTTTTATTTAAGGTATGACTAGAAAACTTCCAACACCCTTTGTGAAAGGAAACATTATGACAATACATAAGTAGATTATAGCTGCAATAAGTTTATTATTTTATCAACTGAACAACCTTGCCAACCCTCTTCTCCCCCCACAAAACTTAGAAAAACCTTTGGGGAGTAATTTATAGATCGTGAATTAAACAATAAATCCCTCTCATTTATGTAACATGGTGATTATAATAAATTATATATTTATAATTTGACCCATCAATGTATTTATGTACCTCTATAAGAGATCAACAAACATTTAATATAAAATATTTTAAACCTATTTATATAAAACCAGTAAGCTATTGAAATAAAAAAAACACACATAGAAGTAAAGAACAAGATTTTCATAAAGGAACAATAACACAATTTAGACAAGTTTACTCTAAAAAATAAAGCATGAATGTATATAATTTGCATTGGGTAATTGGTGCCATCACTCAGGGCTGGCTGACAATAAGTTTATATATGTATGTATTTCATAAATCTCATGTTGTTTTTCATTTTTCAATCTCCATTTTCTCATTTGAGTGATGATTTTTATGTTTGTTATATAAGGTTATGAGTGATGTTAATGAGAGCACCTGTCAGAAACACGGAAAGCATCAACCTTGTCATTACTAGGGCATAGGTTAAAGTTGCTTCTTAGCAAAATACATGAGGGGAATCAGAAGTGATTTGGTATTCTGAAGTAGAAAATTAGCTGCTTAAATGCATTTTATAGTTTTCAATTTTCAATAGTATTTTGTTGAAACATTGTCAACAGAAAATTCCCATTTGTTTAGGCTTCTCTAGTTCATAGACACTTTACCTCTAAACATTTTGTTTCTTCCTAAAGATATTTCATTGGTACTTTATATCCAAAAGGGTAAGGATTTTCTTCGTAGATAAATGAATAATTGAAGTGAACATTTCAAAAAACATCAGCTTTCTATGTTTTCGTTTGATGAAAGCCTCCTTTTCAATATAAAACAAATAGTAAGTGTAGCCACTTTAAGCAATATTCCTATGTTAATGCGTGCAGTGTGTTTCCCATTCAAAGCCTGAAAGTGCCTCAATCAATCTTACTTATCACCGGGTTGTTGAAAACAGAGCATGATTTCTTCCACCTTTCTGCTTTACTTTGCAATGCTACTACAGTCAGACCAGATCAGGAGTAGAGAGAGTATATAGGTAAGTGGAAAACAGGGATTGCAAATACAAGGATGAGCAGGGTTTGGAACTAATCAAGAACCTTGGCAGCTGGTCATATGCACCCCAAAGGAACAAGAATTAGCTAGTATGTATGACGAGCATTCCTGGGATTGGATTTGGATGGTGCTTACTTTTAGGGTGGCAGGGATGGGAAGCCCAGAGCATAAGAGTGGTTAAATAAGAATTCATAGACCTGGCGGCACTTTCTCAGACGTGGGAGTTTAACACCTTGGCGAAGACTCAGGGTATGGGACAAGTTCACTGCTGGAGTGTCTCTTAGAAACCTGGGGAAAAGAATTGTCCACACTGAGCAAAGTGGAAATGCCTGAGTTTGCTTGGCACACAGTACAAGGAGGAGTCAAAATGGCTCAGAAAAGTGATTTTGCAGGTAGGAATATATTATTATGTGAGACCAGACCACCCACCAGAGGATTATATTCTTCAAGGATGCCCAGAGGACACATCCGTTGACCAAAGCCATCAGGAGCACGTTGGTGAAAGGGATGCTGGCACGATTCTGTTCAATGGTGGCTTTCTTCCGTAGTCCAGAACTGATGGTAAGACAGTGATCACAGAGCTTGATATTATAGCAGTAGAGAAGCTGGGACCCCAAAGCAAGAGAGAAGAGGTGGGAGTTTTTAACCTCCAGAAGCCAGGGGACCAAAACTGCTGTAGTGACTTGCATGTCAGAAAGATAAGCAAGGGTCTTGATCCACAGGGAGTTAAGGAGAAGGTTAATAGAACACAGTGTCTCTAAAAACAAATCAGGGAATTCCCTTTTCCTTTCCTTGGGAGTATATTTATTCTGTTGCAATATAAGTCTTTTCAAGACTATAGATATATATAATCTTATATATACAAACATGTCAGTGTTCTCTACCAAACTGAGAGAAGCCTAAGGTGGAAAGCAAAATCACCACAGTCCATTCTTCTCTTTGTTGTTCAGTGTGTGTTACTTCACCATCTGTGAGCACCCAAATTTATTTATTCATTCATTCATTTATTCATTGACTCAGTTGATGTTTCTTGAAGGTCTATTAGCATGGTAGGTTTACTGGAGATACAGCAGGGAACAAAGCAAAATTTCTGCCCGCTTGGCTCTTTCGTTCTGTGAAAAAGAGGAACAGAGAAATTATTGTGTCAAGTATTAGGTTGCTTTGGAGAAAAATAAAGCTGTGTTAGTGGGATGAGGTGCCCAGAGTTGGTAGTGGGGTGTAGCTTTATTGTACTCTTTTCTCTCTCCCCACTAAACTACAGAATAATCTTCACCCTAGGCTGCAGAAATTTTTAAAAATTTATAAGAGATAGTAGTAGTCACAATTTGTATTAATTATGGAATAGAAGATCCCATCATTGTTTGGTAGAGGAAGCATTTGAAGAAATCAGATAAAAGAATTTACTTTTCTGTGGACCAGCACTGGGTCCTCTGCCTATATACTACCCTAAAGTCCTTGCACCAATATCTTGCACCCTTTTAGTTAAATTATAAGGCTCGTTAAGAAAAGAATTGATTTAAACTTCTGTTTGATCTTCGTAATAAATGTGTTCTGAACATCCAGCTGAAAACAATGATTTCTCCAAAGATGTAGATTTGAATATTCATAGACACACAAAAAAGTCAACCAGACATTCGAGTTCTGGTCTCAGGTTTTGATTTCCATGAAGTGTTTAAACATTGACAGAGTAAATTACTGTCATCAGTAAAAGCTGATGCTACAGCCTTTTTTACTCTTACTGTAGCAAGGCAGTGATGGCTGCCACTTCAGTGATAATAAGCTAATAATCTCACACACTGTTAAATTCTATCACACTAATAGCCTAATTTAGTCAAAGCCAATGCCACACTGATCTTACCGGGGTTTCCAGTTCAGAGAAGATAGAAGTTGTCTCCAAAATAGAGATAATCAGTGACCCTTCTCTCTCTCTCTCTTCTCTCTCTCTCTCTTTTTTCAACACCAGAGAACATGTAATGCTTTCCCCTTGCTATTTGTAAGGTGCTTATCCTGCCCCCTAACAAATACCTCAGTCTTCATTGGCATTTGCTGCTGCCCTGAAGAAGGGATTTGGCAGCAATTTGAAAAATGACAGTGGCGTTATTAGGAAGACCTGATGTTCCGTGGCATTTTTTGTCATTCTGCCTTTTCCCAATAGCTGGGTAGGAACACTAATGTGACAGCAAGCTACCTAACCTTATGTGACCTGGGATTAATTAGCTTGCCTGGGCCTTGTGGAATTAATTATCTGTAACATGAGCCAAATAGAACAGAAACGCCAAAACCATGCTGATAATATAAGTTACAGAACATTCAATTTTGACAGAATTTTCATTTTGACAGATACATTTCAAACTGCAATTTCATTGTTACTTCGAAAAACAAGATTTTAATCTTGAAAAAGTGATTATATATTGCAGTTAGATCAGGGATTTTGTTAGTGATACGAGAGATAAATAACATGTTGGTAAGTGTTGCTCTTAAATCACTGGTAAAGTGACCATATAACAATGATGAGTAAGTTAAAATTGCTTGAAGGTCATATTTCCAGTTGGAGCAAATGCACTCTGCAGCAGCTGTCTGCAGTCAAATCTATGCTAGGTGACGGGAAAGTAAAAGAAAATGCCTCAGTGAAAAGGTCCTTTAACTAGATGCTGATAATTGTGACCAGATTGCTTGTGCTCTAGTCTAACATCAGTATAGTTCTCAGTCATGTGTTTATTCAAAAATGATAAGGCACCGAAACAAAAAGAGGCTAAATTTGAGTGCTCAGCATAAGAAAAATGGCTGTGTTTAAATAGCTTTGGACTTAAAGAAATCTGATTAGGGGCAAGAATAAGACTACTGATGAGTAAGTAATGGAAGAGGAGAAGTATGGCTTTCATGTTCCTTTTGGCTGGCCCTGTACTGAGAGAGCAGATTTTCAGCCAGTATCTCTACTGTCATCCTAGTGATGGGTGCTTTGGGCTCCATCTCTCTGGTTATCTCCAGATGCTTGGCTCCAAAAAGGGTATTTATGGCATCAACAAGTAGGGCAAGAATAAATGAGATAAATAAAACTCTGTCACCAGAATCAGTACATTGGGGACAACAAACCAGAACATGGAACAACATTCCTCCAACTTGTAAACCATTCATCGTCTTCATCTGATTGCTTTTGCCTCATGCATATTAAACACACCTGGAATTCCAGTGAGTGGCTATGAGGTCAGCCAAATTATTGATTAGATTGTCATTGTTGTGTGAGCTACAGTTGTTGTTGTTTTCTTTCTCTGAAAAAAGATCTAGAAAATATCAGTTATGCACAGATCCTTTACACTAGTTTTGATTTTGGTAGTTTGCTCTGAGTAATTAAAATCTTGGAAAACATTTCTTCATGGTACCATGGAATGGGGAAGCGATTTTAGTAGCCTTCCCTATCTCTCAGAGTTAAATTGACCCTAAAGCATTTTTGCAAGAAATCATAATACCAAATATTCAAAAGGAACCAAAATACAGACAGTGAAACAAAGAGATGCTGGTGTATATTTATTTCTTCTGAAGCCTAAAATTAACGATAAGTAGCGTAATGATACACAAAAACAATATGGAAATATTCCAAGTATTCCAGCCGTGTCCAACACCCACTTCTTCTTGCCTAAACAAGTACATCATTCTGGCAGTGCTTTTCTCTTCCCTGCATATTTTATTTTTCCTTCTCTACTGGTTCATTACCATCAGCAGACTTCTCTATTTCAAAACCGTTTGACTTGACCTTTGCCTCAAGTTTCTGCCCATTCCTTTGTTGCCCTTTATAGCAAAACTCACTGAGAGTATTATCCAGAGTTGATTACAGTGCCTCTCCAAGTTCCCTTTAACCCACTCTAATCAGGTTTTACCCTAACATGACACTCTAGCTCTTTTGTCAAAGTAGCCAGTCACCTCCATGTTATTAAATTCAGTATCAATTCTCAGTCATAATCTTAATTAATGAGGAGTTTCTGGAATATTCAGAAGCTGTTCCTGGGTATCAAGAGACCACTGCTCTACTACCATTGTGCTTGCTGTGTTCTCTGTTACCCTTTATTAAAACTCATAAGTATGGCACTTTGTGAAGGCTACTGTGCCTTATGAGCTTGATTATCTACCAGAATCCAAGATCCCTGCTACTACCTGATTATTTGTAGATATTACAAGTTGGGGTCATGAATAGGATTGACTTTCAGACCTACATCTAAGTATGGTGCGGGCACTTTGAAGTAAGGCAAAGGAGAGAAAAAGAAGACGTGAGGAGATTTTAATCCCAGGGCAGTTGCTGACCCACTCTCAGTATGAAGCAGCCAAACCTCTGTGGCAGAGGTTTGTTCGCTAGTTTGTTTGTTATTTATGAATGAGAAGTTTTGACTCCTGTGGAAGGCAAATTGAGAGGGAAAAGAGTGAGAAAGACTATTACTTAGTTGCTTACGCTCAAGTAAGTAAAATTGCTAAAAACATAAGAGAATGTAAAGAGTGAATCATCTTAGGTAAAACAAAAGTAAAAAGAAAAAAGGGTGTTTCTGTACACCAGAAGTCCTGCTGGGTGTTTGGAAAACACAGTGTTGTTATGATTCTGTTCATGTGTGGCCATTAGTCACTACACCATACTCCCAGGCACAGAATGTAGTAGAGAGGTTAACCATGGAAGCTTATGAGTGGAGTTCAAAGGAGTGTGGCAGTTCCCTTAAAAATACTAGCAACTGCCTGATGAATCTTCGCTATCTTAGATTCTTTAGTTAAATGAACAGGAGACTAATAATTTCATAGTAGATGTAATCAAACAAAACTAACCCATTTGGAAGGAGAGAAGGTATGAATAGATCACGTTTATGCCGAAAAAGATTACTGTTTGACTTTCTTACATTCTTTAAACGATGGAATATTCCCAAAACCCTTGAGATGTAGTGTGTACAAGCAAGCTAAGACTGGTTTTACGATGACAACCAACGAGCCAATGAAAATGATAAGTCTCTGTTCCAAATAACTATTCATCTTGTGATAAAGGCAGTTCCTTTTGCTTGGCCCCCTTATTTCAACGTCAAGGTCAGAGAGTGATAGAAAATGATCCACCACTGACCACATCTGCCATGCCTTTGCTTTAATAATGAGGAAAAGGTTTGAGCTATTCACAAGAAAAAAATTGATGACCAGAAAAATAAGTATGAGAACAAGAACAACAAGAAGAATGGTTTAGTTGAGTCAACTGTTCAGGTGACAGATAAAGAATAAGATAAAAATCAGAAAGGATATTGACAGTGCTGCTTTCAGATACTGTTGACACATAATTAGCAGCTCAAGGATGGTCAGGTACCCTGGCTCAGGTGGCTGTATCAATTCAAAGTACTGTAAATCCCCTACTTATCCTAAAGTGGATACATCTAAATCTAATGATGTTTAAGAGGAATTGAAAAAGGATCATTGGTCATACCAAAAAGAAACTTTTTTTTGTTAACAGCTTTATTGAGATTCCTATACTCAATTAATTCAAACCCCTTTGTAATTAATAGTAAGCAGTATCAAATTTCAGGATTAATGCCTTAATTCTGCTCTGTTTTGTATTGTATTAATAAACTCCCCACCATCAATCTTTCATTTAGTTATATACTTCTACATCCCTTTGATTTTAGAATTTTGAAAATATTTTTGCCTTAAATAAATCTTCTATAGATTTACTATATGGCAGGTTTTATTTTCTCTCTTAATCCACTCTGATAGTCTCTTCCTTTAAAAAGATGATTTTACTATACCTACATTTTAAATCCTAGCATGAAAATTTCCTTCCAGATTTTCAGCTGTGTAATTCATTATAAATATCTCTTCCAAACTCCAAAATATCTCTTCCAAACTCCAAACTTTTTTCAGTTTCGTTATTCTTCCATCCTTCTGAACATAACCAGGAAATTAGCATGCTCTGTCTACCTACAGAAAAACATATGTATTCTTTTTCTGACTGTCTAGAGTTCCACCATTTTAAAGTCTAAAGTTATTTTACATTAAATACCATTTACCAATGGTTTCTGTTTTTTTTAAATTGCAATTCTCAATCATCTTTAAGACAAGAAAGATTCTTTTAAATTTTAATCCATTGCGTCTCAGTATTCAGATTCAATAAAGCAAAAATCTTAGAAATCAACAAATTTATATCTTAAATATTGGCTGCGTCTGGCTTCCTGATTTTGTGTCCTAAGTGACATTTAAGATACAAATCAAGAAAACTTTCGTTTTTAATGTGTATGTGGAAGACAACTTTTCATCACATTTTTGAAAGTTAGAGAATTCATTAGTAGACAGACCTGAGCTACACTGATGATATTACTGATGATTATATTATTTATATTTTGAGGTTTTTCTTTTCTCTTTTGTTGGCTTCTGTTGGTAGGCCCTCAAGCACGGAGATCCTGTCTTCAGATGTATCCAGACTACTAACAAGCCCATTGAAGGCATTCTTTTTTTCTGTGTGTTTTAACTCCAGCATTTTTCTTTCCCCCGTAGGATTTCCATCTCTCTACTTACATTGTTCTTCAAAAGTAGGCGCATTTGTTCTTGCATGCTGCCTACTTTATCCATTAGAGCCCTTAGCGTATTAATCATAGTTGTTTTAAATTCCTCATCTGATCATTCCAACATTCCTGCCATGCCTGGTTCTGATGCTTGCTCCGTCTATTCAAATTGTGTTTTTTTGCCTTTCAGTCTGCCCTGTAATTTTTTTCTCGATAGCTGGATATAATGTGCCTGGTGAAAGGAACAGCTGTAAATGGCCCTTTAGTATTGTGGTGGTGAGGTGTAGGGGGCAAGGGAAGCATTCTGTACTCCTATGATTAGGTCTCAGAATCTTTTAGTCATTTAGTCTTTTAGTTAGCCTATGCGTCTAGACTGCAAACTTGACAAGTATTTCTCTGTTTTTACCCTCCCCTCTCAGGTGGGGCAGGGTGGCTAGAGTGGGCTGTAGTCAGGTATTTCCCTTGTCCTACAAGGAAAGTAAGAGCTGGCTGGAGTTGGGTATTTCCCCTCCCTCAGGTCAGCTGGCTTTGATAATATCCCAACAGGTTAGGCTCTGGTTAATTAGTTGCCCTTGAGGGCAGGCCTTGCAGCCCTGTACTCTGGTTATTGTTTTCCTTTTCTTCCTTTTTTACTCCTTTCCTTTGGTTTTAATGTTCTATCATAGTTTTTATTATTGTGGAAATTTCCAAACATTCACTAAAGTAGAAGGAATAGTATAATGAGCTCCAAGGTACTGAGCAATCATCTTCAGTAATTAGCAATATTTGCCAATTTCAAAATGGTTCCTTTGCCCCTCCCCTGCTGGAAATGCGTGGGGGTTTTTCTCCATCTACTGTGGGAACCTTATTGAGTTCCTGGAGGTATTTTTTGTGAGGATCTTGCTATGACTGGCTCTCTCTGGAATTTTAAACTCCCAGAGTTGTCTGCACAGAGCCTCCAGCAATTCGTCTATTACAGTTCAGGTTTTTCTATCCTGGCCAGACGTGGTGATTTCTGCAGGTCTCTGCTCAGGTAAGCCATGACTCTCTGTATTCACCAGTCTCTCTCCATTCTTGGGGGGCCGCAGTTTGCCTGTGTCCTCTCCTCTCTTACAGACGCAAAAAAGGTTTTTTATTTTTCAGTGTTTTTTTTTTTTTTTTTTTTTTTGTCATTAGGACAGAGTGAGGACTTTCATACTCCTTACTTGCAGTAGTGAAACTGGAACATTTTTAAATTAACAGACTGTTTTGGAATACTTTGGGATTTACAGAAAAATTAAGCAGAAACAGTGTTTCTATATACCCTCTTCCCCCACATATAGTTTCCCCTATTTGGTTTCCCCTGTTGTTCACATCTTGCATTCGTTTGACACATTTGTTAAAATTGATGAATCATTATAAACATGTTATTGTTTCCTAAAGTTTACATTAGGGTTCACTCTTTGTGTGTTATAGATCTGTAAGTTTAGACAAATGCAGAATATTATGTATATACCATTACAGTATTATATAGAATAGTTTCACTGCCTTAAAACACTCTGTGCTCCAGCTATTCACCTCTTATGCCCTGCCCATCCCTGATCCCCAGCAACCACTGATTTTTTTTTTTACTGCATTCATAGATTTGTCTTTTGCAGAATGTCATTTACTTGGAATCATACAGTATGTAATCTTTTCAGATGGGCTTATCTTGCTTAGTATTAAGCATTTAGGGTTCCTTCATTTTTTTTGTTTTTTTTCATGGTTTGATACTTCATTTATTTTCATTGCTGAATAATATTCCATTTGCTGGTTATACCAGTTTTTAAATCCATTTACCTATTTAAGGAGATCTTGGTCACTTCCAGTTTTTAACAATTATGAATAAAGCTGTATAACATTCTTGTGCTGGTTTCTGTGCAAATATAAGTTTTCAGCTCATTTGGGTAAATATTTAAAAGTGCAGTTGGTGCATCATATGATAAGACTATGTTTAGATTTGAGATAAACTACCAAACTGTCTTCCACGTTGAAGTGGCTGTACAATTTTGCATTCCTGCCAGCAATGAATGAGAGTTCCTGTTGCTCCACATTCTCGTCAGCATTTGTTGTTGTCAGTGTTTTGGGTTTTAGTCATTATAAATGTGCAGTGATATCTCATTGTTGTTTTAATTTGCAGTTACCTGATGACATATAATGTTGAGCAGCTTCTTATATGCTTTATTTGCCATGTGTATTATTTCTTCCTCTTTGTTTTGTGTACCTTTTATGTACTTTCTCTTCTTACTGCATTTGGGAGGGCTTCCAGGACAAGTTTAATAGTAGAGAAATTGCCTTGTTCTTGATGTTAGAGGGAAAGTATCTAGTTTCTCACTTTAAATATGATATTGGCTACAAGGCTCATTGCAGATTTTTTTTTTTTTTTAATCAAGTTGAGGAAGTTCCCCTCTATTTCTGCTTTGATAAGAGGTTTTGTGTTGTTTTCTTTTATTATAGTGGGTATTAGATTTTTTTCAAATAAGTTTTTGGCATCTATTAATATGATCATATGATTTTTCTTATTTAGCCTGTTGATGGGATGGATTACATACCTGGAATAAATCCCACTTGTTTATGGTATATAATTATCTATATGCATGATTGAATTTTATTTATTAACATTTTGTTGAAGGTTTTTGCATCTGTTTTCATGAAGAATATTGGTTTATAGGTGTTTTTTTTGTCATGTTATTTTTTTGTCATGTCTAGTTTTCATATTTGGGTAATGAAGGCTTCATAGAATGAGTTAGGAAGTGATTTCTCTGCTACTGTTTTTTGGAACAAATCATAGAGAACTGGTGTCATTTTTCCTCAAATATTTGGTAGAACTCACTAGTGAAATCCTCAGGAACTGGTTCTTTCTGTTTTGAAAGGTTATTATTGACTTATTTTTTTGGTAACTAAAGACCTGTTCAGGTTATCTTTATCTCCTTGTGTGAGTTTCTTTAGATTATGCCTTTAATGGAATGTTTTCTTTCATCTAAATTATCAAATTAATGGGCATAGAGCTGTTTATAATATTCCCTTATTAACCTTTTAATGGCCATGAGATCAGTAGTGATGGGTACTCTCTAACTTCTGATATTTGTAATCTGTGTCTTCTTTTGTAGTTTTTTTTCTTTGGTAGCCTGACTAGAGGCTTATAAATTTTATTGTTACAGGGACTGAAAAAATGGTGATTCATGTTTTGCTTTGGCAAATAAAACTATCAGCTGGGTTAAAGTAGATACAGAACATATACCTAGTGAATTTACTTTGGGAGAAGAAGTTTCGAGACAGACTGTTACTACTGCAAGTCATTTGTTATTAATTTCATATTATTAATGACTACAAGAAGCTTAATTCAGAAAAGGTGTGTAACTGTTTGCAATCAGGGTGTCATTGGAAGAAACAAAATAGATATTCTAGAACTTTCAGCATGGAGTGTTGTGACTATTTCTTTTATAAAAACATAATAGATAAGGTTGAAAAGTGAAATGAGTAACATTTTGGCCACTTAAGATATCTTCTTGGGACAGAGAAAACATTAAAGGAGGCATGTTTATAAAATTCATTGCTAGGATATCTGAATGGATTAATGTAGTTTCCAGGGAGTATTTTCATTTGGATATCCCAATTCAAATTTTCTATAAACTAGTCAAACCCAACAGAACCAAGAAAAATTGAACCAACTGTCTGAGGTACAACAATCCAGCAGACGTCACATCAGTAGTTAAAAATAAATGTTATTTTTGTAAGCCACTGAGAATTTGTGGTTGGTTTTGCTGCAGAAAAGAAGTTGTGTAGTCTAGGATGGGAGAAAGGGAAGCATTAGAACTATTATCTTTCTACAAATATTTTAACTTCCCAATATTTTATGTGTTTTATGTAGCTCTTATTCAAAAAATGCTTTAATGCTTGTGGCATCTAGTCCTTATAATAATGTTGAATTAGACCAATTGTATAGTGTCTGTCCTCGAAGTTTTAGTCTAGAAAACTGAGGTTTGTAGAGATAATTTTTTAGTACCTTGGAAAGACGAAGAAAGAACTTAAGTCTTTTGATATTACCGCTAGTATATTTCATCATACAAACTTGTTTGAAAATTTTTAGGCATCTACTATGTGAATTTTCCCTAGTTCATACTTATATTAGTCATTTAAATGCCAAAGCAATAAATCAAAAAAAGAAAAAAACACTCTTCCAAGAGATACAGGCATTATTAACATATTCTTTGTTTTGAGAAGGCAGTAAACCATTCAGGAATCAGGCTCTCTGTGGTCATAAAAAGCACATAGATCATCTTGATTCTTACAAGCCAGCTGCATCTGGCTTCCCAAATTGTGTCGTAAGTGACATTTAAGACAAAGTACTAGCATTTCCATCTGCAAAAAATTGGCAGTTTTTTAAAAAATATATTATTTAATGTTGGCTGCGTTGGGTCTTCGTTGCTGCGCATGGGCTTTCTCTAGTTGTGGCGAGTGCGGGCTACTCTTCGTTGCGGTGTGTGGGCTTCTTATTGCTGTGGCTTCTCTTGTTGCAGAGCATGGGCTCTAGGCGCGTGGGCTTCAGTAGTTGCAGCACGTGGGCTCAGTAGTTGTGGCTCGCAGGCTCTAGAGCACAGGCTCAGTAGTTGTAGCGCACGGGCTTAGTTGCTCCGTGGCATGTGGGATCTTCCCAGACCAGGGCTTGAACCCGTGTCCCCTGCATTGGCAGGTGGATTCTTAACCACTGCACCACCAGGGAAGTCCTTAATTGGCAAATAGATGGACATAATTTTCACTTTTCTTGCCCAAATCAATTTTTGTACACTTTTGTTAAAATGGTACTAATCTGTATAAAGGCCAATCTTAAATTGTATTCGTCTCTGTGCATGGTCACTTTTCTTCTGATTAAGAAATGAAAATGAATAGCCTTTGTATTCTGTATTGATGTCTTCAGAGATTGTCAGTATATATAACATGTAGTATGTGTATATCAGTTAGACAAAAATAAAAACACAGTTGTTGACCTCAGAGTTCTTAAATTATAGAATGCTATTTAGTAAAAGTTTGATATATGGACAACTACTATTATTAATAAAACTTTTAAAGGAAATTATAAAATTTGCTAATTCTATGAAAAGGAAATAATTTTCCACTGCTTTATATTCATGAAATTTAATTTCATCATTAACCAAAAAGTTCCAAGCTGTCAATGAAGAAATGTCTTCAGCCTAATTAATGTCAAATTTTGGAAATGTGTAGTCTGTGCTGTGAATACTGATATTTCTGGTTAAGAGTAACAAAATTCAGACTTGGTAAGAATTTAAGAAGCAATATATTACCTATTTGTCTCATGAAATGTATATTCTTAGTCCAAACTTGTACATAAATCTTCAGAGCTGCCCCATTGCTATTTAAATCCATTTACAAATTACTTTATCTTTGCTCCACTCTAAGAGGAGGTGGTTTGTCTATCATTCTGTATTCCAAAACGTAATGAGGATGGTTGGAGAGTCCTTGGAGAGTTGACTTAATGCAATCTCAGGAATGATCATGCTTTCACCAGCAGGGTTAGACATCTGTATAGATAGATATTCAAGTCAATAACTTTATTCCAAATTGTGCTTGTATAAACAGGTTTTCACATTGAAGGTTAATATTATTTTTTGAACTGTAAAAAGTATACACAACTCTGCTGAATAATTTTTTTCTTGGCTACTACAGAGTTCTTCAGGGTTTTTCTAAACCACTATGATCTCCAAATCCTTCTTGCATACTGGCTTTTGCTATTTGGCCCATATTTTTATATTTGATTCTAAAAAAAAAAAAGTCCTATTGACCCTAAGATTTAGGAATGACTAATTTTCTCTTACATTTTATTTTTACTAAATTCAAAACTCCTATATTGAGCTAGGAACTGTGCTCAGCTCTGATGACTAGGCCAGTAAGGCCATATAAGAGTTTCCCTTGGGAGTGGAGAAAGGAATAGAGAGAGAGAGCAGTCATGAAAACAAGTAATTAATTGTTTATTGTAGTAATGGTGTTACAGAGTTAGGTAACATTTGCTTTATGTGGAAAAGGATGGTGCCACTAACTGTATGTAAGAAAGTATATTTATGTGCTGCCAATAACCATCTGATTGTCCCATATAAAGCTGTAATCTATAAATCTATGTAACACCTCCTAACTTTCATTGCAAGTTAAATTGTTTCCTTATTTTCTTTCTTCAAGCATTAAGCAATTCTAGCTATATCATTTGATTTCTTAAGCAATTTTACTAAGAAGAGTACAGTATACATTATTTAATAAATGGGTTAACAACTATTTTAGTCATTTTGGCTTGAGCCAAGAATCTGAAATCACCTAACTTTAGCTATTTTGAAAGTTCTGAGTTACAGATGAATTAGAAACCACCACATATGCACCAAAGTTTCCATGAAGAGCCAAAGAGCCTTAAATTATTTTTTCTTACATTGTTTTTTGTTGTTTTTGTTACTCAATCTTCTTAATATCTTTTTAAAAAATCAGCCTGGTTCCTACTTTTTGGACTTTTTGAGCTATTAAAAATCTTATTTTATGAGGTGTAATGTGTGCATAGTGAGTTGCACAGATTTTAGGTGTACAGTTTGGTCAGTTTTGACAATGGATTCACTCAATGAAATCCACATAACTTAAAAAAATAGAACATTGCCATTACTCAAGAAAGTTTCCTCATGCCCTTTTCCAGTTAATTCTCTCCCACCCCAAGAAGCAATCTAATCTGATTGCTATCACCATGGGTTAGTATTTATTTATTTATTTCTTGACTTACCTAGAACTTCACATAAAGGGAATCATAGGGTGTATACTGTTTTGTAATTGGATTTTTTTCTCAACTTAATGTTTTTATATTTATCCATGTGTTTGCATATATCACTAGTTTGCAATTTTTGATGAATATTTTTTTTTAATTATATGACTGTCACAAAGTTTTTCCATTGTCCTGTTGATGGACACTTGGACTGTTTCCAATTCTCACTATTATGAACTAACTTTGTATAAATACTACTACACAAGGCTTTTTGGAGACATATATTTTCATTTTACTGGAGTAAAATTGATGAGTCATAGGGTAAAGGTACTTATCACATTCTAAGACACTACCTAACAGTTTTCCAAAGTAGTTGCAAATCTTACATTCCCCAAAACCATATGTGAGACTTCAATTCCTCCACAGTCTCTGTAACATTTGGTGTTGTCAGTCTTTTTCATCTTAGCCACTATAATGATTATGTAGTGTTAACTCTTGTTAATTTGTATTTCCCCGGTGACTAATAATGTTGAGCAGATTTTGTGCTTATTGATCATCTATATATGTTCATTTGTGAAGCTTCTGTTAAGGCTTTACCCATGTTATATTAGATTGTTTATTTTTATTACTGAGTTTGAAGAGTTCTTGTATACTCTGGAATTAAGTTCCTATTTAATATATATTGATATTATGAATATTTTCTCCCTATTGTGATATGCCTATTTATTTACTTAATGCTGGATTTTGATGTCCAGTAATTTTTAATTTTGATAAAGTAAAATTAATCAGTTTCTTTTGAAACTTTTTTTTTCCTGTGGCATTTCTATGGAATCTTTATCTATCCCAAATTTGCAAGGCTAACTTCTATGTTTTTTTTTAATAGGAGTTTTCTAGTTATGGTTTATATTTAGCACTATGATTCATTTCAAATTAACTTTTGTGTATGGTATGAAGTAGAGGTCAAAGCTTTTGTTTTCTTTTTTAGTTTTTAAACTGGATATGTAATTGTCCCAGTACTATTTACTAAGGGATTATTCTTTCCTTAGTGAATTGCTTTGGCAAATTCGTTAAAGATTAACTGTTTATGTGTTGGTACATGGCTTGACACTTGTTGAATGTTAATCTATTTGTGTATTCTTTCTCTAAAACCACAGTATCTTTATTACGATAGCTATAAATCAAGTATGGAAGTCAGATCCTTTTAGATGTCCAATTTTGTTCTTATTTTCAAGATCACTTGATTCTTGTAGGTTATTTGGATTTCCAAAAAAATTTTAGCAACATGTTTTGAAAATCTATTCAGAGACCTACTAATAGAGTTTTGAATCTGTCAAGTATTGGCAAGCAAGAGTCCAAAGTCAAATTTGGCCACGGTTTTTGTAAGTTTTTATCAGAACAAGACTATGCTCATTCATTGACATAACTGGTTTTATGCTACAACATGCTATGGTATGTTGAATAATTGTGACAGAGACTGTATGGCTTGTAAAGCCTAAAATATTTATTATTCCTCTTTAGAATAAAAAAGTTATTGACCTTTTTTCTACATTAATTTTGGAAAGAATATATATTTCTTAAATATTGTGTTGAAGTCCAAGAATATTTTGTTTTTTTATTGGGTTAGATACTCATTAATTTCTTTCTTTAAAGTTTGTTTTCAGTGTAGAATTCTTGAGTGACTTTTGTTAAATTTAACCATATATGTATATCTAATTTGTTATTGATTCTATAACATATGTGTTAAATTTTATTTTCCAATTATTCATATCTCATATTTAGAAGTTCATATTAATTTTATACTTTATGTATTTGTGATATTGCTAAATTCACTTATTAGAGCTAGGTTTTCTGTTTGTGGGCTTTCTTTTTTTTTAGGCTTCTTAAAATTTCTGAGTACATAATTAAGTCATCTAAAAATAAAGGTACTTTTCTTTCCTTTCAATCTATGCATCTTTTATTTCTTATTCTTACTTCATTGCATTCCCTATGGCCTTCAGTACAATATTGAATCACCCTGGTAAAACTAGAACACCTTGCCTCCTTCCTGATCATGGGAGAAGGTGGTCGATATTTTACCATTAAGTATGATATTAGCTGTAGGACTTTTTATTTTAATTTTGTTTTTTAGATTTAATTTATCAGGCTGAAAAAATACACTACTATTCCTACTTTACTGAGAAGTTTTATCATGAATGGATGTTGAATTTTCTCAAATGTCTTTTCTGTATCTTTTGAAGTTATCATATAATGTTCTTCCTTTTATGTTAAGTAAATTAGTTATATAGGATGATTTTTTTTTTTTAATTATTTATTTTTATTTATTTATTTATATATGGCTGTGCTGGGTCTCCGTTTCTGCGCGAGGGCTTTCTCCAGTTGCGGCAAGTGGGGGCCACTCTTCATTGCGATGCACGGGCCTCTCACTGTCACGGCTTCTCTTGTTGCGGAGCACAGGCTCCAGATGCGCAGGCTCAGTAATTGTGGCTCACGGGCCTAGCTGCTCTGCGGCATGTGGGATCTTCCCAGACCAGGGCTCGAACCCGTGTCCCCTGCACTGGCAGGCAGACTCTCAACCACTGCGCCACCAGGGAAGCCCTAGGATGATTTTTTAAAGACAACTCTGACTTACTCTGGGTTTAATTTGTTTTTCATCTAGCTTCTTAGTGTCAAAGTTCGTATCATTGATTTTATGCCTTTTTCCTTCTCTATTATTGCATGTAATACTATAAATCTAAACACATTAGCTGTAAGACAAATTTTAACAAGTTGTGTTTTCATCATTTAATTAAAATATTTTCTTAGTTTTGTTGAGACGTTTTCTTTGACTCATGATCTACTAGACGTGTATTGTATAATCTTCAAGCATGTGTAGCTTCTCTGGATGTATCATACTTACTGATTTATAATTTAATATTATCATAGTTCAAAAACATACTCTGTACAAATTCCATCCTAACAAAATTTTTGTAACTTGTTTTATGTCCCAGCATATGGTTTATGTCATTGAATGTTTCATTACATTTGAGGAGAATGTGTTTTTGCCAGTATTGGGTGTGACATTATATAAATATCAATTAAGTTGAATTGTTTGGCAGAGTTGTTCAAATCTTCTATACACTGAATGATTTTTTTTTTTGCCTAATTCCTCTATCAACTATTGAAAGAGGGATATTAAAGAGTCCCACTACTAATTTATGAAGAGTTTTTTTGAAAAGGGATTGTTAGTTTTATCATATATTTACTCTTCCAGGCATTCTCCATTAGAGTACTCAGAATCCGTTTTCTCTATGGAATTATTTCTCTTCAGTCTAAAAAAATTATTTTAACATTATATTCTTGCATTTCATAATATTTGATTGAATGTCAGAAAGGTTGCATAAAGGAAAATAAGACTGACATAAATGATAGTATTTCCCATAAAAAGTCAGGCCATTTCATTTACCAAGTCATAGTGTAGGATTGGGGGATAGAGGACCACTGCCTGATGCTGTGTGAGGCTCAGATCACCTGGTAGCTTTCTCCTTTTCCCCACCGTACACCCTCTGACTTCTTCAGGCCCCCTGCTGCTCCTTGGCAGCAAGTGACTCTCACTTCTGTTTCAACTCGAGGAGAGACAGTCATCTCCTTTGTTAATTTTCAGCTGATTTCTTCTTACCAGCATCTAGGGCTGTTTCTTTGTCCTCTCACTACTCTGTTAAAGACTAAATCCACCACTGAGCTCATCTAATAGGGGCTGGTCACTTTTTTGGATTTTAGATCATTAGGTTTGCATTCCAATATCAGCTTTCTAATGGCTTAAAATAACTATGATTTTGAGTATTATTTGTCTTGTACTCATTTGGGGTTTAAGTGGCATTCTCTAGTGATTTTTTTTTTTTTTTTTTTTTTTACCAGCCTGTTACTATCTCAAAATGGCATTTTGAGTATAAGGTCTTAAATTAGCTTTGCTTATCTATCAGTTAGAATACTTATGAAAATATAGGAAAAAATGAAATCTGCACTTGAAACTACAGTGAAAATCAATGGATCAGTACTTCTGCTAACAGCCACTGTGGGGACGACTAATTACTTCCTGAGGATTATAGTTTTCTCAAGTAAATTGTTGGAAGTGCGAGAAGAAATAGGAACAGGCTATGTAAAATGTAAACTGCAAATTATACGTTTATGTTTTAGAAACCCATAAAATATGAAACTCAATAAAAATATAACGCAGTAGAAACTCATAAAAATATATTATAGACAAGAAGAATTGGGCTGCATCATATAAACAAGCACTCCTGCTTTAGGAGTGAAAATTAGAATGAATCAGCATGTTGGAAGCCACTGAATGGACAATCCTTATACCTTGTGAAATATGTATTAATCTAATTATCATCATGATATGCACATAAGAAAAAATTCTTTAAAAAAAAAATCCACAAGCACGTAAAACAAAGAACGTGGGTCTACAACTGCATGACCAATGGAAAGGTATGTCGCTCTGAAAATTGGGAGCCAGGTCTACACTGCAAAAGTAATTTGCTACAATGAATCAAAGATAACTTAGAAAATGAATTTAAGTTCATAATAAAACACAGATAAATGAATTCATGAAATTCAAGCAGAATCTCGTGAAGAGCAAACAGAGAGATCAGAAGAAACAATATAACATAAAAGGAAATTGATTAAATAGAGCAAAATTTAAAAAATAGAGATAAAATGACTGTATTAAAATCTTTATTGGGAACAGTTTGAAGCAAAATTTTAGCTTTAAAAAGTCAAATCACATAGATGCTGACCTTTGAAAAGAAAGAGAGTGAGAAAATAAAATGGTTGACATGGAGGTAATAAAATGAAGATTCACTTTCAGGATGATTGTTTTCTCAGTGATAGGAGATAAAACTGGAACAGACAAAAAAGAATGTAAACCATAATTTAAGAAATAATTTGGTCAATTGAAATACTTGCATCTAAGATTTTAGATTATTTTTAAGTTTTTATAATGAAGTCATACTTTTAGAAAAATTTTAAAAATACAGAAAAAGAAGTAAGAATTATTCTTTCTCATCATGAAGAAATAATCTGGCTTTCAAGTACTAAAGTTTACAAAATTGTCATCATACCAAACTTAAAGTATTTCATTTTTAAATAAAAATTATTGTAAAATTACAAGCTCCATAATAAAGACACTGTTTTGTTCACTTTTCAGAACCTAAAACAGTAGCGTTTATATAGTAGATGTTCTGTACATTTGTGATATTCACAAAACAGTGATAAATATTCACTGTTTACAATATTGTCCTATATACAATAAAGAAGTAAACAACATCTATAGTCACACTGTAGCAATAATCGATGTAATGTTTGATGTATATATCTTCCCAGACTTTTTTATTTTAAAAGTGTGTGTGTATACTTTAAATGAGATATTGTATATACACTAAAATGCGTATTGAATATGGTTTCAATACATTCTTCAATCCTTTCTTAGTAAGCACAATTTTTCAGAGATTCTTAAAGCCCAGGCTAATTTTCAGAGAAGATATGTCCCTCTCCTAACTGTGGTAGAGGCAGGGCCAAAGAATTGGAGGAGCTGAGCAGAGACCATCGAATGGGTTTATCCATCTTTTGCTGATTTTTTACAGGCTTTAAAAAGGCCTCTAATGTTTTATTAAGGTCAAGCTGAAATTTTTTTCTAAAGGAAAACATAAATGTGAGGGTATTTACAGCAACTGTGAGTTATATATTAAATAACTTATTTCCATTAAAAATGTTTTACTTTCTATTTAGCACATCAGGTATTAGAAGAGAAATTCACTTTCTTAGCTAACAGTATATACCTTGTGTATCTCAGAATTGTGTAAGAATATGGTAAAATGCCTTATTTGAGAATACATTAAAGTTTAATTCATTTTAAATAATGAGTATTTCTTCAAAGAAAGGATCTTTTAAAAGATCCTCCATAGAAAATGGCTTATGCAGCCGTATCAGAAACAGACCTATTTTAATGCTCTCCTAGTGAAATGATCTGTGCAGGAGGCATAAAGTGTGCTATACTAAATAGTCTTTATGCTAAAGAATGATTCTTGAGCTCCAGATCCACATAATATCTAAAACAGCCGATGATAACACTGTGACTGATTGGATCTGATCTGAATTATAGTTTTATGATTCAGTGCATTGCGCATTTCTGACAGGTGTGCTACAAACTGCATTGCAGTCTGAGGCTGGGAGAGAGATTAAATTCTTGATTTACCTATCTGCAATTTATAGTCATAGGATTCATATCTTAACTATCCTTAAATAAAAATAGCCATAGCGATGGTACTAAAAAGTGTTTCCTACTTAAGTGTAAATCAGAGGAGACAGTAAAATGAAGTTGTAATCACTTCAAGTCTTCTTTTTACTTACCTTAGCCTGAGAGAGAATGTGTGAAGATGAATTACCTAAAATACTGGAATGTTTTTATATGTAGTTTATCTAAAAGTGTAATTGTTTCATCGTATGTGGCTAAATAAACTATAATTCATGCAGTGAAATATAATCAACATCTGTGTATATCAGGATACCTACATCTCTATAATAGAATATTGAGTGAAAGTATCAAGTTGGAAAAGTATCACATTTCATTAATACAAATTCTTAGAACACACAGAACAATACATACTATTTTTATGAATAAAAAAATAGAGTAAAAGTATACAGTACTTGCATGAGAATTATCAGCACCAGTTTCAAGACTATTTATATCTGAGTTGGGAAAGAAGGACTTGACCTTTGTCAATAAAACAAAGATGGGAAACAAGTCCTCAAGGTATTCAGGGAAGTTTTGGAGAAAAAGGTACTATATTGATATTTCACATTTAAATCTAGTAACAGTAGAGAGTAACATGTATCTTCCATTTGTCAGCAAAGAATGATTTTTAGTGCTATTTTTGAGTATATGTACAATCCAAAATTTTTTCAAAAGGTACAACAGGGCAGAGAATACTTTATCTAAATAATGTCGGTACCAGAGAAATGGACTTCATTTTGTTTTTTTCATAAGGTAGTATCCAGAGCAATTCTCTTATGTATTTTCAACCTATATTTGCAGCATTATATTTTTGATAGAAATATTCCTATAGACCCACACTTTTGTGGCCAAATGATCTTGTCATTTACAAAAAATACTACAATAGTTATGTTTATTTGAAATTATTTGAAATGATTATTATCAGCATGTTAGCGGTACTTACAGAAAGTACTGAAAAAAAATCTGATTGAACTCAATAGCACTTGCCCTGACTTTTTTTTTTTTAAGTTGATTTACAATGTTGTGTTAGTTTCAGGTGTACAGCATAGTGATTCAGATATATATATTCTTTTTAGATTCTTTCCATTGTAGGTTATTACAAGATATTGAGTGTAGTTCCCTGTGCTATACAGTAAGTCCTTGTTGTTTATCTACTTTATATATAGTAGTGTGTTTATTTTAATCCCAAACTCCTAATTTATCCCTCTCCCCACCTTTCCCCTTTGGTAATCATAAGTTTTTTTCCTCTGTCTGTGAGGCTATTTCTGTTTTGTAAGTAAGTTCATTTGTATCATTTTTTTAAGATTCCACATATAAGCGATATCATATGATATTTGTCTTTCTCTGTCTTTCTCTTTCTCTCTCTTTCTCTGTCTAACTTCACTTAGTATGATAATCTGTAGGTCCACTTGCCCTGACTTTTAAAGCCAGTATGTTCTCTGAGGCAGTATCTCTATTCCTCAAAAGGCAAGCAGATAAATCTCAGGTTAGGAAAACCTAAAAAGCTCTTTCCTACGTTATTATTGCTATTATTTCTTAGGGGGGTGGCGGGGGGAGTGAGTTGTGCATATTCTTAAAATAAAACATGCAAAGATATCTGCTGTTAAACATGATGATCATATACCTTACCAGGAGGTAAAAAATAAAAGTTCATCTATACAAAATACTTGTTCATTGACATGTCGCATGTCTGAAATTTCACCATTAAACATATTTTTCATTTGGGTTAAATATTGTATTTTCCAAGACTCTTCTTAAAATAGAATTGATTTACTCTGTTACCCAGGCTCCCCCAACATAGTAACGTAGTAGTAATTAATGAAAATTATCATGAATTAACTCATTTTTAATCTAGTATATTGAGCAGGTGCTTGATTAATGGGTGAATAGGTTGATACATTTTGTAAAAAAATTAGTGTCTTATAGATATGCCATGGTGATGGTGACAGAACAGATATTGTTATACTGATAAGAAAAAAGGCTTGTACAGAAATAAGTGTCTATCAAAAGACACAATTTATACCCAAGCTTTGTTTTTACAAACAAGGTAAGTACTTAGAGGATGTTCCTTGTTTTTCATATAACTCACAAACGTGTGAGCACACATACACACATGCTTACTTGTGTGTGTGTGTATATTCTTTTTGACTTTTCTTAAAATTATCAAAAATTTTCCTACTTAAGTGTATGAAACGTAGGACGGTGAAATTCAATGGGGGATCTACCATTGTATATATTTATCAGTTAAGACATATAGAGTGTTTTTTTACATCAGAACTCTATGTTAACTTTAAGTCACTACAAAATTATTAATCAACAATAAGGAAAACGACTTTAAAAAGATGGGACTTATGTACAGATTATTCTCATGTTAGTTCATGCATGAACATTTCCAATATTGATTTTCAATGATTCTTTTTTTTTTTTTTTTCAATGATTCTTTTTGAGGAACTGTCTCTTTTTTGTTTTTTAGTACCTGTCTTTTACATCTACGTTTCTTTTCTTTTCCAGTTTTCTTAATTATAGCCTGTGTGTGCACGTGTGTGTGTATGTGTGAGTGTATGTGAGTGTCCTATTGTCTCTCTCCCACCACCCCTAAAATGCGAACTCCATGTTAGAAATTTCTTCATTTATTTTCCTGTGCTGCAGCCACAGGGCCTAAAAATATTCCTGGTATATGGGAGGCACTAAAATATATATATATTGAATAAATAAAAAGTGAATACAAATGGCTTATCTGCATTTGCACTCCATACATATCTCAAATGTATCCTGATTGACTTGCAAGATAAGAAATGTATGATTTATATAGAATTAAACATGTGTCTAACTTGTATCTCTTTAGAAAGAAAATATTTACAGGAAAGCCAGTATAATATTTGTATATTATACTGGGAAATAATACAGTTTGACTAAACTGTATTACAAGATACATATTTTTAATCAATCTAAAACATCAAGTAAAAACCTCCTGTAATTTTAGAAATTTTTCTTAACATTAGTACATTTACATCATTGAACATGTATATTGAGGTCTCTTGAACACACACACACACACACACACACACATACACACACACACAAAAACAACTAGGTGATCTAGCCATTCTCAAAAGAAGTTTGTGTGTGAATATAAATAAAATCAGGGTTGTTGCAGGTTTATGCTTAACATTATGAAGTAGGAATCTTGTCGCTTATGGCATACAGTACAGAACATTTTGTAGAAAAATTAATATGAAAAGGTTTACTTAAAATCAACACTCAAAAATTGAGATCCTTTGGGACAGACGGATAATGATGTGAAAGCAGTTTGAAGACATACTTAAGGTTTTCAAAGTCTGTCCATCACTGCTGATGATAAAATTGTAGGCAATTTCAATCTTTCCTCCAAAAAACTAAAGTCAGCATCTCACTGGAATATCTTTTTTAAAAATAAATTAGGCAGTACTCTGTAATCCTTATTCCTGTGTTTAAGAATCATATGAAAGGGTGCTGATAAGAAGAAACCTTGGACCAGGAGGCTGACTAAACAAAATCAGTAAGTTCTATATTAGTCCCAAAAGGAAAACAACCTTATGAAGTGACACAGTATTGCTGACTCAAGGAATCCTTCACCTTTCAGAGCTGTCCTTAATTTCCTAAATATGATTGTAAGTTAGTGGTTGGCTAACAATAACAAAAGAATTCTAGGCTATATAGCATATTCAGAAGCACATAGATAATGTTTGCAAAATTTTTCCATAAAGTGATGTCACATTTATAAGTTTTATTCATACTCAGCTTTTTTTTTTTTTTTTTTTTTTTCTATGTAGTAGAATGCATTTATCACCATCTAAGACAGCTATCACTGAATCTATGAAGGATGGTGAGCATGGTTGTACATGGCTCCCACTTCCTCCAAAGCTCAATCTCTACACAGCAATAACCAAAAATGAGTATGTTCTCTAGCAATTCCCCAGGCCCCATGCTGGGATCAAATCCATCCTATTTATCTCATTAGGGTTATTTTCTGGTTAACTGTCTAGTTATCCTAATACATATCCTCTAAGTTTAGACAAGAGACAAAAATAACTCATTAAGATACTGAATGTCTCATCTCTTTAGTGCAAACTTATAAATGTAGCATATATGAAGTCCTGTCACATCTCTACTCGTTTAACTTACCCAACAACTCTGTGATGTACACGTTGTAAAAAGTGAAGATCAGAAAGGTTAAGCCACCTGCTGAAAGTCACACAGCTTGTAAAGGCTAAAGCCAAAATTCAAAACTAGGTTGTTCCACTCAAAATCTCACAGTGTTAACCAAATGTTATATTACAAGTTCTGTTTTGGTAGTTAGGAATTATTTTTTTTTTTAGCAGAATATATAATCTAGTAGCCTTAAAGAGAAGATGAATTGTTTTTCTTTTTACTGATAGTTTTATTCATTTTAAGAATAATTATACATTGGCTATTTGAGGGGTTTTATATATAGTCAGTAAAGGGTTCGTATCAATTAAAATGTCCCTGGAAGACTTCAAACAAAAAGTATGAACCTACAAGAACCAAAGAAAATGGGAAGATGAGGCTAACCACGTGATTTAAGATGATGGAGACATATCATTAATGGAACAAGAAAACTGAATCCAGGGTCAGAAATAAGGAAATTCAAGAAACAGTCAATTTCAGAAAGTACACACAGGAGTCTTCAAAACTTATGACATCAGGCACTTCTACAAGGGAAGTTGGGAATAGCTGACAGAGGATACTTTTTATAAATTCTAATTCACATTTAAACGTGGGTGTGTATGCACACACGAGAGAGAGAGAGAGAGAGAGAGAGAGACCTGAATACAGCCAATTTATGGAATACAAATAAGGTCACATGTGATGGGTAAATAGAGGAATGATATCACTAGAAGATGGACTGTATGTTGATCTATTTGGGAATTTTCCCAGCATTTGATTATTTTGTGCCAGCAAGCACCAGCAGTTGAATGCAGTGTTGCAGCATCAGCCGAAAGCACCAAGCCACAAAAGTAGCTCACGTACATGATGAAGGTCCACTCCACGTTCTTCTTTTTTGACCCAGTGCTATTGGGTGATCTTCTTTAATTTTCCCAGAACTCAACAGCTTCAACTCTTCCTTACATCCCCTTCTATTGAGCTATCTTTATTTTATTTTTTTAGGAAGAGCATATACTTATTATACTGCTCCATTTATTGATGATCTGCTGTGTCTTTAACTGTACTAGTATTTTTCCTTAGGAATTGTTGTTAGTATTCTGGCTATAAGTTTCATTAACACTGGGTATACTGTTCCTATTTTTTTCATAGCTTTTTAACTTAGCAGCATGGGAAAATTTTTAGTAACAAATATATTACTTTATGCTTGTGATAAAATGTCGAAACTGCTGTGGACAGACTTTCAAGATAAATGTATTCTTTTTAAAAAAAAGTATAATTGTATGCATAGTGTGATTTCTTTTTTGTACAAAAGAGAGAAAATGAAACTGTATATAGATTTGCTTTTGTATCACAGAATATGTTTAAGAGACTTCCAGGTTGATAGGACAACAGCAGCTACCTAGGTCTGCATCTCCCAATATATCCTCCTAAAACAAAATAGAGCAAGAAGAAGAAAAGAAAAAAAATATGCACCAAAACCATGCCTTCAGTGTAAGTTGGAAATAGAGAATGCTCAAACTTTAAAATTAAATAAAATGTGGGAAAGGTAAGTGCAGAAGTCAATAGATTCCAGTGTACACTATACCCTGCTGCAAAGGCTTTGTGTTGAAAAGAGCAGGCAGAAAGAATGAAAGAGTGCGAAAGAGAGAGGGGGAGTTGGGGGGGAGAGGAGAGGAGAGAGAGAGAAGTGCTGGAAAGAGAAAAGAGAAGGGCTAGCCTTAGGCCTGAAGTTATTCTAAAACTACTGCCATTAAGAGTAGGACAATTGTGAAAATACTTTCTTTTTTTTTTTTTTTTTTGAAAATACTTTCTAAAGTAAAGTATCCTGAATTTTCACAGCATGCCTTACAAAGAAAACTTAAAGTTCTCACTATTTGAAGTGGCTGTCTTTGAAACACATAGCATCTGAGAAAGAAAAAAGAATAAAAGGAAAAAAAGAGGTACCCCTTGGGGAAAAATAATGGAATATAACTAATATTTTAAACTATAATCCCAGATATCTTTTGAAAAATAAGTTAAGACTTGAATCTACAAATTGAAAGGGCAAACAGGAGAAAATTAACTGAGGATGATTAGCTCTTAGAAGTACCCTAATAAAACTATTAAACTTTGAAGATATTAAAAAATATTCAAGTTATTTAGACAAAAAGATCAAATAAGTTACAAGGCAAAAAGAATTAGAACAGCATTCAGTTATTTAAAAGCAACATTCAGAGCAAGGCCACAATAGAGCAGGACATGCAAAAAATCAATAGAAGTGTGAACCAAGGATTTTGTATCAAGTTAAGCATTCCTTAAATATAAAGGTGATAGAAAACTTTTTAAACATATATGAATTTAGGGAATTCTCTACTAGTGAGACCTCCTTAGGAAAACTAGAACGAGCTTCATTAAAACATGAGATGGCAAGGGAAAATTCAGCAACAGGACTGATACTGAGCATTTTAATATATGCAATTTAAATTTAATGCTAAAACAAGTGGGGATGAGGGTGAACTACTAATGTACAAGTTCTATGTGTGGTGACAAAGTACATTTTTTTAAATGGGAGGAAAAAAGTTAAAAAGGAAATTTGAATGAGATCATTGGTTTTCTTTTTTTATTGACACGTAACATTGTATTAGTTTAAAGTATACCTATTGATACTTCTATAGACAATAGGTAGGGAGTAAAAGACAGCTTAAAAGCTGACAAACCATGTAGTAAAAGTTTATGAAAAGTAGGAATTAAGGGCATAAAAATGGTATAAGTACAGAGGTAATAACTGGAACAAAAATACTTTTCCAAAATATTTTTTTTTACTTAAAATAAGATCACATCATATAGAGAGAAGCATAAAATTATAACATAAACCATATCATTGTAGAATGTTATGACAGAAAGGAGACCAAATGTATTTGGTACAACAATAAATGTGAATGGACTTAGTTTACCTTTTTAAAGAAAAAAGATATTTAATTTGCTCACAAAACAAGACTCAGTCACGTTATATTCAAAAGGCAGATCTAAACAAAGTGACTTACAGAGGCATATTTTTAAGGGAAGGCCAAAGGTATAACAGGCACATAGAAACAGTAAGAAAATAAGGGTATTATCAAACCTAGTATAATTTAAGTGCACAAGCTTTAAAGGTGAAAAGGAACCTTTTTAATGCTAAAAGCCGAATTGACAAAAATGTTAATAAACCACACTAATGGGGGTAGAGAAGAAAATAACTGACCTAAGTAACTACCTTCTTCTGATTATCCACTAAAGATTAAAGAAAAAAATAACTCTACACATGTATTTTAATTTAGATATTTAATTTTCACAACAGTATGGTTCAAAAATTCTGATACTATGCATATTTGAAGATTGAGCAAGTTAATAAATATATTGATGATAAAAGTCAAGGTTCTCATTTTTAGAGAATATGGTTACATGTAAAGAAAGGGGTAAACTGGAATAAACCCTGAGGTGTTGGTTTGGAATGGGTAATATCAGTAAGAGTTCATTGTCATTTCCTAGGTCTGGAATGAGCTGGGAGCAATGACACCTTAAGAGAAATGAGCACTCCAGTCTCTTTGATGGGAGTTTCCGTATCCATTCTCAAATAAAGATAATCAAGGCTCCTTAAAGAAATGGTTGATTGGAAGGAAAGTGCAAGATGAGTCTGGAGCATCTTGTGCAAGAAAGTAGGGGGTGCTAGAAATAAAAAGGGGCATTTCAAACAGACAAAACATTATGTCTGTGAGATTCATGTATGTTGGTACATAAAGTTATACTTTATTCATTGTCATTGCTGCATTATTTCCTGATGTTCGAATATATCAAAATGTTTTTATGTATTCCCTTATTTTTGGACACGGGTCCAGTTTCAGTCTATTTAGAATTGTGCTGTTATAAGTGATTTTGTACATATCTTTTGATAACTGTGTACACATCTGTGTTGGGTATAAATTTAGGAGGACTGCTAGGTCATAGGGTGTATATATGTTAAGCTTTGATAGATAATACCGACTAGTTTTCTAAAGTGGTTATTGCAGTTTACTTTCCCACAGGCAGTGTGAGTTCCGTTTGCTCTGTGTTCTCTTCAAACCATACAATTTTCTTCCTTTTTGTGTTAGCCATTCTGATTTTTTTTTTTATTAATTTATTTATGGCTGTGTTGGGTCTTTGTTTCTGTGCGTGGGCTTTCTCTAGTTGCGGTGAGTGGGGGCCACTCTTCATCGCAGCTTGCGGGCCTCTCACTGTCGCGGCCTCTCTTGTTGCAGAGCTCAGGCTCCAGATGCGCAGGCTCAGTAGTTGTGGCTCACGGGCCAAGTTGCTCCGTGGCATGTGGGATCTTCCCAGACCAGGGCTCGAACCCGTGTCCCCTGCATTGGCAGGCAGACTCTCAACCACTGCGCCACCAGGGAAGCCCCAGCCATTCTGATTTTTAAAGAAGTCAGTAAAAAAAGATAGATTATCACAAAGAAATGACAGTTAATTAATTGACAGCAGACTTCACAGCAGTTACTCTGGAAACAGGAAAACAGTAGAAATGATATATCTTCCAAAAAATCTCCAAGCTTCTGCCCTTGCCTTCTTGTAGCCTGTCATCAGCACAACAAGTTGAACGATTTTTATCAAAACATTAAGTCAGATCATGTAATTCTTCACCTCAAAACTATCCATTAGCTTTGCATCTCACTCTAAGTAAAAATACAAAGTTTTAATATAGTATAGTAAGACCTTAATGAATTGGTCCTCTCTTAGGCTTCTTTCCACCTGCTTTTGGCCCCAACCTCCTAGACTTTCTTTGCCTTCATTGATCACACACCCAGCATGCTCCCAACTCACGTTCTTTGCACAGGCTGTTTCTTGGCCTGGAAAACTCTTCCCCCAAATGTCCACCTGGCTTCCTTGTGAAGTGCTTAAATAGCAAACGTCCTCCCTATCTTCTTTCCTGAATTATTTTACTCCTTAGAATTTATCCCCATCTAACATAATATATGCATAATTTTTATCAGTTTTTTAATCCAGTGTTGTATAAGCACAGCTGAAAAGAACTATCATATAAGAAAATCTTGAATAAATTAATAAATAAATATAATATTGAAAGTCAGTTTTTAAACTTACAGTTAACTCCTTTGAAGAAAAATTGTCTTATTTCCTCTACTACTTTAAGTATATCTCTTCCACTTGTCAAATTTTTAATATTATGTGCTGAGTTGTGCTTTTTCTTTGTATTTACACTACCTTGCATTCATATTGATTCTTGATATTGTTGTTTGATAAGTTTCATAAATTTTGAAAAATCTTCAGCTTGTATTTCTTAAGACATTCATTCTTTCAGTTTCTCTCTTCTGGAACTATTAAGTACACACATTCTGAATCTTCCATATCCCATATATTTCTTTCTTACTTTTCTATAATTTTTATCTTTATATTTTCTTTGTATTTCTACCTGTGTATTTTCTGATTATCAGTTTTCAGATTCCCTAATCCTCTCTCCTGTTATGTCTTGAACACCTAATTGTAGTTACAGTATTTTTAATTTTGAGGAATTGTTTCCTTCCTTTTTTTATACATGGGTTTTAATTCTCTGGTTTAATTCTCCATCTTTTTATCTATTTTATTAAAATTGTTAGTTGTAATGTAAGTCCATTTTTGAAAACTCTAGCATCTTGATCACTTGTGGGTTTATTGCTTTGTCTCACTTGTGGGTTTATTGCTTTGTCTATGTTCTTCTTGATTTTTGTCATTTGGTCTTATTTCCTTTTATTTATGATATATTTTATTGAATGCAGTGTGCATGAACGATGGCAAAGGCTCTAGCTGCTATTTTGTTTCTCCCTACTAGATTTCATTTTCTTCCTATAGGCAGATGGAATGTAGGCACATCATGTTATTCTAGCTCAGATTTGTCTATTTTTCCCCCTTTTACTCCATTTACCTCTTTTCAGGGTCTCAACTAAAAGCCTAAGTTTTAACCATAGCCCCTCATTCTTGTCAGGCTTGTCATGTCAATTTTTTGTCTTCCGGCACTGTGAATTCTCTAGAAACTCTAATTAGTGTTATAGCCTTTAGTATCTGTTTTTAACATTCTTAACATCTCACCCCAGGCATGTATTGTTTAGGAGTTGGTAAATATCTCAAGATGAAATGATATGCAGGATTCGGGTTTCATTTAATTTGATTTCCCTCAGTGATCCTCCTTAAGTCTTGGGTGTCTTTGTTTTTCTCTGATAAATTTAAATACCTTTTAAAAAACTTTATCTCATTTTAGCCCCTACCAGGAGTATTAATCTAATACAAGCTACACCATTCTAACTAAATGTAAAAATTTCTCTAGAAATACATACATTTTACATTAAAATCTGCAGCTATTTCAAAGGTGAGCAACTGGTGCTGACTGAGGTCTGAGAAATGAGAAAATAAATTTCTTCTTCCATTTTCAGAGCAGTAAGTAGTTGTGATAGACTCTAACACCTCTCTTTCTCTGTGAGTCATGCTTTTAATTTTAATATTTTAGAGAATCTACTGATACTCAATAATTATCATGACAATTGAAAGTTTTCGTGTTACACCACAGTAGTTTACAGAAATAAATAAGCATATAATTAAAAAATATATATGTATATATGGATATATATCAATAGATAGATAAGTTTTTATTGTGAAAGCATTAGAATTCTCGTAAAAACAAAACAAAAATGCAAACAACAAATAATAATTCTCTGTAGTAAGCAAAAGAAAACAGGAAGCAAAACTGGCGACATAATTTGTCTGACATCATTTGACCCAGTGCAAAATGGAAACGCAGGACCCTTTTTTAAAAATTAAGAAATTCAAGACACCAATAGCAGAACATTAAGTAGATTCTTAAGAATAACAAGTATTCCTTCTTTATTTCTAAAGTTTATAAATAGGCTAGAGTAAAAGCACCTCTAAAAATTCCCCTCATTGTAAAGTTCTAAGTAATTTCTCTAATGAGTTGGATGATGCCCAAAATAATATGTATGCAGTAATATATAATCCACTGGGGAAAAAGTCCACATTATGAGAATGTATGTAAGAAGTATTATTTTTTAAAAGGATATATGTGGGCTGTGTAGGAAAATAACTTACACCTTTCTCATCACAGAAAAAATGCAAAAACATGCACTTTATATATTAACTATAATGTATATCTTCTTGAGAGCTGCCTTTTTTTAAATGCTTGAATCCATTGTTTTTATTCTACTCTGTTATTCTGAGCCCAAATGTCCACAAACATTATAACTTCCTTTTCATATCATGATACTTTTTCTTGGTAAAAACTAATTTACATGTATAATCAGACAATGGAGTCTTACAGTGCTTCCAATTGGAAACAGATTTTGCAAAAATAAGTTTCAACCATTGCTTAATAATAAACAATAGTTGATGACGTAAAAAATTTCTCATACATCATGCTCTTTCATGCTTTTGAAATGGCTTGTCCTGTTCCCCTGACCTGGAATGCTTTTATCATCCTGATTTAACTGGCAAACCTTTGGTTTTATTTCAGGACTCAGTTTAGACAGAAAGTGTTGTTGGAACTTGCCGGCTGAGTTCGGACTGATTTCCTTGCTCCCATAGCACGTTATACAGACTTAGAGCATAGATGGGCCACGAGATATGGACTATCATGTATTATCAGTGTGGCTGCTTTTTATGGAAGTGCCTTGCTTTATTAATCTTTGTTATCCCAGCATGTAGTAGGTATTCAATAAATACCTGACCAAACAGAAGTGAACCAAACTAATTGTGTTTATAATTATACTCCTCAGATGTTTCTTGAGCGCCTAACATCTTTCAGACAATGGACAAATACCAGTGAGCAAGCCAGATTTGATCACTGCCCTTACGGAACTCAAAATACTGAAAAGAAAGATTAAAAATGAAAGAGAAATAATACTGTGATCATAGCTCTGAGGAGCGTAGAGAGTGTTATGGGCATGTAACCTGACCTTAGGACACCAAAATTAATTAGCATAAAATTAAGTTGCTAAACTGATGTGTTCACCATTTGCATTACAAATGATCAGATCGATTATGCAGACAACTAATCTTGTTAAGTCTGTTTTCCCTTTGTTCTTACATAATGATGTCATTCCCCCATTTCCTAATTTCAAACTTGTTGATTACCTTTGTATTCATATGAACCCCAAGGCAAAGAGATACAGGACTTCATATTTAAAAGCATGACTTAACTATCTAGGCTTTACACGTTCCCATTCCAACTAACATCCCCTTATTAACACTCCCCGCCTCCCTTTTATGATCCTAGCCCACGCCTTCCATTTATAGGCACCAAATCAGCATGGGATTAATATTACCTCCTTTCAAACAGAAAGAAAAAATAATTAGATTTCTTTGAAAATCTTAAGATATACCTGTGTAGTTGTCAGAAATCTACGACAACTTTTAAATTTATATTACTAAAACATGCCTTCCCATTACAAGTGTTTATTACATTTGTTTATTTTTTCTTTGATAATATTAAAATATGTACTAATACATAGCTGTGAGAAATATGAAATCCTAGGTCAAATAAAAAGTGCAACATAATATTTTAGTGTTAAAGCTCCTGTTTTAGGATATAGGTAAAATTATAATGACAGTACATCAAAAACTTTTGTTCACTTAGGAGCTTTGTTATGGAATGTTGTTGTTCTAAAGTTGTATCAGGTAGTATCATGTAAAATTACAAGTGAAATGGAGTCCAAGATCATCTAGTCAGTCTGATGATCTTCATATGTGCTTAGATATATCTTCATCTATATAATATTTTCATACATATAACTGAATTATTTGCTGTTCAAATCTGGCTTTTCTTAATATACAGACTGTGGCTTAGTTTATATCACTAGTGCATAATTTATATTAAAATATCATATACTCTATCGCTGTGTTCATTTGTAAAATGAGCATTCTTGATTTTGGCTACCAATGACTAAAAGCTATGTATGATTTTAAAGAGTGAATAGGGTCTTGGAGTACATACTACATGAGAAATAATGCTTTTGCTTCCCTGTACCTGCTATTCATTGTTGTATTATATTTCTCAAGCATGGGTTTCTTTCCATGAGTGATTTCAGTAATTTAATCTCAGTTATTTTGGAGAAATTGCTGTTCAGGAAACTGGAAAATTAACTTCTGTTTTAAAGCCATTTGCTGGAGATCTAGGGGGAAAATTTCCCATCTTCAGGTAGAAAATCTTTAGAAACATTCTGTGCATTTTTAGTCTATAAGTACAAATCTGTTAACTAGTTATAAATTAGAGAAGCAGAATTCCTCCAAAAACAAGGAAGAAAATTCTTAGCCTTAGATAAGCTAGCCCATATATGGGATTGTCTACCATCTGTGGAACTTAGGCTACTTATAAGTGTTGGAATAGTTAACTAATCAGAGTTCTGGTCTTCAGAGAAACTTGGGTGAGATAACCTTAAAGTCCTCAAACTATAATAAATTTATTTTAAATGTGAGCTTTGGGGTTGGTAATTTTTCAGTGGTTACCATCATCAACTATTCATTGCTTTTTGCTGGCATTCTTGAAAGACTGATACGTCAGAAGTACAATTTTGTCTCTCCGACCCATTGGGGAAGATAGAAAACTACTGCATGTACATACCCTGGCCTTTGATCCTAGAAAACTTAGGAATAAATTAGTTTAGAAAAATGATTGTATTCTAGATGAGCTAAGAGTCTTCTTTCCTAAGAGCAGAGGAATAATATAGCAAATTAATTTTGGATACATTATTTCTAAAGCCTACATGGCCAAGGGTATTACATGACACATCTGTGTTTAAGGTTTAAATTTCTTTGCAAAAGTCTTCTTTTTTTTTTTAAAGATAAATTTATTTATCAAAAACAAAACTTGTGACCAGGCATTTAAAATGTTTAACATTGGACTGATACAATAGTAAAATTAACCTGTGAAATTTTGAAGATAGAAAGGTCTAATTTAGTCTAAATAAGATCTGAAACACCTTTATGAAACTTATTTTGCTCAATCATTGTGGTTTTAAAGAAGTTATGTGTATATTACTATGACTCAAACTGCGGGGACAATTTTAAATACTTAGAAAAAAAATAAAGTGCATTCTAAACTGTGCTATCAAATATAGTAGCCACTATCCACACGTGACTATTTAAATTTTAACTGGCTAAAATGAGATACCATTTAAAATTTAGTTCCTCCGTCTAATTAGCCACATGTCAAGTGCTCAAAAGCCACATATGGCTAGCTACTACCATATTGGACAATGTAAAATTATAGAATATTACCAACATAATGGAAAGTTCTGTTGAACAGGGCTAGTCTAATAACTTAATGTAAGCAACCACCATAATAAAGTTAACCACATAAATCTTGAAAAACTTCTGTAAATATGAAGTTTTTGTTGTTGTAAGTTTGCTTCTAATCCAAGGAATATTTCAGATACCACAAAATACAAATCAGATTTGAACTCTGCATACAGAATTTGAAATTTAATCTTGCCTAGGATATAAATTTACTTTTCTATATTAACTCTATTACCAGTAGTTTGTAAAATTATTTGCGGAAGTGAATGGTGAAGCCCAAGACTAATTTAGATGAATTAATCTGAAGTTAAAAATCTGGAAGATCTTTTTGGCTTGAATTATCTACTTTTTAAGACCATTGTAGGCATAGCCTAAACATATAAAGATATGCATAGAAATACTGTAGTTTTATTAAACTAAAGGCAACTAATAGCAAATTATTTATTTGGAGAATAGAGTAAAAATTAAATCTTTTATTTTTATAAAACTAATTATACTATATACTTCACTAAAATACTCTAAAAGTTGAATTTAATTTTCAAAAGATATATGAAAATATGTATCTGTTGTACCAATTGATCACATAAAACCATCTTAAACTATCTCAAAAGTCACAAAAATAACAACTTGTCAGCTTTCACACAAATTATATCGTTTGACCTACTTATTACTTTCTATTGAATTTCTTCTTTGCCTTGTTAAAAATCAGAAGTTAATTAATGTCAGTTATTTAAGACACAGCCATGGGCCACAATCAAATGGCCATAACTAAAGATTGAACTCTCACAAGGAAAAAATTTGCTCTTTGAACAATAACAAGGAACACTCTAAAACGAATGTAACTGAGGACTGTTCAACAGGTTGAAAGCTGAAAGATGGCATTGTAACTGACAAAATTGTTTCTTAAACACAAATAATCAAAAACAGTGAAATTATACAATATTTCCTGTGGCTGAAACATTCAAGAACTTTAAAATAAAGTGCTTAAGTTAAAAATAAAATCCTAGTAAACAACAAGGATTTACTGTATAGCACAGGTGATATCTTGTGTTAACCTATAATGGAAAAGAATCTGAAAAAGAATATATATATGTATAACTGAATCACTTTGCTATACACTAGAATCTAACACAACACTGTAAATCAACTTTACTTCAATAAAAAAAAAAAAAATTCCTAGGAGGGGGTAAGCTGGAAGTCTTCATGGAGGAAGTGGCATTCAGTGTGAGGATTTAGATATGATAGTAGGCAGGGGAAGCTGGGCTGGAGAGTTGATGGGGATGGTGGGGAGGAGCAGTGCATTGCACCCTGAGTATAAAAAAAATAAAATTCTATTTATGAGCAAAATGGAATTATTGTTTAATTCCCCAATAATGCTGCCAATAACCTTTAAGATCACTTTTTTCTAATTGAATTTCTGATAAAATTTTTTTCCATTTAAACTTTGTAAGATTTAAACTTGTATGCATTTCAGTTAATAGAATTAATCATAAAAACAGTAAACATTAAAATCTTTAGATGTTTCAGAAACCAAAAAATAAAAAAGTTAGTGTTGAAATCTGGTCAGATTCTTTATGTACATAGTGATATGTTCTTAAATTTAAATTACTTCAATGGAGCCATAAAGCCTCCTAATATGATTTTCTATGTTGACTCCTAGCAAACTTTCATGATAAAATATTATCAGAAGGTAATTAGAAGAATTCTCTTCTTATCAGAAGTAAATCAAAAGAACATAGGTCTCATCTCTGGAAAGCTTACATCAAACAGTATGATGTTAATCCTATGAATCCCCTACTGATGGATGCATAAGAAAGCCAGCATGGATGTTTTGGTTATATGTAAACCATACCACCCTTCTCAGTCAGTGTAGCTTAACCTAAGCTCTGTACTGCTGATTCACTTGACATGTTGAGTGTCTACTACCTGCAAGTTCCTATGCTCAGTATTATGAGTTGCCTATCCAACTATGGTTCTCTACATCACTATCTATATCTGTATCACTGACACTCATTTTCATCTGTCATTAAGAGCTAAAAGTGCTATTCTCGTTCTACATTAAAACAGCAATGAAAATGCTCTTTAGGCGTTTACTACCATTCCCTTATTCAGAGGTTGTTATTGGAATACTGCCCATTACTTTACTCATGAGATGAAACATTACACATCTTCCTAATGCAATTCTGCCTCTCTTGTGGGCAAAAAAGAATGTAGGCTATTTCTGTAGATGTGAATGCAGAAATACAGTGCCACTACAACAGGCTAATTTTGGAATTAATAACTTGAGAAACTTAGAGGATGGTACAGTAGTGTAAAAAAAAAAAAAAAAAAAAAAGGATGACTGACATTCAAGTACTTCAGTCAGCTAAGCCAGTACCTCTTGGCTCTGTCTAAGGAGTCCTTGCTGGAGGCGGCTGTGATTTGGATGTGGACTTCGTGAGGTCATATCTAAGACTGTGAATACAGCTATTGATAGCGGTCACACTCAATTCCCAGTCATATCCAGTTTCTGAAAGATCACAAGTCTCGTAGATGTCTTGGAGACGCTCTCAGAGAGCGTTAATCTTACCGGTGTTAAGGGTGCACATGCCACACCGCAGGTTGCTGTAGGCTTTACTTTTTATCAGGACTTCCTCTGTGAACAGGCTGCAGATAAGGTATCTGGCTGATAGCTCTGGGCAAGACTTCTGTTTTGCTATATTCAGAACTGATTTTGGCATCCGTATACTTCTACATGGATTTCCAAAATATTCCAGTGTTTCATAAGAGACCATTGAATTATCAGTGGAAGTTTGTTTAATTCCTTCAGGGAGAGCACTGCTGTTCTGCTGAGAATTCCCATTTTTTCTTGTTTCTGAGACAGCTGCTTGCTGAGAAAACCGGGAACTACTTTCACTGCCATCACCCTATACCTGCTATTCATCACCGTCTTATATTTCCCCAGCTTATTTAGAAACAGCACAGTAATTTTCAGTCTTAAAAAACATCATTTGTTCTGTCACTGTTTCTTCTTAAATCTCTTTCTTCCATTCCAGGTTTACTTTTTGTCTTAGGCTTTGTGGGTCATACAGTCTCTGTTACAACTAGTCAACTCTGCCATTATATCAATAACATGAAAGCAGCCATAAATAATATATAACTAACTAAGGCTGTTTTCCAATAAAACTTCACTTATAAAAACAGCCAGTGGGCTGGATTTTGGTGCCCCTGATTGGATCACAGATTCTTATTCTGATTCCATAGACAGAATTCAGGAATGTCCATGGTACTCTCTGAAAATGTCTATAAAAACCTATAAATACTATAAATATACAAGAGTTTTTGTAAATGTGTATAAGTCTGAATATATGCAAATATGTGTGTGTGAGAAGGGGGAGAGAGCGTGTGCATGTGGATGTGGGTGAGAGTATGTTTGATGTGAGAGTATGCATCTACACCTGTAATTTTTTCTCTGGGGGAAGTCTACATTTTTCTTCAAATGTTTGAAAGACATTTAGAATTAGAATTAGAATTAGAATTTAGAATAGAAATTCTAAAACCCTAGAATTCCCTGACACAGTTTTCTCTTAACACGTACCCGTTCCAGCATAAAAATAATTCATTGCACTTTAAATAACTTGAACATGATATTCTGGGTCCTTTTTCACCTTAATGTGAGCATGGGCATGGAAGGGAGAGCAGGTAGGAGATATGTGAGAGGGAGTTTGATAAAGCATGATGCTAACATTCTTTCTGGATGATTCTAAAACTGTGCCATGATATTTAAAGAACTTAAGGTCAACTTACTGAACTCTCTCAACTTACTTCCTTTCTCACTAATTTTAACTGCTAATTTTAACCTCCTATCAGCAAAACTGTTCAACTCCTGATGCAGAAACCAAACCACCATCTGCACGCACTCTATTATTTCCATCACTAATAGTTGGCTCCAAAAATATAAAAATAGTGCAACTACAGCTTTACCTTCTGAATGGAATACAGGCTTTTCTTTTTTCTTCCTTTGTTTTTTGATCATCTGGGCTAAGATAGATCTACTAGTAAATGCAGGTGTTCATTTCGGGCTTTTAGCCAAAGTTTCTGCTTAAGGTGGCTGAATTGGAGTAGGTCATTACTGGCAGGTGTTTTTTTACTTTAACTGTTTCTTACAAAATGAAGGTAAATTATAATACGGTGTAATGTTCTCATAATTTCTTTCTGAGCCTCTGTAATAATTTAGTTCTCTTTTCTATGTATTCTTAATTAATCATTAACAGTCATAAGCAGTACCTTATGATTGTGTCTATTTATGAATCTAGTTGGAACTATTAAACTAACATTTGAGTGCAGTATAACAATAGCTATCAATAAGTTTAAAAATCCACCTTGGTGAACGGTCTGACAGTCAAAAATGGATTACATATACAATTTGAATATTATTTTTTGGAAAAAAATGAAATTAAGATATTCTGAGGTTAGATTTCAGGATCATATTTTAGAGTTTTATAACAACTAAAACATATTGTTTATATATAATAGTCCTCAAAAATATTCTTCTCACAAATTGAAAAAAAATAGACCTAAATTTGGAATTCTTGCTCATCTAATTTTACCCAGTATACTTCTGGAATAATTTCAGCCAGGTTGTTTGGATACTTTTTATTTTGTATGTATATAAATATATAAGAAATATATCTATATAAACATCTGTATAAATACGTAGATAAATGTATGTATACATATGTGTGTGCATGTGTGTGTGTGTGTATGTGTGTGTGTGTGTATGGCAATAACTAAATGCAACCAGAGTGAAGAAATTACAAATAATTACCAGCTGGGGATGATGATGTAGTTTTATTTTCAAGGGAAGAAAAATAAAAATTTGACTTGGTTCTGAATGAATCTGGATTCCATGATTAGTAAAGATTGTGCATTAATCTAAGGCTTGAATGTATAGAATTCCAGACATAGTGCTAAGTGTGACACAGAGTACATTGTGAAATAAAATATGGCTGCTTTAAAAGTCCCAGTTTCATTAACAACATTTTTTTTTTATACCATTTCATGGGAAGAAGTCCTGCTCAGTCGAAGGGTTGAAGACATTATTAGTCACAGGACAGTTTGTAACTAAAGAGGAAAGATGCTTATATATAATAACTTTTAGATCATTTTCATATGAATAATGAAGAGGGTATAAATTGCAACTAAGTTTTCTGTAGGAAAAAAGTTATGAACCTTTAAGCATCTGCGTAGATTTCTATTTGGAAGGTAGAGCATTGACTAAAGCTATTAATCCTTGTTAAGTTTCTTGCATTTCAGATTAACGCCAAATATGTTATATTTTTCAGTGTGTTGATATCACCCAGTAAAGATGATCTCATCATTAGCTTTAAATTTATAAGTCCCAACAGAAGCATACTACATATATGTTTTCCCCTTATAGCTGCATATATTTTTGTAGATTTTGGAAAGTGGGGAAGGTAGTGTCCAAGAGCTGTAAAAAAGGAAGCGGGAAGTGCCTGTCACTATTTAAATACATTTGAAAACATTTCCTGTTAGTTAACCATAAAGGAATTTAGATTAAGGATATCCATGAGTCTATAAGTCAGACAAAGACAAATACGGTATGATTTTACTTACATGTGGAATCTAAAAAAACAAAGCAAATTAACAAACATAACAAAACAGAAACAGGGTCTAGATGTAGAGCACAACATCTGGTTGCTAGAGGGGAGAGGTTGGGGGGAGGAAAGAAATAGGTGAGGAAGATTAAGAGGCACAAACTTCCAGTTATAAAATAAATGAGTCACAGGTATAAAATCTACAGTGTGGGGAATATAGTCAATAACTATGTAACACCTTTGATGGTGACAGATGGTAACTAGACTTACCGTGGTGATTGTTTTGAAATGTATAGAAATATCAAATCACTATGCTGTGTAACAGGAGCTAACATAGTGTTATAAGTCAATTATATGTCAAAAACAAACAGACTCACAGAAAAAGAGATCAGATTTGTGGCTACCAGATATGGGGGAGTGGGGAGAGGGAGAACTGGTTAATGATAGTCAAAAAGTAAAAACTTCCAGCTCTAAGATAAGTACTAGGAATGTCATGTACAACATGATAAATATAATTAACACTGCTTATGTTATATATATAAAAGTAGTTAAGAATTCTCATCACAAGGAAAAAATATTTTCATTCTACTTTAATTTTGTGTCTATATATATGAGATGATGGATGCTCACTAAACTTATTGTGGTCATCATTTCATGATGTGTGCAATTCAAATCATTATGCTGTACGCCTTAAGCTTATCCAGTATTGTATGTCAGTTATATCTCAATAAAACTGGAAGAAAAAAATTTTTTTTTAATGAAACGAAAGAAAAGGAAGGAAGGAAGGAAGGAAAGAGTGGGTCTTGCAAGGAAGGCAGTAAGGGATTGGAAGGCTTGAAATCAGCTGAACTCTTCAACTTAACCACAACCATTCTTGTTCATTCATCTACTTATTAATTCATCTTGACTGATGTTTATTACTTATGCAACACTAGATTCTCTTTCAGAAGTGAAGATTAATAAGTGAATAGAGAAGACAAAAATCTCTACTCTTTTGGAGCTTATATTCTAGTGGAAGAATCCAAACAAATAAAGAAGTAATACAGTACATGCGTAATATGTCACATGGTCATGAGTGTTGTAGGGAAAATATAAAGCAAAGAAGGAGGTTAAGTAGTGTATGCAGGGAGGGCCGGGGGAGATGAGAGAGGAGCTATGTGGGTCTTAGTGCAAAGGCAGTGAGGAATGATCTGGGAATTTGGGTTTCTTTGTAATGACCTAGAGGAACAGGGGTAAGGAGCATACTAATATTAGACCAGTGGGGTGGTCTAAAGGCTAATAATCATTTTCAAGACACGAGGATCACTTTTGGGGTACACTTGCTTCTCTTTTTATTCTCTCAACTTTCCCCCGTGACTTGTGTGAGCTAATTTTTTTCCTTCTGTTCAACTCTGCTTTAGTAGAATTTTCATGTTAACTCTTGGCCAGCACAGGCCCAATTGTACTACTTATCGGGTGTGCTACTTTCAGTTTCTGACCTTTTTATGTGACATACTGCTGTAAAGACTGTAGAAAGGTTTGAGATTTTACTGTACTTTCAAGCTAACAATGTCACCTGCCACAATTTTATAGATGCTGGCAGAAGATACAAGACTCCTGGCCAGAGACAAAGGACTTTTATTACTCATGGCACAGCAGGCCACAGGATGTGGTTAGGATGGCTTAGGAAACTACCAATTTTGTAAGAGCGCTGCTGGCAAGCCTGCCTTACCTGTTCCCCAGAAGGAGATAGTGTCTTTAATAACCTGGCATCTGCCTTCTGCCCTGGAAGGAGATACTACCTTCCTCTTCCAAGGACCTTTGCTATACAGAATTCCATGAAAAGATAGTTCAGAACAAAAGCTGGTCAGTGGCTCTTTATAAGATGTGTCGAAGCACAAAAGACCAGTGGAGGATTGTCTCCCAACAGCTTCATCATTGCTCTCTCTCCAACTTAACAAGTGCCAGGATTTCTTGCTACTATTAAGATTTGCAACCCTGACTCACTTCTCACTTAGCCAGAATGTCTTAATTCCTGAGTCTGCCTCCCTAACTCTACGGATCTTCCAAATCTAATATTCCATGTATGTTATTCTTATAATAAAATTTAATTCAAATTGTATTAAAATATAACATGATCTGCATCTTAGAAAAATTGAAGTAGCTGAAGTTTGATTTTAATATCCTAAACTTCTCATGTAATCCTTCTTGATAATATGTTTTATTATCTATTTTCTTGCCTTTAGGAAGGGATGTGAAAAATAATTTATTCTGTGGTATTAATAATAGATTGAATTAATTAACCAATCAAGGATATTTGTGTTTTAACAAGTGTCTTGTCAAAACTAAAGGAATTATCATTATTTGTATAAGTAGTAAAGATTAATAGAAAACTTGTTTTGAATCAGAAAGACTCTTTTGTGACATACCTATGGGTCTCTAATTCAGAAAAGGACTCCATCCTATGAGTATAGTATGTAGCCGTAGCTGCATGAAGCAGACCCAGGTGTATCAGATCTGCTTTATCCAGAGCAGCAGTGCTTTTTTCTTTTATATATGGGTCCCCACCAAAGATTTCATTGAATTAATAGCTTTTCAGCTAACGAAAGGAAAACATCGTGAACAACAACAAAACATCATAAGGTCACTGGTCTAATTTATTTGTGATTTGAAGCTGACCATACCTTGAGTTCTTTCCTCTTCTCTCCTGTTATCTGTTAAACATCATTAATTGAGGAGGCAGTTATTTGGAACAGATAATTTCTACCTATGTTTCCAGTGTTAACCACAAGAAGTGAGTTTTTAAATCCAAATCTACCTCAGTAAAATCTGGAAAAAGTACATTGGTTCATGATGATTTAGTGATTCTGTATTCTAGAGAACAAATGTTTGATAAATAGGGTGGGTAAATGCATTTTTAAATATTCAGATTACCTGAGCAGCATTTCATTTTGCTTAAGGGGCATTTACTGTTAATTTCTACATAGAAAAGACACAGTTTCTCTCTATTATATTTGGTGTGGCAGAATTCAGTGTCCGTGAGTACTGGAAACTTGTGGCAATCTAAGAATGTGACTTTTGAGTTGTAGAAGAGAGTCAAGTATCATGGGCATAATTGGTGGGAATTTGCATTATGACTTTACACAAAAATTGGAACTTCTTTCTATGACTGTATTCCCTGATAACCCAATTACTTCAACTCAGCAGGACTTCTTTCTGTCTTAGTGACTCAATCATTAAAACTGCATGACAGAAAGAAACTTGATTATAATATCCAGTAGAGAAGGAATTAATATTCCTTCATAGATATATAGGTAGATATATATAGTCTTTTCCTTAGGATATTATTTTTCTTTTCTTAAAAAAAAAGTGCATTAAAAAATTAACAGGCCTTTTTTCCCACCAAGTAACTGTGTTGTTAAAGTTCAAAGCCAATTTTATTTTGATTACTATTAAGGAGAAATGACTTTTAACAACCACTGTGTCAATGTTTTTGACGTTTGTAAAAATTCAGGCTAAAGTATTCACAGTCTACAGTAAATTCTTCTCAGTCAGGCTCACACCACTGTCCCTCACCTTCAGGGCATATTTGCCTTTAGTCTGCATGATCATTTGCTAAATACATTGTGATAATCTGTCTACTTTGGTTGACAGCATTGAATCCTGTCTAGGCCTACGCTGCATCCCTCTAGGAGTTTCATAAATAAATCACTGTCACTTCTTTTATTGCCTATTAAACCTAGGAAATCAATATGCTTATCCCTGTGTGTGGGCTTCCAGAAAGATTTCTCATAAAAACTGTCAAATAAGTACTGTTTGTTAACTGAATTAGTTCCAATTTCAAGCATGTGAAGTCGCCATTCTGGAACACACTGTAGAAGCAAAATGTTAATACAAATTTAATCTAGTTATTTAAAAGCACCATATGTATTCGTAGGAATTCTCTTATGGTAAGGCCTATCTGCCCTAAAAAGTAAATAACATTCTATCTTTTGTCTCATTGAGTTTTCTGACAACTTGTCCTGCACGCCTCTACAATTGCCCCTCAAACCATTGTAGCAAATTTTTTATTTGCTTATTACTTGCTTTTTATTTCTGTGTTTATTTCGTCTTTATTATACAGTATTGAAATAATCAACTTTGTAATTCCTGAATCAATTTTGGCAATTTTTTTCTTTAACTTGTATATTTTATGTCTATACTTTCAAATTTACTAGTATAAAGTTTATATATGAAAATATGTTAATTTTTAAAATACCTTCTCAATTTACATAATAGTTTATTTGGGTTTATTATTTTTTATTATCAATTTGCCAAAGATTAAATCATTTAACTTTTTTACAGTTAGTATACTTGATTGCATTTTAATGGTTTATTGATATGTTTTTGTTTTTTTTTTCTAAATTTTGAACTGAAGGACCATGAATCTCAAAACTGTGAAATGCAGCCAGACTTAGAAGGTGATTTATAACTTTAAATTCATATATTGGAAAAAAGGAAATACTGGAAATAAATGAATCAAATATTTACTTCTTAGGGAAAAAAAACAACTAAACCCAAAAAGTAAAATTAAAAAAATTAAAGATATGGATGGCAATTAATGACATTGAAAACAAAAGTACAAAGAATGGACAAGTCAATTAAAAAGTCCATTTTACAAAATTACTAAAAATATTGATGAGAAAAATGGCAAAAGAATCAAGAGTTTAAAAGATGTAATTAGTATCAAAACCCCACATAGACTTAAAAAATTGTAAGAAAATATTATGAATAACTTTATGCCAATAACTGTAAAAAGTATGCCATTGTAAAATTTCTCAAAAAATACATCTTATCAAAACTGAACCAAGAAAATTTGAAATCTGATATCACTACAACTATCAAAGAAATGTTATCTAAAATTCCAAATCCTCTCTTAAAGGAAACTCTGGACTAAGACAGTTATACTGAATAAATAATGAAAAAATAGCACCAAACTTATGTAGACTATTACAGAGAATAATGTTTTGATGAAGCTAGCATAAACTTGATACCTAAGAATCATTCAACCCTGTCAAGATATAAATACTCCCCAAATTATTCTGTATAGTCAACGTAATCACAATCAGTGTTCCAAACTTTACTGTATATTTTATGTAGGACTTGACAAATGATTTTAAGTTTATATGAAATTTCAAAGACCAAGAATAGACATTTGGGAAATAGAAGATAATGAAGGACTTGCTTTACTGGATATTAAAATTTTGATAAAAATCCAGTCATTAGTAACAGGAGTTTTTGGTCCAGAAAAAGAGAAATAGACTGGTGGAATTCAAAAGAGAGTTCAGAAACAGGCACAGGACTTGATTTAGGAAAAATTGGCATTACAAAGCATTGGGAAAGAATGGTCCTTTTCAGTAAATTGTGCTACATCAATTGGATTACCTTATGGAAGAAAATGAAACTTGATGTCTACCTTGTATCAATACAGCATTAAATTACAATGTATTGTAGATCAATATGTAAAATGCAAAATTATTAAATTTCAGAAGTTAATTTAGGAGAATATCTTTATGGTCTTTCAGTAGGCAAAGATTTATTAGATAGGACATTAAAAATTAAAAATAAGCACTGAACATGATGGTAAAAACTGATAAACTGATCTATGTGCAAGAGATGTGTTCCAAACTATTCATAACTGCATTATGTTTATTAATCTAAAATTAGAAACAACCCCAATTCCCCTTAACAGTAGGATGGATAAATAGTTTTATTTATAGAATCATTCAACACTGTAAAAATGTAAATGAAATATGACAGATCATTAAAAATCAAGAAACTGTAGTATGCCTGAAAGTAACACAATGTTGTAAATCAACTATACTTCATTAAAAAAAAATCAAGAAACTGAAGCTACATGCAACAACACAAATGAATCTCACGAGCATGTTTGAAAGAAGGAAGCCAGAAACAAAAGTATACACCTCAAATGACTTCATTTATATGAAATAAAATGTGAAACTAAACAATGGTGCCTAGGGATTTTAAAGCTATAAGTAAATGCAAAAAGATAATTGTTATAAATGTCACAATAGCGGTAACATTAAATAGGAAGATCATGACTGAAAGTTTGAGAGGGACTATGATGTGCTAGACATATTCTATTTCTTGACTTAATTGCCTTGGTCAACCACATGTTTACTTTGTGTTATATCATTAAGCTGTAAAATTCTGTGTTCTTGTACTTATTATATCCAACACATAATGGGTTAAAAGAGAGAGGAGGAACAGTGAGAAGAGAGAGAGGACAGAAAAGGAGGAGGGGAGAGGCACTATGTTCTACTAGTGTAATATGATGGTATTCCCGCATAACTCTCCCAAATTATATGTGATATATTAATTTTGGTGTATTTAAATTTGAGTTTCCAGGTTCTACCTTAACCGTAGTTTATCTTTAGCACTATTCAGAAAACTCTAAAATCAGGCTGATTAATGTTATCTTTTAATAACTTACATAGTTAAAGAGCAAACTACAAAACTGATAGTTTAGGCTGGCTAATAGCATTTTTCATTTCATAGATATCCACATTCTCTTGTTGTTTCCCAAGAGAGTCTTGAAGATATGAATTAAAATATGTTACCAAGAAGCACTGTGTAATATTTATTAAGCATAATTTTAAAAAAAGAAAAATTCTTATCTCTCTAATCTGTCCCCATCTCTGGACACAAATGAACAAATGAGTCTGATGACTAATTGGTACTGTTTTAAGTCATATTTTTTTTTACATTTTTAATTGAAGTAAAGCTGATGTACAGTATTATATGTTACAGACGTACAATATGATTCACAATTTTTAAAGGTTATATTCCATTTATAGTTATTATAAAACATTGGCTATATTCTGTGTTGTAAAATATATCCTTGTAGTTTATTTGAACATAATATTTTGTACCTCTTAATCTCCTGTCTCTATATTGCCCCTACCCCCTTCACTCTCCTCACTGGTAACCACTAGTTTGTTCTCTATATCTGTCACTCTACCTCTTTTTTGTTATGCTCACTAGTTTTTTGTATTTTTTAGATTGCACATATAAACGTTATCATACGTTATTTGTCTTTCTCAGTCTCACTTATTTCACTTAGTATAATGCCCTCCAAGTCCATCCATGTTGTTGCTAATGGCAAAATTTCATTCTTTTTTTATGACTGAGTAATATTCCATTGTATGTATATCCCACATCTTCTTTATCCATTCATCTGTTGATGGACACACAGGTTGCTTCCATCTTTTGGCAATTGTAAATAATGTTGCTGTGGTCATTGGGGGGCATGTATCTTTTTGAATAAGTGTTTTTGTGTTTTTCCACTATGTACCCAGGAGTGGAATTGCTGGGTCATATGGTAGTTTTATTTTTGTTTTTTTGAGAAACCTCCATACTGTTTTCTTCAGTGGCTGCACCAATTTACATCCCTACCAGTAGTGTACAAGGGTTCCCTTTGCTCAACATCCTTGCCAACATTTGTTATTTATGTTCATTTTGATGATAGCCATTCTGACAGGTATGAGGTGATATCTCATTGTGGTTTTGATTTGCATTTCTCTGATGATTAGTGATCTTGAGCATCTTTTCATGTTCTTGTTGGCCATGTGCATTTCCTCTTTGGAAAAATGTCTGTTTAGTTCTTGTGCCTATTTTTTAATCAGGTTGTTTGTTTTTTTGATGTTGAATTGTATGAGCTATTTAAATATGTTAGATATTAACCCCTTATCAGTCATATCATTTACAAATATTTTTTTCCCATTCAGTAGGTTGTCTTTTCATTTTGTCAATAGTTTCCTTTGCTGTGCAAAAGCATTTAAGCTTAATTAGGTCACATTTGTTTATTTTTGCTTTTATTTGCTTTAGGAGGCAAATCCAAAAAAATACTGTTGTGGTTTATGTCAAAGAGTGTTCTGCCTGTTTCTTCCTCTAGGAGTTTTATGATATTGGTCTTACACTTAGGTCTTTAATCCATTTTGAGTTTATTTTTGTATATGGTGTTAGAGAATTTCTAATTTTATTCTTTTACATGTAGGTGTCCAGTTTTCCCTGCACCACTTATTAAAGATACTGTCTTTTCTTTATTGTATATTCTTGCCTTCTTTGTTGTAGATTAATTGACCAAAGTGTGTGGGTTTATTTCTGGGCTCTCTGTTCTGTTCCATTGATTGATGTGTCTGTTTTTGTGCCAGTACCATACTATTTTGATTACTGTAGCTTTGTAGTAGTCTGAAGCCAGGGAGTGTGATTCCTCCAGCTCTGTTCTCCTTTCTCAAAATTGTTTTGGTTATTTGGGGTCTTTTGTGTTTCCATACGAATTTTAAAATTATTCTAGGTTTGTGAAAAATATCATTGGTATTTTGGTAAGGATTCCATTGAATCTGTAGATTGCCTTGGGTAGCATGGTCATTTTAATTATATTAATTAATCCAATCCAAGGACACAGTATATCTTTCCATTTGTTTGTGTCATCTTCAGTTTCTTTCATTAGCATCTGATAGTTTTCCAAGTACAGGTCTTTTATCTCCTTAGATAGGTGTATTCCTAAGTATTTTATTCTTTTTATGTGATGGTAAATGGGATTGTTCCCTTAATTTCTCTTTCTGATCTTTTGTTTTTAGTGTATAGAAATGCAACAGATTTCTGTATATTAATTTTGAACAGACCAATTACCAGCCATGAAATTGAATCAGTAATTTAAAAACTCCCAACAAATGAAAGGAGTGGATGGCTTCACAGGTGAATTCTATGAAACATTTAGAGAAGAGTTTATACCTATCCTTTTCATACTATTCCAAAAAATTGCAGAGGAAGGAATACTTCCAAACTCATCTATGTGGCCACCATCAACCTGATACCAAAACAGACAATGATATCACAAAAAAAGAAAATTACAGGCCAATATGACTGATGGACTTAGATGCAAAAATCCTCAACAAAATATTAGCAAACCAAATCCAACAATACATTAAAAGAATCATACACCCTGATCAAGTGGGATTTATCCCAGGGATGCAAAGATTTTTTAGTATCTGCAAATTAATCAATGTGATACACCATATTAACAAATTGAAGAATAAAAGTCATATGACCATCTCAATAGATGCAGAAAAAGCTTTTGACAGAGTTCAACATCCATTCATGTTAAAAACTGTCCAGAAAGTTGGCATATAGGGAACCTAACTCAACATAATAAAGGCCGTATATGACAAACTCACACCTAACATCATATTCATTGGTGAAAAGCTAAAAGTATTACCTCTAATATCAGGAACAAGACAAGGATGTCCACTCTTTTTTATTCAACATAGTATTGGAAGTCCTAGCCACATCAGTAAGACAAGAAAAAGAAATAAAAGGAATCTAAATTGGAAAGGAAGAAGTAAAACTGTCACTGTTTGTAAATGACATGATACTATACATAGAAAATTCTAAGGAAGCCACCATAAAACTACTAGAGCTCATGAATGAATTTGGTTAAGTTGCAGGGTATAAGATTAATTAAGTCATAATATTTTCATTCATGGTGCCATTATATTATTGATTCAAAAATAGCTATATGAAATTTGATAGCTCAATAACTATTTGATAATATCTAATTCCATTGATTTTTAAACTTGTTTTAGATTAAAAGTCTTTCCTTGAAGGAAATAACACTCAAATAGAAGCTCATTTTATAGTAAAATGGATTAAAAAAAATAATGCTGTCCTCATTTTCATTTTGGAGGGCATGGGTAGTAGTCACAAACTCAGCCTTGCCTTCCATGATTTGGAAGAGTACAGTTTGAAAGTAATTCCATTAGTGTATTCTATATGTTAGTAGACACAGAGAATTTCCCAACATTGAAGTAAAAATTCAATAGAGTCTTAGAATCAGTATAGATAATAATTCACTTGGAAATAAAAATTATAGTTGTGGGTGATACAGTCAGTTTTCTGATGATGGCAAATGGTTTATTTCAGTTTTGTATGCTTTGGATTTGTCAGATGAGCCTCAGGGCTTTTCAGCTGTTTTTAAGAACTAATGTCAAATTAGCAGCTTCATTCAAAACTAAAAAAAGTGACTTTTTAAACTGGAAAAGCTGAGCTAATTAAAATTTAATGACAGGAGAAAAGATCTTCAGTAGGAGGTGAAGTTTAATAGTCACTTGCTTGATTTAGGTGCATCCAAAGCAAGCAAAACATACTAATTTGTATTCCGTTCTCATGAATCCTGGCAGCACAAAGCAAATTCTGGCAAAGAGTTTCTAAGATCATAAAAATCTTGCATTTCATTGAAAACTATTTTTGTTCGGATTTTTAAAAGCTGGCTTTGCTTTTATTATTTATGTTTTCTTTATGCATTTGAGTGTCACAAGCTGTTTTGTACTAAAGAAAGTTTGGTCAGCATTCTTGGCAGGCTCCAGATCTAGATTTAAAGACTCTTTACTATGCTACTATTTCCACTCTCCCAGTCCTGTTTTCTCACCCAGTTTAAAGCAATACTTTACCCAGCACCATTGGAAAGGTAATGAAATATGAACAATATGAAATCTAACTATAATTTTATTTTAAACTAGCTCTTTATAACACATTTAAAGATGCTAAAAATATTTCTCATATTCTTTCTATATGCTGGTCCTGAACATGGTATTATATCTTTTAGAATAACATATTGAAAATAATTTGACAAAAACAAAGAAGCCCTTTGATGTTTTGTGTGTCTATACTGATTGAAGGGTAAATAAAGAGGCTCCATTTTTCTCTCATGTTCTGTTCATTTTTTTCAGTTGTCTTATTTTCTTCTCCTACTAGTCACTATATTTTCAAACGTACAATAATCTGTTTAACTAGTCACAAATACTCAGATTGACTTTATCATGATGTTTCATTCTTTGAGTGTGCATGATCATTTGTTTTAATAACCCATTACTTGATAGAGTAACGGTATCATTTGTACAACAGACATGTTCCTGTGATGGGTACAAGTTCCTGTACCCCAAGTATTCTAGTTTCATATACATACTTATTTCACTATTGCATAAGAATCATTAAAAAATTTTCAAGCTTGAAAAATAACAATAGTCATGTAATTTACTTTTTTCCACTTTATAGTGTACTAAAAACAAATTTGCCACTTTCCGTATAAGATAATTAGTAATATCTTTCCAAACTTTACCTGCTCTTAAAGCTCAAACATTGTAGAAATGATTCCTCAACATATTGAAAGTATTATAAATATAATGGTATATTTATTCCAAAGCAAATTATCTTCTTTTTCTTATATTTCCCGGTGTAGTTATTTTAAAACACATCACTAATATCATATTCTGAAATTCCAAAAGGTATAAGGTTCTGCATCTAAAGATGAGATTTCATAATGGGAGTAACCTTTAAAACAAATTACTAGAAAGATCAGCAAACAAAAATCTGCAGTTAAATTGTAAAACACTGTGGGACTGTGGCATCAAGTGAAGATAAGCCAATAAACAAGAATCTTCCACTTAGAGTTACATTCACTCAGCAGATGATTATACTAGAGATGTAGATATTAAGGTCTGTGGATGCTAATTTATGGCCTTTAAAAAATGTACTTAAATGCATGCATCGCACTTTTTTTTATAGTGAGAATTATGTGGAGCAACATAAAAAGGAAACAACCTTGTTTCATTTATAAAAGAATTGTTCTGCAGATTGAGGCAGTTACCATCTGTGGAATGAAGTTTAAGCTTTGTATCACCTACATAAATTCTTTTTACTTTTCTTTTATCTGTTTCAGTCTGCTTCTCTGACATGTATGGGTCAGCAAAAAGGCTCCCTGTTGGCTAATTTAACACCTGCAGATTGGGCTCATTATAAGCATAAAACCTGAATAACTGAGATGGTTAAAATTCCTTATGCCGGTTTGGCAGATTCTGCCAGCTCTAAAATGTCTGTGGCAGGCGGGAACTCACTGAATGAATTTTGAATGGAACAAGTGCAATAGGTGATTGTCCCCATGTGATGATTCCAAGAGGTTATGCTCCCTGATAATTTACTGCTCTATTTCTGGAATTGAGGACATTTCACATGTAAAGGATTCCTCTGTTACTCAGCTTTAACGTCCCTGTCTCAATGCATATTCATTAAACAATCTTCATGGGCCCTTAGGAAAATCTGGGTGGATGGGAGTTCACAAGGTATAATCAGAAATAAAATGAACTCAGTATTCTGGGAAGTTGGTTATCTAATAGGTGTCATAAAATACATATGCTAAACCACCATTAAAAAGTTATATGTAAGCAGGTACGTCCTAGTATAGTACAAGTGCCTAAGCATACGCAAGTTACAGGGATATACAAAGTGAAGTAGAATTAAATAAGATTTCTCAGAGAAATCATCTCTTTAGCCTAGTGTTCGAGGAAAATGATGAGCGCAGATTTGTGAGGGCGAGTTGGCTACCTTCCAGTCAGCATCGATTTAATGAGGTAAAAATCCTCATTAAATGGCCTCATAGCATCATTTATTTTGCCTTTTTTAAAATCACTTATCATATTTGAGTTCTTTATTTTGTTTATTAAATTTTTAAGCTGTAACCTCCACGAAGGCAGAGACCGTAATGTTTTTGTTCATAATTGTATTCCCAGAAATTAACATTGCCTCTATCAAAGTAGCTAACCATAGGCATTGGTTTACTTAATTAACAGACAGAGGTGGAAAACAAGTAAGTCATAAACAGGGTTCAGTATATTAGTAGAAAATAGCCCTTCACATTGCAGATATATTGTTGTTTTCTCCTAAATTTGGACTCAAAAATGAAACAGTTTTCTCCAATTTAGATATAGTGATGCTTCCTTTTCCCTGAGGAATTTGAGGTAGACCTGCTTACAGGCTCTTTGTGTTGGTACAAATTGTTGTCATATAAGTGAACTCAAAGAAACATCAATGAGCACATCGCTAAGATTTAAAATAAATCTATCAGAAATTATTTTGCTAGCACATATTATTCCCAGTGAACCACCAAGAACATACAAAAAGTCCAGTTATAACATAAACCGTGCAAACAAATTGGGTTTCAAAAAAGCAGGTGACCAGCAAAAGCAACCAAGACTGCTTGCATGACTGCTTGAGTCATCTTTTCTAATCAAAGAATAGAGAAAATAATATTCATACTATTTCTAAAAACTTAAACTATTGGTGTCAGATTCAAATACAAATCTTCAATAAATGAGAAGTGTTAATAGAATATATTTTTGCCTTTTTAAGATATGTGTGTTACTACACTGGTTAATAGAGAGTCAATTCTTTTGCTTCCTGGGACTAGGGATTTTACATTCAATGTGATATAGCAGAGGTGAGAACAGGGTCATCTCTGGACATGAATGGTCATTTGGGTACTTGTGGAAGTGCTGACATTTGAACTAAATCTTAGGAAGGAGTAAGAGTTAGAGTCAGGTGTGGGTGAGTCATCCAGATAAAAGAAATATTATGAGTAAAAATATGTGTAAGCCGGGCATTGACATGATTAGGTTTGAATTATAGATGGTTTCCTTTGACAGCAATAGAGAAGATTAAAGGGGGAGGGAGAGATATTAGGGTGAATTTTTATAAAGTGAATATACCTTTGCAAATAGCACTGATATCAAGAAATGGAATGTTGTCCACACCTCAGAATTACCTGTCATGTTCCCTTCCAAACACTACCCTGTGACAGGAAAACCACAGTTCTGACTTCTAAAACATTTGTCCTTTTTGCATCTGTATAAATGGAATAACACATAATGTACTTTTTATCTTTGTCATTTTTCATTCCACGTTAAATTTATGGAATTTGGCCATAGAGTTGCATGATTTAGGTATTTCTCCTCATCGCTGTAGAGTTGTATGACTGTAACACCATTTATTTATCCATTCTATTGTTGATAGGTATTCAGTTAGTTTCTAGGATTTTGACTATTTCAAATAGTGCTACTGCCATGAATATTCTGGTACATATTTTTGAGTGAACTTTTGTGTATATTTCTTTTAGGTATAAACCTAGGAGTAGAATTTCTGGAGCATGGGAAATGTGTGTATGTACAATTTTAGTGGAGGTTGCAAAACAGATTTTCAAAGGAGTTATACCAATTTACACTTCCTCCAGCAAAGTAAGAGAGTTACCATTCTCCAAAACTTAATATTATTGTCATTGTCATTATTTATCTTCACCATTCTGGTAGATGTATGGTGGGATATCATGGTGTTTTAAGTTTCATTTACCAAACGATCAGAAAAATTTGTCAGATTTTCTATTGTGTATTTCTATATAGTCTCTCTACATCCTGTTTATTAGTATTTTTTTAGAAATGTTATTGGGAATACATTACTCCATTGACTTTTCACTCTCTTAATAGTTTACCTTATAAACAAAAGTTCTTATTTTTACTATAATCCTTTAATGGGTAACACTTTTTGCATCCAGTACTTAATCAATCTTGGTCTTCTCTAGTATCACAGATAGCTATATTTTTCTCTGCAAATCGTATTTCATGTATATATGCAATATATTTAAAATATATTCTGACACCACTCTGAGTTCACTGTATCATCTTAATGTGCCTTGGCACACAGTTTAGAACTACAGGATATTGAGATTTTATGTTTTTGTTTTCTTTTTTTCTGTCAGCTTTAGTGTTATTTTTGAGGATTTTGCCCAATTCAACCCAACTATCAAATTTATTAGCAAATATATTGATAATTATTTCATATTTTCTCCTCTTTAAATCTGTCATGATTTTTCCATATTCAATCACGATGGTTATAATTTGTGTTATTTTTCCTCTCCTATTATTTTTCTTGAAAAAATTTTCTAGGGGTTATCAGTATATTATTTAAAAAACAGACTTTTGGCTTAGTTGAAATTTCCTATTATATATTTGTTTTTAGTCTAATTTTTAATTAAAAAAATACACAGCCTTTTAAAATTAGGACAAATTTTAAACTCATAATTGCCTTAAGAAATAATAAATAAGTTTATTCACTCTTGTATTTCTTTCAGTGTATTTTTATTTCTGAAATATGTTTTTTATTAACGCTTTTCTGATTACTAGCATCTCATTTCTGAGATTTTCATTTTAAAATAGTAAATTATAAGTTTTATCTGCTTTATGAGTATGTGTCTCAGCCATACTTTCATTGTGTGTAAGGATGTTATTCTCTTTATTCCTTTTTTTCTTACAAATTTACATGGCATTTGACCTCAGTATTTTCAGTTGCTCATTTTTATATGAAATTATATGTCCTAAAACATTAAGAATGAGACAGAGTTCAGGATATTTTTTCTAAGTTAACAAAGTGTAGGAATAAAGATATTTATAATAGCTTTTTTTGATATCTCTGGACTGATAATTGTAGACCCTTTTTACCTTTTCATAATGCTAATTTGTCTTCCTCTCTTTCCTTCTCTCTCTGTCTCTGTGTATGTTTTTCTCTCTATCTCTACGTCTTTCTATCTCTACGCCTGTCTTGTTACAGGTTGTTGTTACAATTGTGTTGATTGGTTAAAAAAACAAACTTTGGCCTTGTTAATTTATTGTTTGTTTCCTATGTCATTGATTTTTTTTCTTAGTTATTTTCCTTCTTCTACATCCTTTGCATTTAATTTGCTTGTTCTTTTCTAGCTTCATAAGATTAACATTTAGATAACTGATTTTAGGCCTTTACTTCTTTCTATGATAAGAACTTAAAGCTATATATTTCTCTCTGAGCATAATTTTAGTTGTCTTCTACAAATATTGATATAATATGTTTTATGATTTATTTAAAATATTTTCTAATTTCACCTATGGTATCTTTTTTATCCATGCGTTATTAAAAAGAGAGTTGTTTATATTTCCAAATATAAGCTTTGTTAGGTATCTAATTTTCTTGATTCCTCATTTCCTCCTGTTGTGGCCAGAGAACATCGTCTGTAAGTGTTCTTTCTTTTGAAATTTTATGACACTTGTGTTATGCATGGCTCAGTGTCTATATTGGTAACTCGGTAAATTGGTGCACTTGAGAAGAATTTATATCTGTAGGCATTGGATGTAGGGTCTGTAAACATCATTTGGGATAAGGTAATTGATAGTAATATTCAGATCTTCCATATCTCCATTGATACACTCTCTCAACCACTGTTGGTCTATCAGTTACTGAGAGTAGTGTTAAAGATTACAGTCATGGTTATGGATTTGCTCTGTAGTTTTGCCAGACCATTCTTCATGTATTTTGCTGTCCCATTATTTCCGTGATTGGGGGAATGCATATTTATACACATTATGTTTTCCTGATATATTGAGCCTGTAATCATTATGAAATGTCACTTTTGACCTCTGGTAATATTCCTTGTCTTGATATCTATTTGCTCCTATATTTAGATAATTACTTTAGTCACTCCATCTTTATTATAATTCATTACATAATTTTCCTTTCTTTAATTTCAATGTTTTTGTGTCTTTAACGTATATCTTTAGTAAATGCATATACTTGAGTTTAGATCTTCCATCTAGTCTGAAAATCTCAGTCTTTTAACTGTTTTGTTGACTTATAATTATTTAAATTGTTGATTTTTGATTTTTGATTTATATTAATGGACTACATTTTTAAAGCAGTTTTTAACTTTACAGAAAAATGAGGTGAAAGTACAGAGAGTTCCCGTATACTCCCTCACCTCTCCACACATGCTATTTCCTCTATTATTAGTGTCTAGTATTAATGTGGTACATTTGTTACAATTGATGAGCCAATATTGTTACATTATTGTTAACTAAAGTCTTTATACTAGGGTTCACTCTGTGTTGTACATTCTATAAGTTTTGATGAATGTATAACTACATGTATCCACTGCTACAGTATTACACAGAATAGTTTCACTAAAAGTGCCCTCTTCTCTATTTATTCCTCCATCCCTCCCCCCAAGCCCCTGGCAACCACCGATCTTTTAACTGTCTTTCCCATTAGGTTTTGTTCTTGTTTTCATTATGTTTCCATTGTTTTGTCTTCTTGAGAATGTCATATAATTGGAATCCTACTGTGTGCATCCTGTTCAGATTGGATTCTTTCACTTAGCATATGTATTTAATGTTTTCCCATGTCTTTTCATGGCTTGAAGCTCATTCCTTTTTAGCACTGGACAATGTTCCATTACCTGAATGTATCCATTCACCTAATGTTTATCCATTCACCTAATGAAGGACATCTTGGTCGCTTCGAATTTTGGCAATTATGAATAAATCTGCTATAGACATTGAAGTGCAAGTGTTTATGTAAACATAAGTTTTCAGCTTATGTTTTTAATTTATGGTAAATACCATAAATTGCAACTGTTGGATTGCACGTTTAGTTTTGTAGGAAACTGCCAAGCTGTATTCCAAAGTGGAAGACTTCCAACATTCACAATGAATATGAATTCCTGTTGTTCCACATCCTCACCAGCATTTGGTGTTTTGGATTTTAGCCATTCCAAAAGGAAGGTGTATGTGGTTTTTTGTTCTCATTTGCAATTCTCTGGAAACACCTGATTTTGAGCATTTTATCATGTGCCTATTTGCCATCTGTATATCTTTTTTGGTGAGTCTGTTCAGATATTTTACCCATATTTTAGTTAGGTCGTTTATTTTCTCCTGGTTGAGTTTTAAAAATTCTTTATATCTTTTAGATATCTGTCCTGTATTATATGTGTGTTTTACAAATATTTTCTCCCAGTCTGTGTCTTGTCTTCTCATTCACATGATAGTGTATTTCACAGAGCAGATATTTTAAAATTTAATAAAGTTCAACTTTTTTTTCATGGATTATGCATTTCATATTGTAACAAAAATTTATCACCAAACCCAAGATCACCTAGATTTTCTTCTGTTATTTTTTAGGAGTTTTACAGCTTAGTTTTATATATTTATAGGTCTGTGATCCATTTTGAGTTGATTTTCTTGAAATCTGTAAGATCTGTGTGTAGATTCTTTGTTTCTTTCTTTTTTTTGACTGTGGGTGTCCAATTGTTCTAGCACCATTTGGTGAAAGACTATGTTTGCTCCATTGTAATTGCCCTTGTTCCTTTGTCAAAGGTCCTTGACTGTATTTATGTGAATCTATTTCTGGGCTCTGTCTTCTGTTCCCTTGATTTGCTTGTCTATTCTTTCACACTGTTTTGATTACTGTGGCTTTATAGTAAGTCTTGAAATCAGTTAGTCTCAGTCTTTCAACTTTCTTCTTCTCCTTCAGTACTGTGCTGGCTATTCTGGATCTTTTGATTCTCCATATAAACTTTAGAATTATTTTGTCAATATCCATAAAGTAACTTGTTGGGATTTAGATTCAGAATGCATTGAATCTATAGATCAAGTTGGGAAGAACTGATGTGTTGACAGTATTAAGCCTTTCTATATATGAACGTATCTCTTGATTTCTTTGGTCCTTTTTTGATCACATTCACCAGAGTTTTATAGTCTTTCTACTATAGATCTTACATGTTTTGTTAGATTTATGCTAAGTATTTTATTTTTGGGGTGCTAATGTAAATGGTATTTGTGTTTTTAATTTCAAATTCTACTTGTTCAGTGTTGGTAGTCCTTTTTCTAAAATTGTTATCTATGAAATGGATATTTTCTATAACCAATCTGTCTTTGATTTCATCAATACTTTTTTCAAATCTGTTGTTAAGTTCATATACTGAATTTTTAGGAATATATTAAAATTTTCAATTTTAGAATTTCCATTTGGTTCTTTTTCAAAGTTTTTTCTTAAGATTATATATATGCATTTCCTTACATATTTTAATATACTTATAATAGTTTATTTAAATTCCTTTTCTACTAGGTATGATGCCTTGATCATCTCAAGTTATTTTTCTATTGACTTTTTTATGAGTATGTATCAAATTTTCCTGATTCTTATTTTTAATTTGAAATTTTGTACAGTATATTCAGAAACCCTATTATGTCTCTAAAGAATGATTTTCTTCTGGCAGACAGTTAATCCTCAGACTGGATTTGCCTGCAGACAACAGGAGCTGAAATTTCTGCTGAGATTTTTGTTTCCAAAGCTTTTTCTTTGTTAGCACCCCTCTGGCCTTCCCTGTGGTTGTATAGTTTAGTGGTCAGCAAAGGGTTTGGATAGATTTTATATGCTGATTCTGTCACTCCCCTCCCTTGAATCCCTCCTTCCCATGTTTTCTTCTGTCTAGATTTTCACCCAGCCTCAAGCTGTGCTGTGACATATCAAGCCAGTAAGGCAGTGGCTTTCTGCCTCCCAACAGCACATGTGTTAGAGATTATCATGACTGAACACTCACAGATTTGTTGTTTTCACAAGTGTAGCTTCAATTATGGACTCCTCTTTAGTATTAGTCTTCTTTTGCTTACTTTCCATTGCCTTTAAGTTGATTTTCCCCCAGATTTTCAGTCGGAACTTTAATCTGAATTAACTACTTTATGTTGATAGCGAAGGAATTCAGGACATGCCATCCTGAAAGATGCCGCTTTGGTATAGTATTTTGAGCTGAGGGCTCTCTCTGAACCCCTTCATCTGCCTAAAGAGAGCTTCTCCAAAAGGAACTCAATCATCATAAATCCCTTCCATGGGAGTTTCATCAACCGGGAAAGATTGACTCAATACAGAAAGAAAACCAGAAGTCGACATCACACCTAGACAAACTTTTTACATTTTGGTATTTTATCAGTACATGGCAATATACAGCTCTTACCAAAACAAGACATTAAGTTTTGAACATTTAAAAATTTTTATTTATTTATTTAGGCATAAAATTGCTTTACAATGTTGTGTCAGTTTCTGCTATACAACAAAGTGAATCAGCTATACGTATACATATATCCCCTCCCTCTCGGACCTCCCTCCCACCCCTCCCATCCCACCCATCTAGGTCGTCACAGAGCACTGAGCTGAGCTCCCTGTGCAATACAGCAGGTTCCTACTAGCTGTCTGTTTGACACATGGTATTGTATTTATGTCAAACCTAATCTCCCAATTTGTCCCACCCTCCCCTTCCCCACCATGTCCACATGTCCATTCTCTACATGTGTGTCTCTATTGCTGCCCTACAAATAGGTTCATCTATACCATTTTCTATATTGCACATATATGCGTTAATATACGATATTTGTTTTTCTCTTTCTGGCTTACTTCACTCTGTATGACAGACTCTAGGTTCATCCACATCTCTACAAATGACCCAATTTCGTTCCTTCTTATGGCTGAATAATATTCCATTGTAATAATATTCCATTGTATATATGTGCCACATCATCTTTATCCATTCATCTGTCGATGGACACTTAGGTTGCTTCCGTGTCCTGGCTATTGTAAATAGTGCTGCAGTGAACATTGTGGTACATGACTCTTTTTGAATTATGGTTTTCTCAGGGTATATGCCCAGTAATGGGATTGCTGGGTCATATGGTAATTCTATTTTTAGATTTTTAGGGAACCTCCATACTGTTCTCCATAGTGGCTGTATCAATTTACATTCCCACCAACAATGTAAGAGGGTTCCCTTTTCTCTGCACCCTCTCGAGCATTTATTGTTTCTAGATTTTTTGATAATGGTCATTCTAACTGGCGTGAGGTGATACCTCATTGTAGTTTTGATTTGCATTTCTCTAATAATTAGTGATGTTGAGCATCTTTTCATGTGCCTCTTGGCCATCTGTATATCTTCCTTGGTGAAATGTCTATTTAGGTTTTTTTAAATAAGATTCAGTGTATACTTACTCTACTATCCAGTAATTTTATTCCTAGTTATTGACTCAGCCTGAATCATCTGTGTTCTAGGATACAGATGGTAAGAGGGAGGGAATTCTTTCAGGAAGTCTCAGGGGAGATATTAAGCTCAGGCACCCAAAGAGGCTAGACATCAAGGGGGAGTGTTCCATGCTCCAGGAACAGTAAGGCAGTGCTAGGGAGGAAGAGCTGAAAGGAGGTGGTCACAGCATGTCCTGGCAACCTGGAGAGTGCTGTGGTGAAAGGTCAGATAGCAGAGGTGATCAGGGTGATTGCAAGTTCGATTACTTTGAGCAAATAAGTTTGTTGATTAGGCAAATAAATTAATACATTAAGAATAATTGGATTTACAATTATCTTACCTACTGAGAAATGATTTACAAACAAGGGAGGAGGAAAATGCTAGTTAGAACCTTGAGATTTTCATTTGGAATTGGAAGTATGTGTATGAACCCTTTTTTAAAAATTAAACTATCTATTCCTAATTATTCATGGATTCAGTATTTGAGAATTCATGTACTTGCTAAAATTTATCTCTAACCCCACAATAAATACAGCACCCCCATGGTCATTTGTGGACATGGACAGAACAGTGAACAGTTTGAGTTGAGTGACTTACGTGTTCCCAGCTGAGGATGACCAAGGCGATGCTCTGCCTTCTGTTTCAACTATCACACTGTAAACACGCTTCCTCTTCTTGGTCTATTTAGTTCCATGGTGTTCATATTTTTGTGCTTTTTCTCGGTGCTTTTGCTGTTTCCAGTCATAATGCTGCAGTTTGTCTAGTTTTCTTAAGGGCAAGAAGGCTATGATGTGCCTTATGGAGAAAATATGTGTGTTAAATATGCTTCCTTCAGGCATGAATTTTTGTGCTGTTGGTCATGAGTTCAGTGCCAATGAATCAATGATATATATTGTGTATGATGTTTTTAAACAGAAACACACAATAAAACAACGAGGTTATATTTTGACCAATTGGTGAAAATGTGACCAGACACTCAAAGGAACCTAACCCTACATTCTCAGGGGCAGTTGTTCAGTATTCCCTAATTTGTAATTTGCAGTGACTTGATAGCACATAACTACTACTGTGAATAATGAGAATCAACTTTGTATGTGAGTGCCTGTGAATTATATTCACAGATGGGAATAGACTCATTGATATCCACTTAGCAATGTTCTTGGCTTCCAAATAGCATCTGCATTAAAGCATAAGAATTTTTGTCCAAGAATACCTTATACTAAGAAGTAAAGATATGTTCAAAGAATGACAAAGACGTCAAAAGTATATGTGAGCCTACTTGTTGGTTCTCTCATTAAGCAAATCTAGGATAGTTTGAACATCAAAATCAATGACAGTGTCAGATGATACCCCATTTAATAAAACAGGAACCTATGAGTCCATACTGATGTAAATATTTTAAATAAGGGAGGAAAAAACTCGTATTTAATAAAATAACTAAAAACAAGGAGGGAATGATAGTCATAATTTGGAAAATTATAATCGGGGCTGAGGTTTTGCTGAGGAACAGTATGCTGGTGTAATATTGAAATCTCAATGATGACTTCACCCTAAAGAAACCTGAGTCTGGTTATGAGGCAACATCCTCCAGACCCAGAAAGGACTCATCCTCACAGCATGAAAAGCCTGCAAACTTTCAAGACTATTAAGGACATAACAGAAAGAGATATATGTGTGTGGGTTTATCTCTGGGCTTTCTATCCTGTTCCAATGATCTATATTTCTGTTTTTGTGCCAGTACCATACGGTCTTGATTACTGTAGCTTTGTAGTATAGTCTGAAATCAGGGAGCCTGATTCCTCCAGCTCCATTTTTCTTTCTCAAGATTGCTTTGGCTATTAGGGGTCTTTTGTGTTTCCATACAAATTGTGAAATTTTTTGTTCTAGTTCTGTGAAAGATGCCATTGGTAGTTTGATAGGGATTGCATTGAATCTGTAGATTACTTTGGGTAGTATAGTCATTTTCACAATGTTGATTCTTCCAATCCAAGAACATGGTATATCTCTCCGTCTGTTTGTATCATCTTTAATTTCTTTCATCAGTGTCTTATAGTTTTCTGCATACAGGTCATTTGTCTCCTTAGGTAGGTTTATTCCTAGGTATTTTATTCTTTTTTTACAATGATAAATAGGAGTGTTTCCTTAATTTCTCTTTCAGATTTTTCATCTTTAGTGTATAGGAATGCAAGAGATTTCTGTGCATTCATTTCGTATCCTGTTACTTTACCAAATTCATTGATTAGCTCTAGTAGTTTTCTGGTAGCATCTTTAGGATTCTCTATGTATAGTATCATGTCATCTGCAAACAGTGACAACTTTACTTCTTCTTTTCCAATTTGGATTCCTTTTATTTCTTTTTCTTCTCTGATTGCTGCGGCTAAAACTTTCAAAACTATGTTGAATAATAGTGGTGAGAGTGGGCAACCTTGTCTTGTTCCTGATCTTAGTGGAAATGGTTTCATATTTTAAGGAGGCAAGAATATACAATGCAGAAAAGACAGCCTCTTCAATAAGTGGTGCTGGGAAAACTGGACAGCTACATGGAAAAGAATGAAATTATAACACTCCTTAACACCACACACAAAAATAAACTCAAAATGGATTAAAGACCTAAATGTAAGGCCAGACACTATAAGACTCTTAGAGGAAAACATAGGCAGAACACTCTATGACATACATCACGGCAAGATCCTTTTTGACCCACCTCCTAGAGAAATGGAAATAAAAACACAAATAAACAAATGGGACCTAATGCAACTTAAAAGCTTTTGCACAGCAAAGGAAACCATAAACAAGATGAAAAGACAACCCTCAGGATGGGAGAAAATATTTGCAAATGAAGCAACTGACAAAGGATTAACCTCCAAAATTTACATGCAGCTCAATATCAAAAAGCAAACAACCGAATCCAAAAATGGGCAGAAGACCTAAATAGACATTTCTCCAAAGAAGATATACAGATTGCCAACAAACACATGAAAGAATGCTCAACATCACTAATCATTAGAGAAATACAGATCAAAACTGCAATGAGGTATCACCTCACACCACTCAGAATGGCCATCATCAAAAAATCTACAAACAATAATTGCTGGAGAGGGTGTGGAGGAAAGAGAACCCCCTTGCACTGTTGGTGGGAATGTAAATTGATACAGCCACTATGGAGAACAGTATGGAGGTTCCTTAAAAGACTAAAAATAAAACTACCATACGACCGAGCAATTCCACTACTGGGCATATACCCTGAGAAAACCATAATTCAAAAAGAGTCATGTACCACAATGTTCATTGCAGCTCTATTTACAATAGCCAGGACATGGAAGCAACCTAAGTGTCCATCGACAGATGAATGGATAAAGAAGATGTGGCACATATATACAATGGAATATTACTCAGCCATGAAATGAAACGAAATTGAGTTATTTGTAGCGAGGTGGATGGACCTAGAGACTGTCATACATAGTGAAGTAAGTCAGAAAGAGAAAAACAAATACCATATGCTAACACATATATATGGATTCTAAAAGAAAATGGTTCTTAAGAACCTAGGGGCAGGACAGGAATAAAGACGCAGATGTAGAGAATGGACTTGAGGACACGGGGAGGGGAAAGGGTAAGCTGGGACGAAGTGAGAGAGTGGCATGGACTTATATATATTACCAAATGTAAAACAGATACCTAGTGGGAATCAGTTGCATAGCACAGGGAAATCAGCTCAGTGCTTTGTTACCACCTAGAGGGGTGGGATAGGGAGGGTGGGAGGGAGATGCAAGAGGGAGGAGATATGGTGATATATATACATATGTATAGTTGATTCACTTTGTTATAAAGCAGAAACTAACACACCATTGTAAAGCAATTATACTCCAATAAAGATGTTAAAAAAAAAAAAAGAGAGAAAGAGATTAAACAACTATTCCAGATTGAATATTTATGAGACATGAAAGTTAGAAGCAATACTACCTTCTGTACAAGTATCTAGACTAGAAGTTAAAAGGTTATGTTGATGTGATCATTGGCAAAATCAAAATAGAGTCTGTGGATTGGAACATAGTGATAGTATGAGTGATGACTTTGTAAACGGAAGGGTTGTATGGCGGTAATGTAGGAGAGTATTGTTTTTACAAGATACACGCTGGAATGTATTAACAGTGATAGGGGATCATAACAGAAAACGACTATTTCACTCTATTTTCCTTCTATCCTTCCTGCCTGCCTGCCATCTAATATGTAAGAGAGAACAATCTTTCTCAATCTTTTTATCCAGAGGGAATCTTTGAAATAATTTTTAGGTTTCCTATATAGAAAAAGAATTCCATGGCTCTTTGTAAATGAATGAGATTGATTAGTTGTAGATATAATATTACAGTAATAATTTTCAGTGCTATTTTAAGTTGAGAAATATTTTCCTGTGGCTGTGATTATTTTGGCCAATTCATTAGTCTACTCCTTTTGTGTGTTTCCTCATCCCTGTAAATTATAGCCCCTTTAATGTAAGTCAGTGAGGTAGGTAAAGGAAGTTTTAGTTTTTAGTTTTTTTCATTAAAAAATCATTTTGTATCCAAGTAAGTCTTATATTCTTATCATAAATTTCTGCTATACAAGTTCCTAATGAAGTAGATATATAATACACAATTTGTTTAAGGGCACTTTTAAGCTTCTTCGTTTTTAAAACTTAAGGCAGCTTTTCCTAGAGAGAGAAAAAAAGAAAAGGCAGTTAGGTGTAGCTTACCCCTGTTGACTTTAACTTTGTTTCTTTGTACAAATTTTAAAAACTCATAAGGCAAACTTAAGTTTTTGTTAAATTATGGCTTAAGGTAAAAATGGGCTTTAATTATTTTTAAGGTAGGCTAAATATGTTTAATTTAAATAAAAGTTGTAATTTGATTTCCATTAATGTTATTGGCAGTAGCGAATTTACTCAACTGTAATCCTAATTAACATGAATACAAGTTAGTTTGAAACACAAATTTATTTAAGACTTTGACAAAACATTCTTTTCTTGAGTGATATCATAGGGGCTAATAAGTAGGCATAGTAATTTATTCAAAATTGTCATATAAAGACATTGATTTCTTCAACTCCTTTTATAGGCCTCTGATTAAAAAGTATTATTTTTGACACTAAAAATAAAGAATAAAACTTCTGAGATGTGAATCTGTACCTAGGTTTTGCTGCACAAAATACTTCTCAGTCACAATTGAGATACATACAAAGGGATTTATTTTCAGTTGAAATTAAATGAATTTAATCTTGCCCAAGATACTTGTTATACAAAGCACCTTGCTCACACATACAGGAAGCTAGAAACAGTAGCAAAATATTCCCTGGTTTCTTATGAATGGCAGGATATTCTTTCACAGAAGTTGTGAAGAGACTTATTACTTGCTTAGGACAGAGCAGTAAGTCTCAACTGGAGGATCATCACAGTACAGCTCTCTGGCTTTGTCTTCTCTCAAAGTTCAGTTCTCTGGCTGAGCAGAAGTTTCAGAAAAAGGGTCACACCCATTCAGTCTAGGAAGAGAAGGTAAATGCTGTTAATTTTGTTCTTCAGCTCTTCTTGTCTTTGGGTAGGACTTGAGACTTGTCGGTTTCCTTCCTTGTTCAAAAGGCTAACCAGCAGTGGAAATTTTTCAAGATTTCGTGGGGTTTGTTTGTTTTTTGCAACATGATTTTCCCAAAGATTTAGTTTCCCTTTAAATCCAAGCATCTTGTCACCTGAAGTCAAAACATTTTCTCCAAGGCCTTGCAGAGACTTATTCAACTGGTTTATGTGTTGAAAATTATCACTTAAGCAGACTAGTTTTTGAACTCATTCTTCATCTTCAAAACACTAAGTAAAATCTCGAAAAATTTTTAAGAAAAAAATTCTTGAAAGAATTTCTTCAATTCATCTTTCAGCTAAAGCATCCTGTCAAAAAGTCTTCCTCTGATAAACCATCAGATTTCTCTACTCAGCAGAGGATTTATGTTCTTTTTGTCCACATTTTCACATAGTTTTTAAATATGCTAGATGAACTGGTCTTTGACAATAAAGTTATCCATTTTTGTAGTGTTATCCAGAATTTTTTTTCATTTTTATCATCAAGAATTGTTGATCTAGCAATTCCATTTCTGGGTATTTATCTGAAGAAAATGAAAACAGTACTCAAAAAGATATATGTACATTCATGCTCATTGCAGTATTATTTACAATAGCCAAGATATGAAAACAACCTAAATGTTCATCTATGAATGAATGGATAAAGAAAATGTGGTGTATATATGTACAATAGAATATTATTCAGCCATAAAAAAGAAGGAAATCTTGTCATTTGGAACAACATGAATGGACTTCCAGGGGATTATATGCTAAGTGAAATAACTCAGACAAAAGAAATACAAATACCATATGATCTCATTTATATGTAGAATCTAAATTTTAAAAAATCTCATAGATATAGAAAACAGATGAGTACTTGCCAGAATCTGGGGGAAAAATAAGTTAAGGGGGTCAAATAGTACAAATTTCCAGTAATAAAATAAGTAATGGGGATGTAATGCACAGCATGAAGACTATAATTAATAATACTATATTGCATATTTGAAAGTTGCTAAGAGAGTAGGTCTTAAAAGTTCTCATTACAAGAGAAAAGAAATAAAAAAGAATTGTTGGCACCTGTATCTCTCTGTGAAGATGCAGTTCTGGATTGTAATGTTAGGATTTTCCTTCCTTATTTTTTTTTTAACAGTTGAAACTTCTGAAACAAACTATTGATGGGGCACCATAAATACAGACGCCAATGTAGTCCCTCTAAGACAGACCTTTCTTTCTAGGTATAAAGACAAAAATGCGAAGTATATCTATACTTTTGTTTGTCTCAGCAGTCCTTTGCAACAGAACAAAAGTTCTCTTTAATTTCACCATCATTTACAAATCTTGAAAATGCTACGACATGATACTTACTGCTAAAATCTGTTTACTCATCATCTGAACAGAGAAACTGCTGGTTTTCAGGTATAGTACAAAACCTTTTCAGCATCATATTGACTTTTCCTGCTGTTTGAGAATGTTATCTTTGAAATTTTATACACTGCAACTTGTCCTAGAATTTTACTCCCTATAATTTTACATGCTGGTATTATTAGATTCTCTCCAGTGGCATCAGTTTTCCTTTCCTGGGCATTAATTACTTTTACTGAGTAACTTGCTTCCTGATAATTTTTATTAAATGTGACTTTTAAAAATAAAACCTTTATTTTTGTTTGTTTTGAGATTCCAATGCACTTTAAAATAATCAGTACTTTTTTTTGTTAAGTAACATTTTTAGTTAAGTTCTCTTCCAGTTTTGATGGATCTGTTGCTTTATTTGTAAATTATTTGTTGCAGACCTCCTAAAAAAGAAATAGGACAACTTAGATCACCTACCCATGTAAAAAATGTTGCAAGTAGCTTTCATTACACGAGCAAACTTTTGTGTTTTTTGTTGCAATAGTGTATAAACATGCTTTAGAAGTTTATAATTTTTCATCCTAACCTTATCAGAACATAGGTTTAAGCTTAAGCTCTTCTTCTATATCAAAAATCATATTTAAAAGTCACTATTTTGGATTGGCAAAGCAATGTAAACACATATATTCATAAAATATAAAACAGAAGGACATGATACGTTAAAAAAGAGAAAAAAATACAAAATTCACAATTCAACCCATATCTGACCTACATAATCCATGTTTTGCAGTGTTTAAAAAAACCCCAGCAAATATGATGGTATGGAGAATGGCAAGTGAGTTGTGGTGTATGAAATGCCTATACATATAGAATAACAGTGTCTCCTATGTTATATTACCTTGTAAAAGTTGTCCCTACCCTCAAGTTGGTCTGCATGAATTAAGGAGAAACTGAGGAAGATAATTAGAGAGGAAAAGCTAACAGAGCTGCTTGGTCCACGTCCATTGCTGTAAACTTTAACATCACATGGTGCTCCAAGTTTAAAAAAAAAAAAAACTAAGTTTTTTTTCCACTACCACTTCTCTCATAAAACTTATAGTGATGTTTCATAACACCTTAGATTTCTACAAAACTCCATTTGAAAACCTATTAATGTATATATGTGGGGGGGGGGTGTGTGTGTATTTAAAACTATATGTACCTAAATATTACTAATTTACTATATATTATTATATTACTATACATACATATGTTGCCATATATGTATATGTACATTATTATACATGTATATACATACAGAGAAGGAGAAAAACCTGTGGGTTAGATAATAGCATTACATCATTGAAAAATTTTATGATTTTTTTATAATTGTACATTGGTTAGATAATTATGTAAGAGGATGTCTAGAATGCAGAAGGCAATGGAGCATGGTGTTTCCCACTTACTTTCCAATGGTTTGAGAGAGAGAAAGATGCTAAATCCAATGGACAAAATGTAATCAGTTGAGGACTCTTGAGAAAAGTATATGGACATACTTTATATTACTTTTGCAACTTTTCTAAGTTTTTATTTATATAAAAATGAAAGATATAGAATGTACCACAGCAAAATTAACTCTGTGGCGTTGGATGGTAAAGATGTGTCAGTGCAGCTTCATCATTTGTAACAAGTGTACCCTTCTGGTGGGGGATGTTGGTCATGGAGAAGCCTGTGCATGTGTGGTGGCAGGCGTTATATGGGAAATCTCTGTACCTCCTGCTCCATATTGCTGCAAAATATAAAGCCAATGCATCAAAAAATGGAAAAAAATTAAAAGTCACAAGAAATGAAAAGTCTGCATGTACAGCACATGAAAACAACTAATATTTCTTTTATTTTTGTAGCATTCCTAGGTATAACCATATTAGTTCCTAAATTAAGAATGCTATTAAAAAGATGTAAGAAGTTCTTGTAAATTTTCATACTGATCTTCAAAAATAGGTATTTTTGAGTTAATCAGTTAAGGGTCACCTCCATTATTAAAATGTAGAATTAACTGGTCCCTCTCTTATTCCCCTTAATACTCAGAATATAAATTTATCACAGCCTCGTAGCATTTTATAACACTTACATTTAACATGTCTGAAGTCAGACATTGCCTTTATATGTTGTTGTGAAGCACTGAGTCTAATTCACAGTAGGGACATAATACTTATTTAATTAATCGAAGTATGCATTAATACATTTGTGCTTTAAAAAATCATTTCATAACTGAGAAGTAATTAAAAATTGGTTTATTTGTCATCTACTAAAATTTTGACCGGAGATGATTTAAACTTTCATTAGTGAATTAAACTGTGATAAAACAGTAATTTTCATATTCATATAAAGTGAATTTTTATAGAATAGAAGGAAATATAATTAGAAGTTAGAAAACAAGTTTGGGGGTTATCACTGATATCTTGTGAGTTGAAATAGCCATCTCTTCTGATACCCATGATTCCTTTATTACTAATATGAGGAGATAGAGCTAAATAATCATAAATGCTCCTCTCAGTTCTAAAATATTTTACTCTGAAGATTCTCACAAGAATCTAAAGCACTAGACATCCAAAATATGCAAAACACACACAAACACATTTATGCACTCACTCATGTGTTCACACAATCATACCTTAATTTTGGAAGTAAAGAATACCTAATGCATTTCGGTACCAGTCATATCCAGGTAATAACTATGCTGTTTGACATTTCTCTAAGAACTCCAAGTATATTTAGATAAAGAAAAATAAATTTAGACCATTGTAATATCAAATCTGAATAGTCATGAGCTATACATTTTTTCTGTACCAAGTTTTGTATTAATTTTCCAAATGATAGGGTTGAAAATTCTGTTTCAAGAAGATAAATTGACATATATTTTTTTTCCTTTTCTGAATATACAGTTAAAATGAAAGTAAATGAAATAGAAGGGTATAATATCACAATAAAAGAAAGAACAAATGGGGTACCACCAGGAGACAAATGTTTCAACATGATGTAAGTCCTAGAGAGCTGACCAATGAGGGGTAACCAAAGATTGAGGGCAGAGGAAGGTGTAACCAAGTTCTTATAGAGAAGGATCAAGCCAAAAATAAGACATACTTCCATGGATAACCTTGGAGATGATCAGTATTAAATGCCAGGGGGCTTCCTTGGTGGCACAATGGTTGAGAATCCACCTGCCAATGCAGGGGACACAGGTTCGGTCCCTCATCCGGGAAGATCCCACGTGACGCGGAGCAACTACGCCCGTGAGCCACAACTACTGAAGCCCGTGCGCCTAGAGCCCATGCTCCAGAACAAGAGAAGCCACCAGAATGAGAAGCTCATGCACCACAATGAAGAGTAGCCCCCGCTCACTACAACTAGGGAAACCCCACACGCAGCAACGAAGACCCAACACAGCCAAAAATAAAAAAATAAAATAAATTCATTTAAAAAAAATGCCAGGAATAAGTCAGGTTAGATGTGAGTCAGGGAAGAAAACAAATATTAATAAAACTGTGGGTGTAGTAAACTTCTCCCCTCCAACACTGATGCAAAGCCTTTTACACAGAAAACTGACTTCTGCCACCCAGGAAAAGAGAAATAAAGTGAATGGCACCAGGGGAAAAAAGAGAGTTCTTCCCATATAGGCACTTAGGCAACCCCTGTTATAAAAGCCAGCCCCATCCTCCAGTCACACCCTGGAGCACTGAATCCCCATCAACACACTGCACCAAAGTACACAGTGTTCCTGGGTCCTTCTTTCATTGTCTCATTGCTGAATATCTCATACATTTGAGGAAAGCCTAAAACATGGCATAGAGAGAACAAGATATATAAACAAATAAGATCTTCCTCAAGTGAATATCTTTAGAGAAATTTGAGAAGACATTATATACAAAGAAAGGGTGATGCTATTCAAAAGAGAAGAAATGAGATACAGAGACAGAGAAGTATTGGAAAATGAAAGTATGGTTGCTGAAAATCAGTAAAAAAGGGCAAATGGACAGTATGTCAAGGAAGTAGAAATGAGTAACATGGAAAATATAAGGGGAAAGATGATAAAGGACATAGAAAATCAGTGTAAGGTGTCCAACATATGTGTAATAGGGGTTCTAGAAAGGGCAAAATGAAGAAATGTGCCTTCATTTTGAAGGAGCATCTCAAAGCCCAGGAAAACAAATGGAAATATAAATCCTGATTTTCTGATAAAGAACAGTGAAATTGCAGAAAACTGAAAATAAAGAAATTTAGAAGTTTTTTCTTTGTCAAGAGGAATAGGAGTGAGGCAGTATAAGAGGTTGAGGAAACAGTTATCTGCAAAAGAATGAGAACTGAATAAGCGTTGTCATCATTAACACTAGATTGTAGGTGACAGTAGAGTGTTTGCTAAATTCTAAGAGGCCATTTTAAACCAGGTGTTCTATACTCAATATCTTCAATTAAGTTTGAGCCAGAATAATACTATTTTCAGACATGAGAGAAATCAGAGAACTTCCTTCCACACATTTTATCTTTGGAAGTTGCTTATATGCTTAACAGTGTAAGGAAATAAACCATAAAAGAGAAGGTCACAAAGGAAGTGACATCAGAGTTCCAATTGCTTTAAGCAGGAGACCTAAAGATGGTCATCAGTCCATATTGAAGAAGGATTGCAGTTTTCAGGAGAGAGGTGGGTGTTTGGTAAATAAAAAGAAGTACTCAGTAGATCTCATATCTTTTTTGAGTTTTTAGAACAATTTAAGGCAGGCAGTGCAAGTTAAGAGGAGGGTGGGAAAGACATCACGGGGAAAAAAGCTATACAGGAAATAAAAATTATGGAACACTTTCTGAATTGACAGAGAAAACAGTTTACATTCTCACATCAAGGTAAACATTGTGTCCTAATTTAACTAAAAATAATGTCATAATTAAAATTGGAAGATGAGTGAGGGAGTTGAGGGTGTATTGAGAAATAAATCTATACCATAGTAGAGAAAGTCAATGAACCAAAATTAATACTATAAGCATTCAGTTTTTAAACATAGAATTAAAAGGGGCATGGGACAGGGAATTTGCTTTTTGTTAAGAGTCCTCCTGCTTTTTTTAAGCACTTGTAAGATTATTTTGAACCAATTTTTCAACCAATTTTTAAACCAATTTTTCTCATACAGTAATAAGTTTTTAAACCAATTTTTCTCATACAGGGATCATTAGCATAATCAATTTACATTTTCTCATTTCATAACAAATTTGTTGATACTCCTAACTACAGTGTCAAAAACAGTGGCAAATATCATTTATAATTATAATAACAATAAATAAAACACATAGAATGGCTCCCTGGATCACATCTTGCTATATTCTTTTCAAAACTCAAATGATGTTGTTTTGGTATATTAAAGTCTTCTTTTCCTGCCTGGTTCTTTAGGATAGAAATGCCAGCTGTTGTGATGTTTTGATTTGGTTTTTTAAAAACTCATTATATAACACTTTATCTCATTCCAACTTTAGGAGGCACTAACAGCCCTCAAGGTACAGAGCTATAGCATTTCCTTCTGGAACATTCAAAATTTCCTTGAAAAATGAAGGCAATTGCTTGTTTAAAAATTTTTCAGGAAATAATGCAGTGAAAACAATGATATTTCATTTGCATCAGCCTCACAAACTTTCTAGAATCATCCTAGAGTGTGTTAGTAAAACTCAGGCATCTGCTGATATTCTAAGAGCAAATTTAACAACTAAATTCTGCCTGAATTAGTTTTGAAGTCCACTCATAACTTAGGATATCTTGAGCAAGTACTTACTCTGTCCATTTCTGGTTTCCTTGTGTGAGCAACAGTATTAATCATTTGTGTGTGAGCAACAGTATTAATCATTTCTATCTTCTGTGTATGTTGTGAAGTTACACATAAATGGTTTTGCACTCTTCCTGGCACAGTTTCAGTCTGTAATTCATGGCAGGGCAGTGCTGTGGTTGCTTCCCCTGATGGTTCTGATAAACTTTATCATCATTGCAAATCCCAATTTTTTCAACAGAGCTTTTTGTTTTTCATGAGTGTTAGTTGACAGATCGGATATCACTAATTCTCCCTTCAAGCTAAAAATATGCATGGCTGCAGAAATGTCAACAGTAGCCAGATAGTTATGCTGAAAGAGATGACATGACGAGAAATTGAAGGTATGGCCACCGAGGAATATAACTACATTCCTTATGGCACTTATAAAATGACTTTATAGGTAATTCCAAATGAGCTGCTACTCTGAAGAGATGTCAACCCATGAGAACAAGTGTCAGGTAGCTGATGACTTCAAAAGACAATATATATTGGATGCTATAAGTTTTGGTATGTCTTAGAAAATATTTATTTTGTACTCATCTTTCTGATGTCATAGGACAGAGATATTATGTACTGAAGAGAAAATTTATAGTAATAGCAGAAATACAAATTTACTTATACTACTCCTTACACATGCATAAGAAATTTAGCATTTATGTTCTCTATAAAGATCCAGATTTACAACTTTACACCTTGCTGGACTTTAAATGGAGAAATAAAATACAGCTTTATATGATGTCATAGTCTCTACAAATATAAAAATCTGTATTAATGATTTAGTCACTTTTTAATTAATTAATTTATTTATTTTTATTTATTTTTGGCTGCACTGGATCTTTGTTGCTTGCTGCGCACGGGCTTTTTCTAGTTGCGTTGAGCGGGGGCTACTGTTCATTGTGGTGTGCAGGCTTCTCATTGTGGTGGCTTCTCTTGCTGTGGAGCACTGGCTCTAGGCACGTGGGCTTCAGTAGTTGCAGCACGCAGGCTCAGTAGTTGTGGCTCACGGGCTCTAGAGCGCAGGCTCAGTAGTTTTGGCGCACAGGCTTTGTTGCTCCGCGGCATGTGGGATCTTCCCAAACCAGGGCTCAAACCATGTCCCCTGCACTGGCAGGCGGATTCTTAACCACTGCGCCACCAGGGAAGCCCTGATTTAGTCACTTTTAGATTAATGTTCTGCCTTTCAAATGCCCTCATCCTGTTCTGAAATTCATCAAGATGACCTCATAACATACCAGTTTCTTCAGTGTTCTCATAGTGACAGGGGTAAGAAGGCCTTGATTCTTCTTTTGTTTTTCATTTCCCCTTCCATCTATGCTGTGGTATAGCTGGTGTAGTCCAGATCCTATGTGGGTGACCACTGAGATGTGACTTCCCAGCTGGTCTTTGTTGGGCAATATTCTAGATGCCATGGTACAAACTATTCGTCCCTACTCATCAAATCCTTCTTCTGATCTGTTTCAGCCTGTCTACAATTCTTGTAACCTTTCCATTTCTACACTGAAACTTCTGGATCTTATTCTATCCTCCATACAGATTTTTACAGGGATTCAGGACACAGACCTTAGGCTCACTGTTGAGCTCCACCTGGCATTGCTTCATTTTTGTTTTGCTAAATATTAGATATTCAACCCATGAAACTGTATTTCCTAGAACTTATTGAATTAAATTCCCTAAGGGAAGGTGCCATGTTTATCAATCTTTATTTCTGTCATGAATTTCTCAAATCCTAATAATCTGGTATGGAATCTATCAGCAACAATTAATAATAATTAACTGAATCAATCAAACAAGCATGAATCAATCAAACAAGCATGAATCAATTAATGTAGTGGGCAGATTAATTAATGAGGAATGGAAACAGACATAGGATGGGAAATCACAGTAAAGGTAAAGAATAGGTTCAATAAATACATGATATTTTTGGGTGCCAAATGTGAGCTCATTGAGATGGATTATTTCCAAACGTGATGGATATCATAGCCTATCTCTAGTAAAAGGTGAACTAAGTGATATAAAAATGACCTTGAAAGATGTAGAAGTGATTGAGGAAGTCTGATCTCAGGTAGCAGAAGGTTCATTGCTGCTGATATTGAAGTTGTAAAAAAACTTTAGTGAGGTGGCAATGGAAGCCTGTCAGCTTGCTGATGAAGTCCTCAAGGAGAGGGGTTGAATTTTGAGTGTCTGTCACTGACACCGCATGTGAAGAAGTTGGAGTTAAGGTTTAGTGAAGATTTTCAAAAAGTGATTGCTTGTTGGTGGTGGCAGAAGTGTGATCTATAATTAGCATGGAAGTCTACCAAGTATTTTAATGACTGGGAAAGTTAGAAAACAGAGCACTCTCCAGCAAAGGCAGCTGAAAGAGAAAGTAAAATTTCAGTTAAAGCAGAGAAGTTGAATTATTGTTTACAGAAATATTTGACAATGTTAGAAAATATATTTTAATAGTATACTGTTACTTTGATGAGCATCGGAAAAGCCCAGTAGCATATATGAAGATGGGAGTAGGGAGATGAGCAGCTTAATGGAATAGTGGTACAAATATTGAGTAACGTGTTAGGGAGGTAGAGTTTTCCTATTGTAAATAAGATGAAGGATGCAGAAGTACAGGAAGAAATTAATAGTGGCATGAAGTTGATAGTGGCTTGGGAAGGTGTACAAATGATAAATAGAAGTTGAATTAGTGAGAATATTGGAGGCTTGACCAAACCCAGACTATAAAGGTCTCAGTTTTTATGTGGCAGAATTGCTCATAAATCTTGTGATAAGCAGCTATCTCAAATAAGTCATGGAAAATGTCATATATTAAAGCTTTGTTTAGGAATAATCATGTATATTGGGATTAGTGCTGCCATGTTCATTAATTTGCTTTTGTAAATGAAGGGGTAATGAATTAAATGGAAAAGCTATCTATTTTTCTTAAACTATACGCTCTATTTTTTAGACCCAAAATATATGCTAGTACTCTATGAACAATTTTATTTCTTGTTCTTTGATTAAACCATGAAAATATGTAACAAATACAAGTAAATTCAACAAATACAAGTAAATGTTATTTAACAAATACAAGTAAATTCAAAATGGAGTCACATGGTGACCTTAACAACCCTTAAAAACTTAAACACTGGTAAAATGGCAATACACAATACCATCAAAGTCATGAAATAGAGCAGCGGCCCCCAACCTTTTTGGCACCAGGGACTGATTTCGTGGAAGACAGTTTTTCCACGGACCAGGGGTGGGAGGTGGGGGGATGGTTTTGGAGTGATTCAAGCACATTACATTTATTGTGCCCTTTATTTCTATTATTATTACATTGTAATATATAATGAAATAATTATACAACTCTCCATAATGCAGAATCACTGGGAGCCCTGAGCTTGTTTTCACTTGCCACTCACCGATAGGGTTTTTTTTTTTTTTTTAAGAAATTTTTTTGAGAATCATAGATTTTTTTTTTTTTTTAATTTTTTTTAATTTTTGGCTGTGTTGGGTCTTCATTGCTGCGTGCGGGATTTATCTACTTGCGGTGAGCGGGGGCTACTCTTCATTGCGGTGTGCGGGCTTCTCATTGCAGTGGCTTCTCTTGTTGCAGAGCACGGGCTCTAGGCACGTGGGCTTCAGTAGTTGTGGCTCGCGGGCTCTAGAGCGCAGGCTCAGTAGTTGTGGCGCACGGGCTTAGTTGCTCCACGGCATGTGGGATCTTCCCGGACCAGGGCTCGAACCCGTGACCCCTGCATTGGCAGGCGGATTCTTAGCCACTGCGCCACCAGAGAAGCCCTGATAGGGTTTTGATGTGTCTGCAAGCAATGGATTTATTATTGTCTCTGTGCAGTCAGACCTCTCTGCTAATGATAATCTGTACTTGCAGCCACTCCCCAGCACTAGCATCACTGCCTCAGCTCTACCTTAGATCATTAGGCATTAGATTCTCATAAGGAGTGCACAACCTAGATCCCTTGCATGCGCAGTTCACAGTAGGGTTTGCGCTCCTGTGAGAATCTAATGCCACCACTGATGTGACAGGAGGCGGCTCAGGTAGTAATGCGAGCGATGGGGAGTGGCTGTAAATACAGATGAAGCTTCGCTCAGACACCCGCCTCTCACCTCCTGCTGTGTGGCCCGTTTCCTGTGGGGCTATGGGAACCCCTCAAATAGAGGATGAACACAAAAGATTGTCTGGCAGATCCATTTTTCAAATGATTTTTCTATACTCTGAGGCACTGAAATGAAATTTTGGTTTCCAAAAGTTGTAAACTAAACCCCATCTTACTTGGAAGTTATTTTTTTTAAGATTTTGTAGAAAAACTTTATTTTCCATCTCTTTACTTTTAGTTCAGATGGGGTGATTCTTCTCTGCCCTGTCCTTCATTCGAGTTCTCCTAATACCTTATTTGTATATACTTTCTATTTAGAAATGCTCCAAGAGATTCCATTTTGAGTCCCACAGGTTCCCTAGGCACTGAGTAAAGATGTCATTTCCTACCCCACCCTTCCCCCCCATTTTACAGATGAAAAGAGCGTTGTATAATGAGTTTACATGGTATGTTCGTGTGAATTAATGGAACCAAACTAAGAAACTAAGCTTTCTATTCCAAGTTAAGATATTATATATAAACTTTTTATTACACTTCATTTCCTCCCTCTCATATCCAAAATCTGGCATCATCTTCAAACTGCAATTTCTTTGTACCTCAGATGTAAAATCCCTTTTTTCTCATGCCAACTTGTCACTGACTTTCTCAGTGTGGCTGTAATTGACATCTTTTTTCTGTGTGTACATTGTTAGTATATAAAATAAAATTATTTCTCAGCCTCAATAATTAGCTCATCCTAGAATTACAAAATCAAATGCAAATTATAGATTATGCTCAGAAACTAAAGATTTTTCCCAATTCAAGGAGTGACCATGAGTTTGCTTTGCATACTATCTTGCAATAGAATAAAATGTTGTCACTTAACACACAAACCCTAATACAGCAGAATATAAGATAGTTCCTCAAGAGAGACTTCATTATATTCCCTCCTTTTTTTTTTTTTAGTTCCGTTAAATTGCAGTCAATTTTGTCAGTACTTCATTGGCAAAGAGAGAATCTAAATATATCAGGATCAGTTGTTTATCTTTCTCTAGAAGATGAGCGGAGAGAAGGCAACATGGCATACTAACTTAACTAAGTCAACACATACAGATTTTAATTCCCATTCTGGCATCCACTTCCTTGAGACCTTGTGAGATCATATGAGCCTCAGTTTCCACAACAGTGAAAGAGTATGGTTTTAACTGCACCACCACCTATCTTAGCAGTGTTAAAGGGAGTCAAAGGAGAACACCAATTTGATAGATCTTTAAAAAATATAGAGCATTTTAGAAATGCAGTGTATCCATAAAATGGCCACATGTCTGCTCTCTTTTTCTACTTCAGCTCTCACTATTCCACGGGAAAAAAACAAACAAAAACCCTATAAAACCCCAAACTCCATTTATTTCAAATCTTTAAATTCTCCACTAGCCTCTGAGCTATCTTACGTGCCATAATATTTAACCCAGAGACTTTTTTGTTCAGTCTTTATGTCACAATCAATGCAACATTACTTTCTGGAAGGCTTCCTGCCTATCCCCCTTCACCTATCTCACATTCGCTTAGTTCCCATTTCTCTATCCTCTGTGGTGTCCTCTATATTTCTCCATTCACAGCACTTAAAACTGTGTGATGTAATTATAGATTCACTTTTGTATATTCCTCAATAGATTGAAAGTTCTGAGAGTTGGAAAAATTGCCTATCTTATTCATCATTGTTTTCTCAGGATTTACTGCACAACATAGGGAACTGTATTCAATATCTTGTAATAACCTATAATGGAAACTAGTACAAAAAAATATATATATAACTGAGTCACTTTGCAGTACACCTGAAACTAACACAATATAGTAAATCAGCTATACTTCAATTAAAAAGAAAATAGTAGTGTCCCTATAGCATAAGTTCAATTGGAGATAGAATTAGTACCTTATATGAAACATACTGATGATCTTTACAACCACTTTTTCTCTTTTTTCTATTTTCTGAGCCACCGTCGTGTTCTTCCTGCTGGGTGTATTCATTTGTTTTTTTTATAGTGAATACAGAGAGATGTCAGAGGAGCTAGTTAGAGTAGCAAGTATTAAATTTATTTATTTATTTATTTATGGCTGTGTTGGGTCTTCGTTTCTGTGCGAGGGCTTTCTGTAGTTGCGGCAAGCGGGGGCCTCTCCTCATCGCGGTGCGCAGGCCTCTCACTATCGCGGCCTCTCTTGTTGCGGAGCACAGGCTCCAGACGCGCAGGCTCAGCAATTGTGGCTCACGGGCCCAGTTGCTCCGTGGCATGTGGGATCTTCCCAGACCAGGGCTCGAACCCGTATTCCCTGCATTGGCAGGCAGACTCTCAACCACTGCGCCACCAGGGAAGTCCCCAAGGGTGTATTCATTTTTAACCATGTTTTGGTTGTGCTATTATCTGCTGTCCTCTAAATTATCAAATGTATACAGCCCCTTGCTGCTTTATTCCCTTGAGTTTGTTTGGGAGTACAAAGTCTCCTGGCCTAGGATATTTTTTACCTTGTGCCAAGTACTTCATCTGGATGTCCTGCTCTATTATCTGCCAGTCACTCTAAGGTCCCAAATTCAACATTTCTATTCTCAGACAAGTGGTGTTTTTTTATGGAAAAGCAAGAGGCAAGGCACAGCAATTATCATACATTTTCCTAATTCATGACTATTCAAATTTTAGATCAGCTTCTTTCCATGGATATTGAAGAGCTCTCTGTTTACTAATGTTTTTATAAAGGATTGTGGAGTTAACTATGTTATGGTGTCAAGGGAGGAATAAGGTTTACCACGTAATACAGGACTGGTTATCTGGGTACCAGCTGGCTTCCCTTCCTAACACTTGATATGTGTTATTTGGCAGTGCATGGAAGTGAAAGACGTTCACTCTTCACTTCTATGAGTTTCCATTTTTGTCAAATTCATTTACTCAGTTCTACACTTTTATCTACTCAGCTTTCATGATGTGATAGGAAATCAGGTGTCTTTTTCTTCAGTCTTTTAATAAATAAAGGGTAATAGTGGTATTTATAAATGTCAAAGTAAATTGAGAATCCAGAAATATAAATAAAATCTCTACATAGATAAGCAAATCAGTTTTCACATACCATACAGTTTTGAATGAAAATGGTTGAGAAGTCAAGTATATTTTCCTACTTCCTCTTTCTAGTTTCTTCCCTTTAACATACAGACATACACACACACACATGCTCTGCTGCTTTTATTCCTCAGCATCCAGACTACATACTCCTGATGTTTCAACTTCTTCTCTTTGCACAGCAGATAAAAACTGCATTGAGATTGATAACATTATAAATCCTCAAAGTGTTTAGTGAAAAATAATGTGGGCACAGCTTTGGGCAGGAATAGAATTTTAACATTCAGTGATGTTAGGTAATCTCCTCACAAATACTGCCTGCAAGGACAAACCATCCTGTCATCAAACTTTACACTTAACATATGAAATTAATCATTGTGGTTGTCAGTCAGCTATCATGCTGTTTTTTGTTTTTTTTTTTTTGCTGTGGGGAATCATATTTTTGCTGCTATAAACATCTATGCACACGCTAGGACTATGTTTTTTTTTAAAAAGGCAGCCCTAGGCCTACACAGCATGCATCCTATGGGATGGTTATCACTCAACCTTTAGGAAGACATACCTAAGGCTTCAGTGTGCAGGGTTTCTGATGGTCCATTATACTCTGCTTTGGTGAGGCAGAACTATCTTTCTGCAACATCAACTATACTTCCTATACTATCACCACCTGGAGGAGAAGAAAGAGAAAGTAAGCACTTCTATAATTTCATTCTCTTACTTAATATATGCCCTATCTCCACAAAAATCATGAAACATCGAGGTGTAAGGATGTCTAAAAATTAGGAAAGCTATATTCTTATTCCTGTTTTGCACCTGAATCTGCTTTGACAGTTTTAGCTAATTGGCTAGTTGATTCATCAGTGATTTCAGCAAAGCAAGACTCATGAAATTCATTCATTTATTTATTCATTCATTGAATATTTATTCCATCCTGTGCTCTGAAGATATAACAGAGAAATAAAAAGCAAAAATTCCAGCTCTCATGAATTTTACCTTCTACTAGGAAAAGACACAAAACAAAAATGATTAAGTGAAAAGATATGATGTTAGATATCAGTAAGTGTTAGAGATGAGAACAAAGCAAGAAATAAGGAAAGGAATTGCTGAAGAGAATGTTGAGGCTCAATTTTAAATAAGATAATTAGGAAACGTCTGATCAGAGGAAGCGTTTGTGAACAAAGCCTAAGGGAGAAGAGTTCAGGTGTTATTCATCGAAGAGCTTTCTAGGCAAAACAAACAAAAACTAATCACCTGTAGATAGAAAAGCTTATAGGTTTACATTGCCCAGTGTGTTTGAAGAGCAAAGATCCAGTGGCACTATAACAGAATGAATAAGGGGAATGATAATAATAGGACATGAGATCACAGAGCTAACTGAGTTGGAGGAGAAAAGTATAGATCCTGCAAAACATTGTAGGATGCTGTAATGATTTTTGTTTTCTCTCTGAGTGGTATGGAAAGCCATTAAAGGGGTTTGAAGCATAGAAACAGCATTATATGATTGGCATTTTAAAAGATATATGTCTATATATCTATATATTGATGTCGATATAGATATGGATAATTTTCCCCCAGAAGCTCTGTGGGGAATACACATTTGAGTCAAGGGAAAAAAATTAGGAGGCCATTGCAATTATCTAGACTAGAAATAGTGTTGGCTAAGATCATGTCATTCTGGTGGATGTAGTAAATTATTAGTTGAATTTTAAGTATATTTTGAAAGTAGAGCTGACAGGATTTGCGGCGAAATTTAATGTTGGTTAGTAAAGAAGAAGGGTCAAAGATGACAACAAGAGTTTTAGCCTAAACATCTAAAGAGTGGTGTGGTTGTAATCACGATGGTGGAGATTTCAAGAGAAACAGGCTTTGGGGGACATGATAATTCTGTTTTGGAAATGTTAAGTTTGAAATGCCTTTTGAATATTTAGGTAGAGATTTTGAGTAGGTGGTATTGTATGAGTCTGGAATTCGGGGATTTAGGGGAGAGGTCCAGGCCAGAGAATACTTTTTTTTTTTTAATCTTTATTGGACTATAGCTGATTTACAATGTTGTGTTAGTTTCAGGTGTATAGCAAAGTGAATCAGTTATGCATATACATATATCCACTCTTTTTTAGATTGTTTTCCCATATAGGTCATTACAGAGTACTGAGTAGAGTTCCCTGTGCTGTACAGTAGGTCTTTATTAGTTATCTGTTTTAAATATAGTAGTGTGTATATATCAATCCCAGTCTCCCAATTTATCCCTCCCCCCCTTACCCCCCTGGTTACCATAAGTGTGTTTTCTACATCTGTAACTCTATTTCTGTTTTGTAGATAAGTTCATTTGTACCCTTTTTGTAGATTAGGCTGGAGAATACTTTTATAGTTCATTGACATTTAGATAATATTCAAAGCCATGATTATCAAGGAGTGGATTTAAATAAGGGAAAATAATCCAAAAGTTGTGTCCAGAGGTTCTACAATGTTGAGATCTTGGGAAGCTAAAAGGCGTAACCATTGATATAAAAGGGGAACCACTAGGAGAGTGTAGTGCCATGGAATACAACTGAAGAGTAGTTTTTAGAAAGTGGCTACACCTGAAATTAATATAATGTTAGATGCCAATTATATCTCAATAAAAAAGAAAGTGGGAGTGATTAATGTGTAAAATACTGCTGATAAGTAAATGATGATGAAAACTGAGAATTGCTATTGGATTTAGCAATGTAGAGACTATAGGTGAGTTTGATAGGAATAGTTGTGGGGTAAAAGTCTCATTGGAACATCTTCATTGAGAATAGGAGAAGAGGAACTGTAGATAGTAAGTATAAACAGTTACTCTGAGAAGATTTTCTGTTAAATGGAGCAGAGAAAGAGTGATACTTAGGGAGAAATGGGGCCAGTGTGTTTGTACGTGATTCAAGATAGTATCAGAGAGGGGTTGTCTTCTATGGGAATGGTACCATATCAAAATCATCTCAGTCCATCTTTGACCTGTTTTGGCTTTTACATTTTATTTTAATCATCCACTAGCCTTTCAAACCACCAACTCTGTTACAGTCTTCTTGAATTAGGAGGCTTATTCAGTAATCTTTCTACCTATAGTACCAAACCATCAATAAAATTCTGGGTTCCAAACCCCACTTCCATTGGAGTATGGTGGAGTTTTAATATAAATACAAATGCCTTTCTAAATAGGAAAAGGACAAGTCATTTTTTTTCTAAATGGAGAGATATAAACTTCATTTTCCTACATCTCAAAAAATAAACCCTAACATTAAAACAAGATAGGGTTATGTTTCTCTTTTAATTAATAGTTTTGCTTCCACTGTTACCTTTTGGATATAGGGTGGAAGTGTCTCGCTATTGAGGTTGCTATTGAAAATGTGAACCCATAATTATTTTAAATAAGTAATTTATACTTCTCATTTTAATATACCACAAAAGAAATGTTTTGAGATAATGGTTCCTCAATAAATATATTTAAATGAACTTCTGGGGTACATTAATGACTAAAAAATAGCAATAGGTTTATAGAAATTTGGAATGGACTTGGGGATGTGTACTGTATTTGTCAACTGTTGTCACAAACAGTGCTGCATAACTAGCCACTTATTAATGTATGTACCCAGCATCCATGAGGTGGAGAAATAAAGCACACTCTTATTAGGCAGGTCTGCAAAGTCACTTGGCAGACAAAAATAGGGAGGTGTGAAAAATTGTGAACAGTAATGCAGTCTACTTTCTTTCCCTCCCTCTATTGCTATTTGCTATATTTTTCTGACTGATAGCAATGAACAGTTCAGAATATATCCTAAGTAGTAGACATTAAATATAAAATGATGGTACAGAAAGTAAACTAATATAATTTTATTAAATAGAGAATAATATTGTGATTGAGGCCAGAGTTTTTAAAAACAGGCAGATATGAATTCATATGTCAAATTCTTCACTCAGTTAACCTTGTGTCCTTGAACAAATGTATCTTCTCTCTTTTTTCATTGAATTCATGATGGTTTGGATTTTATATTTTTATGTACATTTTTTTTTTTTTGGTCTGTTGCTCCTGGTAAACTAAAAGCTACACAAAGACATAGATGGTATCAATTTTGATCATCAGTGTATAACTACACTTTAGCACATAATAGGAACTCAGTAAGAATACGTTTAAGGAAAAAAGGAAGAACGGAAATGATGAGTAAACAGTAGACAGATGAAAGGAGAAAGAGAACTCTAGGCAGAGGGGAAAACAGAAGAGTAGGCTCTGAGGTGAGAAGGAATGTGATAAAGAGACCTGAAAGCAGTCTGTCTATCCAGGGGGATTGGCTGAAAGGAAAACAGCAGGAAACATGGTTTAGAAATCATCAATATCTGTGGGTACTAGGACTCAAAAGCCATTTTTAATAGTTTTTTGGTTATTTTTTGTTTTTTTTTTAACATCTTTATTGGAGTATAATTGCTTTACAATGGTGTGTTAGTTTCTGCTTTATAACAAAGTGAATCAGCTATACATATACATATGTTTCCATATCTCTTCCCTCTTGCATCTCCCTCAATAGTTTTAAGAGCAGTGGGGTTCTATTGATATATTTTAAGAAAGGAAGTTATATGATCAGATTTCCCTTTAAAAAAAATAGTCCTCTGGTTTCCACCAAAGAGGTTCTGGGAAGATGTGGTGTTGAACATACATTTACTCATCCAGCTGCACACACATTCCTCCATCACCTCTCCTGAGCCAAGCATCTCGGGGAGCAGAAAAGACCTGGGACTGTATGCACGTTCTAGGAGAGAGCCGTTGCTGGACTTCCTCCCAGAGGCCCACTGAGAGCCGAGAGAGCGCTGTTCAAGGGAGGTTGCCTGGCCTAGGTGTAAGCGTGTCCCCTCTTCCCGGTTCTCTGGAAGATGAGGAAGAGGCAGCTGCCTGGGCTGGGTCCTGCTTCTGCTGCTGAGTCTGGGGGAGCCCTAGGAACTGGTTGAGTGGAGAACTTCCTCCAGTTGCCTCCACTGCCCAGCCAGCCCTCAGGGGCGAAGTCTTTGTCTTTCTTGTGGAAAATGATGCACATTACATCACACCAACACACATCCTGGAACTGAAAAATGTTGTTTTCCAGACTAATGAGTACACATTCATAAATGGTAAGACAGTGCCTCTTGTGCCAGAAAATCAAGTAGAAATAATATTTCAAAGTGTCATGCAAAAATGAAATAATATAAAAAGCATGAAGGAAAATATAAGACTTGGAAAGAAGATTCAGAATATCTAATATGATAATATTAGGACTTTCAGAAAGAGAAAAGAACTGGATAAGGACAATAATTAGACAAATAAAAGAAGACAATTTCCTTGAGCTAAAGAAAACTGAATATGCAGATTGAAAGGGCAAGAATGTAAATCTCAAGAGAAGTTTGACTGTCTCCACTACATCCCCAGGGCAAGGAAAGTGCCTGGCACACAGTAGGTACTAAATGGATTTTTGATATGTGAATTAATAAACCTGAAATTTGCTTCTGGCTGAAATTTATAAAATGCTTTTATGGTAGAGTGATAAAATGACATATAATTTACTCAAGGGAAAGGGGATCAAGATGGAGAAAAAAATTGCAATTATAGTCAAATAGGAAAGATAGATGAAACCTTGGGTTTTTCTTCAATATGCCTGAGTATTTTACTTTTAATACAAAAGGTGATTAAAATTGTATTGATCACTCATACAGGCCTTTGGTGTCAATCAGTCATGAAGATGCCATAACAAACTACCAAGGGCCAAAAGTGATTCAAATGTATATTTAGGCTAAATATAAAGTTTAAACAAAAGCCTTTGTAACACTGAAATACTTGGCATATAATTATATGAATAAAAGTGTATTATTTTTCAACAAAAAAGATTATTTAATATTGTAGATTTAAAATTTCTTTTTGTAACCCACAAATACTTGTTAAATTATAAGTGATGGGCTTTACATCGTTGTATAGCCATTGGATGCTATGAGAATGGACAGGTTATCATGGAAAAAAAGATGCATCTCTGTGGTTTTGCCTTTAGTGGAGTATCAGATGTCCCTGCTGAATGAGTAAAACAGCATGGTATAAGGAGTAGAATATTGAATTTTATGATCTCTGGGTTCCTTTCTATTTCAAAAATTTTATGATTGTCTATTGATGACTGCTACATATAACGATTGTAGCTGTTTCTCAGATTCTTAGGAAATTTGATAGTCTAGTTTCTCCCTAAAAGCTACTAATTTCATTGTTTGGGATTTTAATAATGTTCAGACTGGTCAAAATACTGTAAATCACTTTTTACATCTCTCAAAAATGAACTATTTTTAGAAAACAAATTCCCCCAATACATATTGCAAACCATATAGAGAAGTATTGGTTTCCCCTTCTCTGAATTTGTTTGCCAATACATCCAAATAATTTCATATGACTCCCATTCTTCTTCGGTATATAGGAAAGTATAAAAAAGAAATAACAGCAAATTTCAGAGGTCTCTCAGGCCTGTGAACATCTCCTTTATGGCTTTTATGGGATAGACTCTCTCATGTCATATTTTTAACATGGTTCTAATAGTAAATGTTTATTGACTTGTTTACTCCAGCCAATTTTCTCTATATCACCCATCATGTTGTATGATGTTAATTCATTACAAATGATGAAATATCCCATTGGAAGTATGAGTCTGCAGTACTGCCAAACTCAGGAAGGCAACAAAAGCATTTTTATTGGTACCATGTGCACATCTGATGAAAGCTTGCTAAATTGGTCTATAAAAAATCCTCGAAGACAATTTATCAGATTGCTTGGAACATAGACTGATCTTTGAGGTTTGCTTTGTAAAAAAACACACAATGCAATATCATTAAACAGAATGATTATATGGAGAACAAGATAAATTTTCCTTGTTTCTGATCGTATTCCACTGTGACTAAATAGGAAGGGAAAAATAATACCATTGGCAAAAGTGAAAATGCTTAACACAAGTACAGAAGCATGCAGATAGGAGAAGATACCATGTGTACCTTTGCAAAATGCTAATGCAGTTTACTTTGCTGATTAAATACTAGTTTTTTTGGGTAGAACACGTTTGTTTTGTTGAGAAGTATATTATTTTAATAGGCAAAATGGCATTGAGTGCTTTTCTCCCACTAATAAGTTTAACATTGCCATTCTAGTTTAATTTTCTAGTTAAATGATAAAGAGCTACCCAGATATACCCATTTCCGCGTCTAATGCCCTTGCAGTGTGATCTCCCACAGAGCTTGTTTCATCAAAGCAAAGTGAATCTTTAAGCTCTATAGTCACATGTGGGAAGAGCTGATATTTTAATGTTTTATTTACTTTTATTTATGTCCCTTTCATGGAAACACTATACCGGTAAACCAAAAATCCTGAGGTTTTTTTTTTTTTTTTTTTTTTTAACTCAAACCAATATATCCCTTCCTAAAATCAACTCTTGAACTACTTTTCTCCAAATGTTTCTAGGGAATTCCAGTTATTGCCGTTCCTTTCCTATTTTCTTTTTTAATTTTCCACTTTAAGTCCCTGGACAAGAGCCCTGGGGAAATTTGCTAGAGCCCTGGGGAAATTTGAAATTAGGCTTTACTTGTGTTTATGTCCCTTTCCTCTCTTTTCTTACCAAATTATTTTTTTAAGATAGACATATGTGAAGATTTCTGCACTCCCCTGCCCACCCCACCAGCCTTGATTGGATACCCCCCCTCCACCTCCTTTTTGGGAAAAACTACAGTCACTCCACTTATATATATTCCGTTTCAAATTAGACTGCTCTCTGTCTAATCTAAACTAAGAAACTAGTATTTGCATTTGAGAGAATGTGAAATGACTAAGATACCTCTCTGTGCCTTCCTCAAATGGATATTCACTTTAATAATATTCTTCTCTTAAAAACTTGGATAGGTCTGATTGGAGCAGACCGTTAGAAGCAGGCAGGACTTTCTGCCATAATTTAAATTACTGTATGGATGCATCCACCATCTGTGTCTCATCATGATGAGGGAATTTCTGATTTTTTTTTGTCTGCTAGTCAAAAGACAAAGGAAAAGACAAGTCAACAAGAGTGGAAGAGAGTTTGGGTGAAAGTAGAGAGTGGTGGTGTGAGCCTTATCAAAACAAACTCTTGTCTGAAACTCAAAAGCATAGTTTCTTGGAGCCATAGTAAGGATCTGCCATGACACTACGTACTACATTTCTCAGATCATGATGTGTTCTCATGAATTTTTGACTAACAAGTTTTTCTCCAAGCAAAAATATTTCGGTAATATTAGCATTCATTAAGGTAGAAATCCACAATGTTATCAGTGAATGAGGGGATTTATTCAAGCATTCCACAAAACTTTTGTGTTCCTATTATATTTATGGATGAGTAAAACAGTAAGTATTGTGTGTATATGCACAGTACATTTGCTTATGATTTAGGATGCAGAAATTTTTAATGATGTGCAGTATTCTTCTATTTATTATTATGAACGCATTGTATTAATAACTATCACTTGTAATAAAATGGGTTTTATTCCTGAAATTTATTTTATTTTATTCACATAAAAGAAATGTATTCATCTAGTAAACAAAAATTTTGTGCTGGGAGATTAATGAAAAAAGAGCCACCCCTCATTCCACCCTTCTTGGTCCTCAGACACTATCTACAAAGTCAATTCGTAAGTCTTTCAGATCACTTTGTTTGATTTTTTTTCTCCTTGGCAGTCACCATCCTGCCTTAAAATAATAGGCTTACACTACTAATTTTTCACTTGTCAATTGGAATGTCCCTTCTTTTGTTTTTCAGGTTGGAGCCACTGTTTCCTAAAACCCATATCTTCTTAGATACCATCCCTTATTACTTCTGAGTTTATCTTTTGAATTTGCTAGAGCACAACTTCAAGCAACATCCTAAGAAAAGTGTATGAAAGAGGTAAATTTTCTGAATCTTTTTCTGTTTGAAAATGTCTTTATTCTACTACCTAAATGGTTAACAGTTTGACAACTTATGGAAGTATATGTTGAATAATTTTTAACAGAGTTCTAACGTAATTGATATTATTCATTTTGAGTACTGTTTATGTATGAATGTGTTTCTTTCTCTCTCTGTTTTTACATTCATTGATTTATTCCAATCCTTCTGTGTGAATCTTTTTATATATACTATATTAGATTCTCAATCAAGCCGTTTCATTTTTGTTCTCACTTTCTTTTTTATGTCTACTTTCTGCAATATTTAGGTAACTTTTAAAGCCTTCTATTTGATTTCAGTTAAAAACAATAATTTTGTCAATCATATTTTTAGATCCAAAGTGTTCAGAAAAAAAATCTACTCTAGGTCTTTGTTGTTGAAATTCAGAGGCAAAATATTTTTTTAGGGGACCTGGAGCCTTACCATTGAACAAGATTAAAAAGTAGTAGTACAAATGTAAAATAGATAGCTAGTGGGAAGCAGCCGCATAGCACAGGGAGATCAGCTCTGTGCTTTGTGACCACCTAGAGGGGCGGGATAGGGAGGGTGGGAGGGAGACGCAAGAGGGAGGGGATGTGGGGATATATGTATACGTACAGCTGATTCACTTTGTTATACAGCAGAAACTAACACAACATTGTAAAGCAATTATCCTCCAATAAAGATGTTAAAAAAAAATAAAATAAAAAAATAAAAGTAGTAGTAGTAGTTACAGTCATCATTAACATCATCATCATCCCAGTGTTGGTGATTGTAGAATGCTGTTGATTATAATAATACAAACTTCCTAGAGGATACTTGTTTAGTAAATACCAAGAGCTTTAACAATATAAACATCAGCTAACCATAGATCACATATATTTACTTCTAGAAATTTATAATTAGGAAAGTATAAGAATAACACCAAGAATACCACCAAAAGTATATTCAAGAGTAAGATAACTAATGGTAAAAATTGGGGAAATATATCAGTTAGTTATACTTAGGTGCAAGTAACAGATGATCCAGTGCAAAGATCCTGAATTAATAGAATGACTTAATATTTCAAATTCAGTATACTAAAATAGGGAGATCCAGCATCAATCAATTTAATGGCTCAATAATATAATTAAGAGTTCAGATTTAACTCTCATATTCTTGGCCTATTCGCTCTTGTCTGCAAATAAACACTGGCAAGAATTATGGTGTCACAGTGATTGGTTAGAATAATCAAGATTTAGATAAATCTCTGAAAATGTAATCAACATGTATATTTTTATTATATAAGTTTCAGCTGTACAGCATTATAATTTGACATCTGTATACACTACAAAGTGATCAACACCACAAGTCTAGTTACCCTCTATCACCATACAGTCGATCCTCTTCATCCATTTTGCCAGCCACCAACCCCGTTCCCTTTCAGTAACCACTAATCTGTTCTCTGTATCTATGAAGATGTTTTGTTTTTATTTATCTAGATTCACATATGAGTGAAATCATATGATATTTGTCTTTCTCTGACTTATTTCACTTAACACAGTACCTTCAAGGTCTACCCATGTTGTCACAAATGGTCAGATTTTATTCTTTTTTTTATAGCTGAGTAGTATTCCACTGCGTGTGTGTGTTTGTGTGTGTGTGTGTGTGTGTGTGTGTGTACACCACATCTTCTTTATCCATTCATCTGTTGATAGATGCCTAGGTTGCTTCCATATCTTTGCTACTGTAAATAAGGTCGCAATGAACATAAGGGTGCATATATCTTTTCAAATTAGTGTTTTTAGATCTAGGTCATATGGTAATTCTGTTCTTTATTTTTTGAGGAATCTCCGTACTGTTTTCCACAACGGCTACACCAGTTTATATTCCTACCAACAGTGTATGAAGGTTCCCTTTTCTTTCCATGCTGTCCAGTACTTGTTATTTCTTGTCTTTTCATTAATGGCCATTCTGACAGGTGTGAGGTGGTATCTTATTATGGTTTTGAATTGCATTTCCCTGATAATTAGTGATGTTGAACATCTTTTCATGTGCCTGTTGGCCATCTGTATGTCATCTTTGGAAAAATGTCTATTCAGATCCTCTGCCCATTTTTAAATCAGATTGTTTTTTTTTTTAAAAAGTTATATGTGTTCTTTATATATTTTGGATATGTTAACCCCTTGTCACATATATGATTTGCACATATCTTCTTCCATCCAGTAGGCTGCCTTTTGATGATGATTTCTTTCACCGTGCAGAAACTTCTTAATTTGATGTCGTCCCATTAGTTTATTTTTGCTTTGTTTCCCATGCCTCTGGAGTCACATCTACAAAAGCATCGCTAAGACCTATGTCAGTGAATTTATGGTCTATGTTTACTTCTAGGAGTTTTATAGTATCCAGTCTTACATTTAGGTCTTTAATCCATTTTGAATTTACTTTTGATATGGTGTTAGAGAATTTTCTAATTTCATTCTTTTGCATGTAGCTGTCCAGTTTTCTCAGCACCACTTATTGAAGAGATTGTCTTTTCTCCATTGTATATTCTTGCCTCCTTTGTAGTAGATTAATTGACCATAAGTGCATCGGTTTATTTCTGGGCTTTCTAACCTGTTCCATTGTATGTGTCTGTTTTTGTGCCAGTACAATACTATCTTGATGACTGTAGCATTGTAGTATAATCTGAAGTCAGGGAGCGTGATTCTGCCAGCTCTGTTCTTCTTTCTCAAGATTGCTTTGGCTATTCAGGGTTTTCTGTGGTTTCATTCAAACTTTAGAACTATTTGTTCTAGTTCTGTGAAATATGACACTGGAAGTTTGATGGGGTTTCATTGAATCTTTAGATTGCATTGGGTAGTATTGACATTTTAACAGTACTTAATCCTTTAGTCAACAAATATGGAATATCTTTCTTTCATCTCCTTGGTTACATTTATTCCTAGGTATTTTATTCTTTTTGATGCTGTTGTAAATGGGATTATTTTCTTAATTTCTCCGATAGTTCATTATTAGTGTATAGAAATGCCATTGATTTCTGTGTATTGATTTTATATCCTGCAGCTTTATTGAATTGAATACTGAATTCTATTTATTAGTTTTAACAGTTTTCTGGTGGAATCTTTAAGATCTATATATAGTGTTATGTCATCTATTGTACCAATTGTGACAGATTTTTTCTTCCTTTCTAATTTGGATGCCTTTTATTTCTTTTTCTTACCTGATTTCTGTGGCTAGGACTTCCAGTACTCTGTTGGATAAAAGTGGCAATAGTAGGCATCCTTGTCTTGTTTCTGATCTTAGAGGAGAATCTCTCAGCTTTTCACCATTGAGTATGATATTAGCTGTGAGTTTGTCATATATGGCTTTTATTATGTTGAGGTATATTCCATCTATACCCACTAAGTTGAGAGTTTTTATCATAAATGCATGTTGAATTTTATCAAAAGCTTTTTCTGCATCTATTGAGATGATCATATTGTTTTTATTCTTCAGTTTGTTACTGTGGTGTATCACATTTACTGATTTGCAAATACTGAAAAATTCTTGCATCTCTGGGATAAATCCCACTTCATGTGGTGTATGATCCTCTGAATGTGTTGTTGGATTCAGACTGCTAGTATTTGGTTGAGGACTTTTTCATCTATATTCATCACTGATATTGGCCTGTAATTTTCTGTTTTTGTGGTATCTTTGTCTGGTTTTGGTATCCGGGTGATGGTGGCCTCATAGAATAAGGTTGGAAGTGTTCCTTCCTCTGCAATTTTTTCGACTAGTTTTAGAAAGATAGGTGTTCACTCTTCTTTAAATGTTTGGTAGAATTTGCCTGTGAAGCCATCTAGACTTTGGCTTGTTGGGAGTTTTTTAATCACAGATTTAACTTCAGTACTTGTAATTGGTCTGTTCATATTTTCTGTTTCTTCCTGGTTCAGTCGTGGAAAGTTGTACGTTTCTAAGCATTTGTCCATTTCTTCTAGGTTGTCCATTTTATTGGCATTTAGTTGCTTGTAGTAGTCTCTTATAGTCCTTTGCATTTCTGTGGTGTTGGTTCTAACTTCCCCTATTTCATTTCTAATTTTATTGATTTGGGCCCACTCCCTTTTTTTCATGATGAGCCTAGCTGAAGGTTTATCAGTTTTATTTATCTTTTCAAAGACCCAGCTTTTAGTTTCACTGATCTTTTCTATGGTTTTTTAGTCTCCATTTCATTTATTTCTGCTCTGATCTTTATGATTTCTTTCCTTCTGCTATTTTGGGATTTGTTTATTCTTCTTCCTCTAGTTGCTTTAGGGATGTTGAATTTTGTCAAATTTTTTTTTTATTCATCTATTGAAATGATTATATGGTTTTTATCTTCCATTTTGTTAATTTGATGTATCACATTGATTTATTTGCACATGTTGAACCATTTTGTTGTTGAATGCCACTTGATCATGGTGTACAATCCTTTTAATGTATTGCTGGATTCAAAAAGTAGTCAATATTATGTTGGCGATAAGCATGGTGTTCAGGCCTGTAACTGGAACTGATTAAGTAAAGTTTTGATATTCCATATGACAGTACAGGAATGAACCTGAGAAATATCTAAAGCCAGGACCCACTGAGCAGTGCTTTTAGGTAATTGACTTTCACTTCATTCAGTCTCAAAGAGAATATTCAATAATTGTTTTGGTTTGGCTTGTGCACAGCACCTGGTAAAACAGACAGACATATAATTCAAGTCTCTAGAGTAGTTAAGACAGAGAGTTAGGCAGGAGTTGTTGGGGAATAGTGACAAGCACTGGAGTAGAAAATATTAAAGGCAAGCTTCTAAAATTTGGCCAAATATGCAAAACTTGCATAAGTGGAATCACTTATCCTTCACATACCACTTACACCTCGAATACCTGAGGTGTGATATTTTGGGGAACTAGAATTTGATCTCTGGAAGAATTCCTATTCTATATTAGTGATCTCTCTATGCTTCCATAACTTTTGTCACAAATGAAAATTTTCATCCCCTGTGTCCTTCAGTGTCTTTCTATCAATGATATAATCATCCTTCTTGATAATCATGTAGGAAGTGTATTGTGAAACTCTAGCAATTGTAAGAGAATTGGGAAGTACTTAGAGTAAGCTTTTAAGGATAGAAATCTCTATTAAGGCATTTTGTTTATAAAATGAACAGTGTTACCTTCTAAATTAATTGGGAGGAGATGAGGAAGTAAGAATAGGATTCAATCTGACTTAGAACTTCAGTTCAGATAAACAGTAATCAGTGAGTAAATCTCAGCTGTGCATGTTTAGGTCTATGTAACTTCAGTGGGTGTTTCTGAAATTTATGTAATTTTGAGAAACTCTTTGGAAAATTCTACAGAATAAAAGAGAAACACAGTAGAGGCAATATCAATATTGAAAGAGGTTTCAACTTTGTTTTTTCATATACAGATGTGATGATTAATAAAAATAATAAACCATTGATATGAATCTACTTAACCTCATTAATAGCCTTACTGACCCTTTTGATGTTAAAAAGATAAACTCATGAGAATGTTAAGGATTCATTTTTAAAAATGCAAGTGGCAGAAGTGGTGCTGAGATAGCAAACTGAATCAAGAAGAGAATAAATCTCAAAGGAAGGTTATATAACTCAAGATTAATAGGTAAACCACAATCAATATCAAGGACTAACCATGGGTAACTTCAAATAGTCTGATTTTAGTACACCACATATTAAATTTAAAGAATTTTCATGAGAGAAAGTTCTCCATTAGCAATCCCTGCAGTTTAAAATGCTGTAATTTTTAAGCAAAGGAAAAGACATAAGCTTGATCTACCTGCCAATATCTAATATTATACCATTATTATAGCATTATTCTTCTTTCTTTTCCCTTTCTCTCCAAACCCAATAATTTGATCAGGTTTCACAAGACATTTAAATTGCTGAGAACACAGGATATACTCAGACTCAAGTGTCAGGTGTAGGTCATATAATTGAGGTCCTTTCTCCCTTTAGAAAAAAGATTGATAAGATGTCCAAATACCCTGTTTATTAAAAAATTGTTGTACAGATTAATGGCTAAGTGCAAGGCCAAGAGAGGCCATTGACTTGGATTTGATTCCTAGATAAAATATTTACTAATTATGTTGTTCTGGTCATGTCATTGAAAATGTCTATGCCTCAGTTTTTTTCTCTATCAACTTATATTCATTGAATCATTTTGAGGAATATATTAAAGAAGGTATGTAAAAAGTTACATAAAGTTTTATGACAACCTTAGCATATGGATCTAGTATAGATCACTCTCCAGGCAAAAATTCATAAGAACTATTCATAAAATGTGACTAAAAATTCATTATATATATAACTTTTTCAAATGGCCAAAGGATAGCTCTGTCTCAAAATTAAAAAAGGAAAGAATCTCAGAGTAGAGAGCTCAAGTTGATGTTGGTGACCTTTGCAAGCATCAAAGATACTAACCAAACTGAGGCCTTGGTTTTTGTCTGGAATACAGAGAAAAGTGATCTGGCCTTGAGTGCAGGTAGGCTGGAATATATATGCAAGGCCACTTATAAAGCCAGGGCACTTTTCATGATGTATAGCCTTTGAAAAGGATACATTCACTTTGATGTATACAGTGAAGTTTTTCTTTATGCTATGCTATGGGTGAGAAAAATAAAAAGATCTCCTGTGAAAACTTGAAGCCCCAATCCTTGACCAAACATGAGAAGGAGTCAGAATTCTGGAGGAAAAAAAACTTTAAAACTTTATTTAAAGACCAAAATGAGTATCTAGAAGTAAAAAGTACAGTGATTTTAAAAATAGCAGTAAATAACATGAGAATATTAAAAACAACTGAAGAAAATTAAAGAACTGTTAGACATAAGGATATATGCCTTCATAAGGCACAGAAAGATAAACATACAGGAAGTAGGAAGGAGAAAGAAAGAGACATAGAGAATTCCAACACATTTATAATGGTATTTTTCAGATGGAAGAGTAGACAGAGTATGGGACAGATAATAGCAAAAGAGAATGGACTTGAACTTTATCGATTTGAAGAGCCAAAATAAAAAACCCGAATGCATAATTGAAGAATCCTAAGACGTAAACAGATAAAGCATCAAGAAATATAATAATGAAAACCAAAAGGAATGAAACTTAGATGCAGTAGAGCAATAATAAAAGTTCAAGTGTCAATGTAACTATATCTTTGATTTTCTAAGAGTAAAAAAAATTATCAATCTTGTTTTCTGTATTTAGCTCAGGAACACATTAAGCACGAGAGCAAAATTAAAACATTTTTCGGTACTAAGAGCTAATCGTACTTAAAATCTGACATCAACAAAATGAATAATGGCTCTGATAAAAAATAAAAGATGTACCGATAAGAAACAAGAGAAAATAATAAATAAGGAAATTCTGCTTCTGACCAAGATGGAATAACAGGAGCCAGATTTATGCTCACAAGTTGAACTATCAAAAGAGAAACAAAATTATGGGGAAAAAAATGGTTTTCAAGACAGTGGACATCACAAAATAAAGGAAAAGCATCCCTTAGGAATGAAAAAAAAAAAAAAGATGAGCCCAGGACAGCCCAAGCTTACTGCAGTAATACAGTTTTAAGGCCAGAGCATAAGAAGGACAAATCCAGGTATGGTCCTGTACATCCTTGCACTAGTAACATGAAGTAGAGACTCCCAGGGGATCAAAGCAGTGAGAGTTCACAGCATAGAGGAAAGAGTTCCACAGAGACAGAATTCTGGAGATAGGTAGAAGGTTCCCTCGAATATTCAGCTGAGTACTTACCAATCATGCATCTGAGGAAACTAATCAAGGCCAGAAAAATAAAAAACACTTGAAGGAATTAGAAGTAATAGTGATTGATGTTTACACAGAGCTGGTAATAGTGTCACTTCCCATCAGTGATACTGGAAAACCTCAGGATTCATAGAAGTTTGGGTAAAGTGTTTTTGAGCATATATTCTTTATTGTTTCTTTAATTTATTTATTTTATTTTATTATTTATTTTTGGCTGCGTTGAGCCTTTGTTGCTGCACATGGACTTTCTCTAGTTGCTGCAAGCGGGGGCTACTCTTCATAGCAGTGCGCGGGCTTCTCACTGCGGTGGCTTCTCTTGTTGCGGAGCACGGGCTGTAGGCGCGCAGGCTTCAGTAATTGTGGCGCGTGGGCTCAGTAGTTGTGGCATGTGGGCTCTAGAGCACAGGCTCAGTACTTGTGGTGCACAGGCTTACTTGCTCCATGGCATGTGGGATCTTCCCGGACCAGGGATTGAACCCGTGTCCCTGCATTGGCAGGCGGATTCTTAACCAGTGCACCACCACGAAAGTCCCCTGAGCATATATTCTGAAGTTATAATAATTTGTTCAATGTCTTCACTGCTAATTTACAATATCTGTATCAGTTATGGGTCATTTTTTGTTTGAGTGATATATCCCCTCACCAAAGTTTATATTCTCCTGCTTCCTTTCTTGCTTGGCTCTCAACACATTCTATGAGGCTAGCATTACCTTTATATAAAAGATACACACACATAAATATAGCATAAAAATTATTTTATAGCCTACCTGTGATACATTATAGATTGAAGTATCTGTTCATTAGCCCTTCCTACACTTGGAGAAATGATTAAGATATGTTAAACATGTTTTTGATCTAAATTCTGACAACCAGAATAAATCTGTAGTTTTCTTTGACTACTAATCTGTAGTCAAAGAGGTTATCTCAAGTTGTCTCTCTAGTAAGTTTGCTTTGTTCACTGTGCCATACAGTTGCATTGCTAATAGCACTCTTTCAAAATACTTCAACAGGTCTATTGATTTTGAAGGGCCAAAAGATTTTGCCTAGATATGTATGGAAGGAGTGTTCCTGGACACTTACATATGTTAATACATACACAGAAAAATAAGGCTTCCAGCAGTTTTGACCTGCATAAAATAAACACTAGACTTTGAGGAAAGATTCTTATTTTTCCTATTACACAGTTTTTTAAATCATGAATTATTCTCAGTGTTAAATGACAAAATCAAAAGGTAAACACTATTTCAGAGAAAATACTGTTTTTAATACAGAAAGAACAGAGATTAGCATACATAGTAGTTTGAAGACATAAATTATCTCCTCATTCTAGCAAATTCAAAGAAAGAAAAACTGTATGTAGGCTATATCAATAACTGTTTCATATCATACATTTATGCACAGAAAACAACAAGAAAACCATAACTAGATAACCAGAGGTGCTGGTTATACCCAAACAGCATCCCCATCATGAACCAAATGCACTTAGACTGTGCACAGAGATAATTGTTAAAGTTTCTCCCTTCTCTGTTTACTCTCATTTTTGCAAACTGAAAGTTCTTCTGTTTGATTTTCTTATGAGATCCTTTACCTTCATAGAACTGAAATACTTGCATTGAACCACTTGGTAAAAGCTGAGGGAGCAGTGGGGAATAGGGAGATTTGGAGTCCACCGGGGTGGCGGAGAACAGAGGCAGAAGTCATAGTGCCATTTTCATTCCCACTCCTCCACCGTGTAGTCTCGAGATTCATTCCCGTGTCTAAAATGAAGCCTTCATGCAAAAGCTCTTTAGGCTCTCATTCACAGGCCCTGGAAGACAGCGTTTGCACACGGATGAATGAGGTTCTGCAGCAGCTCAGAGTCAGCGTCTGAATTCCAGTGTATTCACTCTGTAGCACTGTAAGGAATCCAAGAACAAAATTCCTATATTCTTTCTAGTCAGGAGGCAGAAGGCAGAGCTTTTGCATGCAGGCTGTGTTTTGGAGCAGACCTAGAGACTGGAAAATACAGAAGCAAAGAACTGCATCCAGCCTTGACCTAGTGTTGTGGTTCTTCCCTGTACCTTGCTTGCACTGAACTCACAGAAGGGAAGGAAAAGGAAACTCGCTGTGGCTTTTCCCATCTCAAAAGTGTTGTGACACCTCAACCTTTTAGTGTTTTGCTTTTTTTTTTTTTTTTTTAATGTCCTAATGTAAGTGTTTGGTTTACACTCTACAAGTAACACTAGTAGCTGTTTTGGATTACGTAGGTGCTCTTCCCCATCTCATCTCCTACACACCAGGGTGAGCATACGGAGTGTCCTCCTGCTTTGTGTTAACATCTACAGATGTTAATCGATTTTGAAAAAGGATCATGGTTTCTACTCTACTTTATAATCAAGACAAGTGTTTATTAAAATACTGTTTTGGAATGTTGGCTGTAATGTAACAACAATTTTCATAATAAAAGATATTCATGTTTAAAAAAAAAATGAAGCCTTGCACCAAATCAGAAATTTTCAAACCCACAGAGATTCTTTGAGCTTTACTGGAAAAACCTCCAATGCTGTGATTTTGGGGGGATGGGGGAAAGATAAGAGCAGTGGGACCCCTATTTTAATAGAGCAGCTTTGCTTTTAGCTATTTTCTATTTGGACTTTGCTATGATTTAAAATTTTTTAAAAGGTTTAAGAACTACTAATCCAAGTGATCTATAAGGTCTTTTATATCCCTATAATGCTATAAGGTTTTAATCCATGACTGCCTAAGTAAATAGCCAAACTAGAAGAATTAAATGATTTTTTTTCCTTCTTAACTATTTCACATCAGTTTTAATATTCTTGCCACCTCATACACCCAGGTCACCCAAGTGATCTGAACAAAGTATAAATATTCTGCTAGCCCTGAAAAATTCCTTTAATTCTGGCTTGTAATTACAATGTACTATTTTTAATTTAAGATCGTCTGTGTTCTTCCAAGCATTGCATCAGTGTATTTTCACTATTGAAGATGTGAAATATTATAGATTGACCTTTTCAAACTTTGATGTAATATTGGAATGATTCAGGCTACAGCAATATAATTTACTTTCATCCATTCGTTGCTCAAGGAAATAAAACACAAATAGGATTTAGTTTGATTCTGTCCTGTTTCTCTCCTTCCGGCTCTTTTGTGATGCATCTTCAAGCATATATCAATTTATTGATAATTGATCTGGAACATGTATCTCATCTTTCTGCCAACAACTGGGCATAGCTGTCCTCCACTTACGATCACTACTGATTTTCCCATTTTGTCCTGGTGAGAAAAATACTGTTCTCTCTAAATCACTAGTGTAGGACTGATATTAGACTATGGTAATACAACAGCATTCGCTCAGAAGTTGAGAGGTGAAGAGAACCCTTATACCTGGCCATGCAGCCTCTTCTGCCTATCTCAGTAGCTGACAGGACATCTACCAAATCTGGCTAATTCTGTTGTGCAAGATTCCATGAAAAAGATCAGTCTAGGCTAAGTTATAATTTGCAGAATTTTAAGCAGATAAATTTGAAAAACTAGATGAAATAGATAATAGCTAATTTTTAAACTTTTTTTCCTCAGGAAGTGAACACATCTAGAGTACTTTTTTTCCCCTAAAGTACTCCTCATGAAAATCCATCCCGATAGACACAGCAAGTTCAAACAAAACAAAGCCAGAGAAAAACTAGGAAAAAAAAAAAAAAGAGAATCCCACAGAAGACACCATGGGGTTTCACAGGGGAACTTCACAGGGGAACTAAACCAATGATTTAAGAAACAGAGCATCCCAAACTACATGAAATTGTAGAGCATCAAAAAAGTTTTTGAAATTTGTTTATTTGGCATCAATGCAACATAGATACCAAAACCTGACAAAAAAATTACACCAAGAACAGAAACTACAACCCAAACTTACTTACGAGTAGTCATAAAAAATTTTGTAATATACTGAAAGAGTATCCTATCATGACCAAGTTAATTACTTCCAGGAGAGCAAGGGTAGTTTGATGTTAGGAAATCAATTAATAAAATCCTAAATATAGTTCGATTCAAGCAGACCGATCATATGAACATCTCCACTGAGAATAAGTGGCATTTGAAAAAATATAACTATTCATGTTAAAACCCTAAACGTAAGAGGAATTCTTGGATATTTCTTCAACATGATAAAAATTCAGCTCAAATAAATCTGTATCTGGAAAATTGAGAAGTATCAATGGGAAAAGTAATACAAGCATTAAGAGAACTTAGTAAAATAGCAGATCATACAGTTAACACTCAAAAATCTAAAACTTTCCTATCAACAAATAAACATCAGGTAAAATACATAATGGATGAGAATATACACATATGTCAGCAATAAGATAAAAATACATAGGCATGACATTACCAAGAAACATCCAAGTCTTAAAGACGGAAAACTCTAGAGTCCTGAGAGATTTAGAAATAGATTTGAAAAAAAATAGAAAATTATATCATATTCTTAGATAGAAAGTCTTAACATCATAAAGATGTTATATATTAATTCATAAAATGTAATGCAATCCCAGAACAAATACTTTTCCAGAGCTAGACAAGTTGATTATAAAATGTACTTGGAAGAACAAAAATCGAAATACTCAGGAATACTTGACAAAGAGGTATGTGTTGGGGGGGGTAGAAGTGAGGAACTGATGGTGTTCTAGAGTACAGGTATTAAAACATACTCTAAGCTTATCATTAAAAGGTTTGATACTGGCATATTAATAGGCACACAGAAAAATAGAACAAATAGTAAAACTAGAAGGACAACAAATTGCACGTAAAATTTTTACCATATGATAATGTTCCATTTGAAATTGTTGGAAGAAATGAATGTCTGTAACAACTGCTGTAGGATATCTGAGTAGTTATCAAAAAAAAAAAAAGATAAAGCAGATATATTCACCATACTTTATGAGAGTATCTGAGATTCTGGATAAAAGGCCTGGGCAGAAGTAAAGAAACCAGCAGAACTGTTGGCAATTCCATTCTTTGTCCTTGACCCAAATCATTGTGAACATTTACTCACTAAAATCAATGTATAAGATGTTTATTGCTGCACAAATATAGAGAAACTGGAAATAAGCCAAGTGTTCATTAATAATAGAATGGATAATTCTATTTTGGTATGTTTATACAAAGGAATTCTATACTCTAGTGATATAATAAAGAACATCACTACATGCGACAGAGTGAGTAAATTTTACAAACATAAATGTTGAAGAAACAAAAGAGAGTGAATACATTTAAAGTTAGAAACCAGGCATAACTAGAAGCCACAGTTATGGTACTTTTCGGGAGACATTGTGACACTTTCCAGTATATTGGCAATGTTCTATTTCTGGATCTGGAGGCTTTAAATGGAAGTGTTCACTTTGTAAAACTTGATTGTTTTGCTGATGATTTGTTCACTTTTCTGTATGTCTGGTATCCTTTAGTAATTTTAAAAAGGTGGCTAATTCTCAGCCTCCATTAATAAAGAATTCTGGATTTCTTAATGAAAAATCCTATATGTTTACAACTACAATAAATTAGTAACACTAAGTATTCCACAGCTAAAATTATTGCAGGAAATATGGGAAAGCCCACATTTTTCCTTCCTCCCTAGAGAGGAAAAAGTAGAGTGATTCATAAAATACCTGCAGTAAGTTTGAGATATACAGAATCTGGGCCTCTATCTACCACATATTTACTGACAGCATTTGCTTTCAGGCAAAATATCTAAAAGGAAAATGTCTTTTGAGTGCAGAATTAGCATATAAGATCACATGTACATATTGTAAAATGTGTCATAAGAATGAAAAATAGAAGAATAATGACTCACTTATGAGGAGTTGAATTAGCTTCATTATTGTGAAAAACACCTATCATTCTACTTACATGAGATTTTGAAATTGCGTTGATGCTGTAATGCATTGAAACTTTTAGAGATGTTGGGACTGGGTGAATGTATTTTGCATAACAGATGGATATGAATCTTTGAGGGCCAGAGGGTGGATTGTAGTATACTGAACAGTGGTCTCCAAAGTTTTCCTAGTCTCAATCCCCAGAATATGTGAATATGTTACCTTATATGGCAGAAGGGACTTTGCAGATATGAATAAGTTAAGGATTAAAAAAAAAAAACCTATCATTCGAATGTTGGAATTATAACATATAGGTGATTTTGACATACACTAGTTTTATAAAAAGATACCTAGATCCTTATGCCTTTAGTGTTTATTTCTTTTAACTCTTGAAAGGCTTCAGTTCTAGTATTATCTGTTTTCCAATACTATAAATACTAAAAGAAATTTAAAAAAAGTAAAGAAATCTGCTGATGTCTTTTGCTTGAGCATTGGCAATGTCTTCAATCCTAGGAAATTTAACCTGTGTCTGCCGCTATTCACTGTATGCCTGTAGCAAATGACTTAGAGGTATTTAGCTCAGTTTCATAGTATTCTATTGACACAGATTTCATTTTAACAGTCATATATCTTCACCAAGTAAGGCTATGGTGAAACTCAAGCCTTCAAGATAAATAGATTTCTATAGGAAAAAATAGCAAGAGGTTGAAAAAGTTCAAGGAATCAAACGAATAGGACATGACACGTGGTCAACATGTAAAATGTGAACATCAAATGTAATATCAGTTATGCAGGAATAAGATGGATTTCCAGGGCAAATATGATTTATTCATTCCATGCTGAAACATTATGTGAAAGGAAACAGCATCCATCATTGTAAGAAAGTGCTGTTTTCAGGCTACCTGATAGCCACGAAATCATATTTGGACCCAATCAAAGCCCAAATAAAGACGTTAAAAACTGACAGCTTGCCTTTTATCCCTCTTCAATAAATAAAACTTCCGACTTTACATGTTGCAGCTTAGGCCCATAGCCCAGGCCGCTGCTTTCTCAGAACTCTGAAAGAAAAACCACAACAATAAAAATGTTTTCTTTCTCAGTGGCTTGTTAACTCATATGCAGTGTTTGTTAAGAATGTAGTGTCTTTGAAAACCTTTCTTTTTGCCTAACGGGAAAGAAAATAAATAAAAATCTCAACTGATTTTTGTCCCAAAGCAAAATAAGATTATCCCAATTGGCATTTTTATTCAAAATTTAATATTAAAATCAAACAGCTCCTGGCAAAGACAGTGATGATCAAAGGCAATGATTATGAAAACCAAGGATTTGTTTAAGAAGAAAAAGGAAACTACTTTGCCTTGTCATTAGAAGTGGAAATGATACCCACATATCAGTCTCGATATTGATTGATGTGGCAGAGACCAAATGCTCTGGTTGGCAAATGCTTAGCAGAAATCAGAGAATACTGTACAAGGAGAAAAATAAAGGACAGTGAATATAAGCAAGGTGCTCTATTATAAAATGTACTCATATCTTTCTATTCACATATAAATCCTAGTGACTATAAATTTGTGTATGAGGTTGCAATTGGGATTAAGATGTACAAATTTCCAGTCGTGAAATAAGTTAAGTTTTGGGATGTAATGTACAGCATTGGGAATATAATCAATAATATTTCTATAACTTTATATGGTGACAGATGGCTACTAGACTTATCATGGTAATCAATTCATAATGTATATATCGAAATAAATGTGGAATCACTGTGTTGTACACCTGAGACTAATAGAATGTTTTGTGTCAACTACTTCAATAAAATATTAAAAGGAAAATAATTTCTCCACAGCAAAGAAACCATCCACAAACTGAAAAGACAACCTACAGAATGGGAAAAAATATTTGCAGACCAAATATCTGATAAAGAGTTAATTTTTAAAATATATAAAGAACTCATATAATCAATAGCAAAAAAATAACCCAATTAAAAAATGGGCAAAGGATTTGAATAGACATTTCTCCAAAGAAGATACAGGAAAGGCTAACAGATACATGAATAGATGGTCAACATCACTAGTCATTAAGGAAATGCAAATTAAAACCATAGTGAGATATCACCTCATGCTTGTTAGAATAGCCATCATCAAAAAGACAAAAGGTAACAAATGCTGGTGTGGATGTGGACAGAAGGGAACCCTTGTGCACTTATAAGTTGGTACAACCACTATGGAAAACAGTATGGAGGTTCCTCAAACAATTAAAAATAGAACTACCATATGATCCAGTAATTCTACTTCTGGCAATGTATCCAAAGGAAATGAAAACACTAACTCTAAAAGATATATGGACCCCCATGTTCATAGCAGCATTATTTATAATAGCCAAGACATGAAAACCACCTAGGTGTTCACCTATGGATGAATGGATAAAGAAGTTGTGATACACATACACACGTATACATATGTACAATGGATATTAGCCAGTTATAAAAAATGAGGATATCCTACCATTTGCAGCAACATGGGTGGGCCTTGATGGCACTATGCGAAGTAAAATAAGTCAGAGAAAGACAGATACTTTATGATCTCACTTATATGTGGAGTCTGGAGAAAAAAAAAACTCATAGGAAAAGAGATCAGGCTTGTGGGAACCAGAGACAAAGGGTGGGGACAGGAGTGAGTAAAGGGAAGGTAGTAGAAGTAAAGACACAAAAATCCTAGGGAGACAGATCATGCCAAGTCATCTAGGCATTTGGAGGACTTTTGATTTTACTCAGAGTTGTCTAGAAAGACATTGGGACTTTTGAACTAAAGGATGATATTATTTGACTTCTGTTTTAAAGGATTCACACTAGTTACTAAGTTGCTGGTAGACTAAAGAGAAGAACAAGATCAGAAGATAATTGGGTAATTAATTAGATAAATAATTTAACCAAAATGATGATGTTTTGGACCTAAGCATTGATATTGGAAATAGCAAGGAAAGGTCAGATGATGGATATACTTTGAAGATAGAGCCGACAGGATTATCTGATGGGGTGTTTATGAGGTGGGTGATGATGAGAAGAATCAATGATGATTCCAAAGTTTTTAACTTCAGCGACTTAAATGATAAGGTTGTTTTTGCCTGTAATTTGGAAGGAAGAGGTAGAGTAAGTTTGAGGAGAAAGATGAGGCTTTTTACAATTTTGAATGTATTCATTCAAGTCATCTATTGAACCCCCAAGAGATTCTGAGTAGACAAGTCAAGCAGGCAAGCGTATGAATGATTCAGACCAAAAAGAGAGTAGCCTGATATAGTTTCTTTGGGATAATGGAACAGCGCTGTATCCTTATTGTGGTGGTTATATGGATTTATACATGTGATAAAATCTTACACCACTATGCACCCCCCCAAAATGAGTGCATATAAAAACTGATGAAACCCAAATAAGATCTGTGGTTAAGTTAATGGTTTTGTTCTAATGGGAATTCCTGATTTTGATCATTGTATTATTGGGATGGATAGTATTATTGGGGAATCTGGTCAAAGAGTACAGGTGAACTCCCTCTGCTATTTTTTTCAACTTCTACCTGAGTCTACAGTAATTTCAAAGAAAAGGTCTGAAAATGTAAAATAAAATGGGGATGGACTACTGAGTATGAGTTTTAGCAGCATACCACATGTACAAGTGCTCTTTTAATGGAGTAGCTCTTTCACTGCCTCCATGGCAAAGATTTCTATTGGTACAGGAAAGAACACCCTGCTTGAACCAGTTTATGAGAAACTTTGAAGAGGGAGATTGGAAACAACTAAGTATACAGAAGAAATTTCAGGAATTTTGCTGAGCAGAGAAACTGAGTGTTAACTGGATAAGAATTAAGGATCAAGAGACTATTTTTTTTAGGTTGGATAAATTATACAGCTTTATATTCTCATTGGAATGATCCAGTAGAAAGTTTAGAAGGTTGAACTTAGATTCAGGAGGGAAAGCACAGTTGTTGGAACTGTGTTTTTAAGGAGAGAGGAGATGGTATCTGATGCTCAGGTGTTGGCTTTGGCTTCAGATCAGATCACAGGCAGATATATCCATAGCTAGCTAGCTGTCTGTCTCTGTCTATCTGTCTATATTTTCTTTAGGCGAGTGAGACAGTTGAAAAAGTGAGAATATCTTGTAGAACTGAAAGATAGCATTAAGTTCCCATTTGAAACTAGTGATCGTGAATATTACATAGGGTATGTTGTCTTAGTTTTGATTTCTTTTAGTCATATTCACTGGTGCAAATTTACTATGGCTGAGATTTTGCTCAAGTATCTAACAAAGTAGGAAGGAGTGGGCAGGGTAGTTTGGGATATTTTCTGGAAAGTGAATCTAATGATTATTGCTGGAGTCTAAGCTAGGTAAGAAGGAAATTACAGACTTCTGAGCAGTTTTACACACTACAGCTTGGTCACACTGTTTGCACTTAAATTATCTCTGATACTGCTTAGTATATTCTTTGTAAATCCATTTTGGAATCAGATTAGGATCCTATAAAATCCACATTGATTTTCATATGTTTATATATGTCATTGTGCCTCTGAAGCCAAGTAAATACAGGCACTTTTTGTAAGATAGAAATTGGTAGACTAAAATTTTTAATGCCCCAATGTGTAATAACAAGAGAGGTTAAAATGGTACATTTCCTCCTAAAAGAAATCATCACTTGTATTCAGATCTTCTTTGAAAAAAATAAAATACTTTATTATGTATGTAAACTTGCAGGCTTATAGACCACACTTTTCATTGCCTGTATGGCAAATGAAAATTACTAATGGTACAAAAATAAAATTGTACTTGGGGGAAATTCCTTGGTGGTCCACTGGTTAGGACTTGGTGATTTCACTGCCGAAGTTCAGGTTCAATCCCTGGTCAGGGAACTAAGATCCTGCAAGCCACGCAGCATGTCCAAAAAAAAAAAGAAGGAAAGTTGCATTTTGGTGTCAATGCATATTTTTTTTTTTTTTGGAGTTTCATTTTTTTTTAACATCTTTATGGGAGTATAATTGCTTTACATAGTTGTGTTAGTTTCTGCTGTATAACAAAGTGAATCAGCTTTACGTATATATATATATATCCCCATATACCCTCTCTCTTGCATCTCCTTCCGACCCTCCTACCCCACCCCTCTAGGTGTCACAAAGCACCAAGTTGATCACCCTGTGCTATGCAGCTGCTTCCCACTAGCTATCTATTTTACATTTGGTAGTGTATGTATGTCAATGCTACTCTCTCACTTCATCCCAGTTTACCCTTCCCCCACCCTGTGTCCTCAAGTTCATTCTCTACGTCTGCGTCTTTATTCCTGTCCTGCCCCTAGGTTCATCAGAACCATTTTTTTTTTTTTTTTTAGATTCCATATATATGTGTTAGTATACAGTATTTATGACTTACTTCACTCTGTATGACAGACTCTAGGTCCATCCACCTCACTACAAATAACTCAATTTCGTTTCTTTTTATGGCTGAGTAATATTCCATTGTATATACTTGCCACATCTTCTTTATCCATTCATCTGTCGATGAACACTTAAGTTGCTTCCATGTCCTGGCTATTGTAAATAGTGCTGCAGTGAACATTGTGGTACATGACTCTTTTTGAATTATGGTTTTCTCAGGGTATATGCCCAGTAGTGAGATTCCTGGGTCATATGGTAGTTCTGTTTTTAGTTTTCTAAGGAACCTCCATACTGTTCTCCATACTGGCTGTATCAATTTACATTCCCACCAACAGTGCAAGAGGGTTCCCTTTTCTCCACACCCTCTCCAGCATTTATTGTTTGTAGATTTTTTGATGATGGCCATTCTGACTGGTGTGAGGTGATACCTCATTGTAGTTTTGATATGCATTTCTCTAATGATTAGTGATGTTGAACATCCTTTCATGTGTTTGTTGGCAATCTGTATATCTTCTTTGGAGAAACGTCTATTTAGGTCTTCTGCCCATTTTTGGACTGGGTTGTTTGTTTTTTTGATATTGAGCTACATGAGCTGCTTGTATATGTTGGAGATTAATCCTTTGTCAGTTGCTTCATTTGCAAATATTTTCTTCCATTCTGAGGGTTGTCTTTTGGTCTTGTTTATGGTTTCCTTTGCTGTGCAAAGCTTTTAAGTTTCATTAGGTCCCATTTGTTTACTTTTGGTAAACAAAATATAGGTCTTTAATCCATTTTGAGTTTATTTTTGTGTATGGTGTTAGGGAGTGTTCTAATTTCATTCTTTTACATGTAGCTGTCCAGTTTTCCCAGCACCACTTATTGAAGAGGCTGTCTTTTCTCAATTGTATATTCTTGGCTCCTTTATCAAAGATAAGGTGACCATGTGTGCATGGGTTTATCTCTGGGCTTTCTATCCTGTTCCATCGATCTGTGTTTCTGTTTTTGTGCCAGTACCATATGGTCTTGATTACTGTAGCTTTGTAGTATAGTCTGAAGTCAGGGAGCCTGATTCCTCCAGCTCTGTTTTTCTTTCTCAAGATTCCTTTGGCTATTCGGGGTCTTTTGTGTTTCCATACAAATTGTGAAATTTTTTGTTCTAGTTCTGTGAAAAATGCCATTGGTAGTTTGATAGGGATTGCCTTGAAACTGTATATTGCTTTGGGTAGTAGAGTCATTTTCGCAATGTTGATTCTTGCAATCCAAGAAGGTGGTATATCTCTCCATCTGTTGGTATCATCTTTAATTTCTTTCATCGGTGTCTTATAGTTTTCTGCATACAGGTCTTTTGTCTCCTTAGGTAGGTTTATTCCTAGGTATTTTATTCTTTTTCTTGCAGTAGTAAATGAGAGTGTTTCCTTAATTTCTCTTTCAGATTTGTCATCATTAGTGTATAGGAATGCAAGAGATTTCTGTGTATTAATTTTGTATCTTGCTACTTTACCAAATTCATTGATTAGCTCTAGTAGTTTTCTGGTAGCATCTTTAGGATTCTCTATGTATAGTATCATGTCATCTACAAACAGTGACAGCTTTACTTCTTCTTTTCCAATTTGGATTCCTTTTATTTATTTTTCTTCTCTGATTGCTGTGGCTAAAACTTCCAAAACTATGTTGAGTAATAGTGGTGAGAGTTGGCAACCTTGTCTTGTTCCTGATTTTAGAGGAAATGGTTTCAGTTTTTCACCATTGAGAACCATGTTGGCTGTGGGTTGCTCATATATGGCCTTTATTATGTTGAGGTAGATTCCCTCTATGCCTACTTTCTGAAGAGTTTTTATATAAATGGGTGTTGGATTTTGTCGAAAGGTTTTTCTGCATCTATTGAGATGATCATACGGATTTTATCCTTCAATTCATTAATGTAGTGTATCACATTCATTGTTTTTTGTATACTGAAGAACCCTTGCATTCCTGCAATAAACCCCACTTGATCATGGTGTATGAACCTTTTAATGTGCTGTTGGATTCTGTTTGCTAGTATTTTGTTGAGGATTTTTGCATCTGTGTTCATCAGTGATATCGGCCTAGGTAGTTTTCTTTCTTTGTGACATCTTTGTCTGGTTTTGGTATCAAGGTGATGGTGGCCTCATAAAATGAGTTTGGGAGTGTCCCTCCCTCTGCTATATTTTGGAAGATCTTGAGAAGGATAGGTGTTAGCTCTTCTCTAAAGGTTTGATAGAATTCGCCTGTGAAACCATCTGGTCCTGGGCTTTTGTTTGTTGGAAGATTTTTAATCACAGTCTCAATTTCAGTGCTTGTGATTGGTCTGTTCATATTTTCTATTTCTTCCTGGTTCAGTAGGTTGTGCTTTTCTAAGAATTTGTCCATTTCTTCCAGGTTGTCCATTTTATTGGCATATAATTGCTTGTAGTAATCTCTCATGATCCTCTGTATTTCTGCAGTGTCAGTTGTTACTTCTTTTTCATTTCTAATTCTGTTGATTTGAGTCTTTTCCCTTTTTTTCTTGATGAGTCTGGCTAATGTTTTATCAATTTTGTTTATCTTCTCAAAGAACCAGGTTTTAGTTTTATTGATATTTGCTATTTTTTCCTTCATTTTTCATTTATTTCTGACCTGATCTTTATGATTTCTTTCCTTCTGCTAACTTTGGGGATTTTTTGTTCTTTCTCTCATTGCTTTAGTGTAAGTTTAGGTTGTTTATTTGAGATTTTTCTTGTTTCTTCTGGGAGGATTGTATTGCTGTAAACTTCCCTCTTTGAACTGCTGTTGCTGCATCCCGTAGGTTTTTGGTCATCATGTTTTCATTGTCATTTGTTTCTAGGTATTTTTTGATTTCCTCTTTAATTTCTTCAATAATCTCGTGGTTATTTAGTAGCATATTGTTTAGCCTCCATGTGTTTGTATTTTTTACAGTGTTTTTCCTCTAATTGATATCTAATCTCATAGCGTTGTGGTCAGAAAAGTTACTTGATATGATTTCAATTTTCTTAAATTTACCAAGGCTTGATTTGTGACCCAAGATATGATCTATCCTGGAGAACGTTCCATGAGCACTCGAGAAGAAAGTGTATTCTGTTGTTTTTGGATGGAATGTCCTATAAATATCAATTAAGTCAATTTTGTTTAATGTGTCATTTAAAGCTTGCATTTCCTTATTTATTTTCATTTCGGATGATCTGTCCACTGGTGAAGTGAGGTGTTAAAGTCCCCTACTAGTATTGTGTTACTGTCAATTTCCCCTCTTATGGCTGTTAGCATTTGCTTTATGTATTGAGGTGCTCCTATGTTTGGTGTGTAAATATTTACAATTTATTATAGTTTCCTCTTGGATTGATCCCTTGATCACTTTGTAGTGTCCTTTTATGTCTCTTGTAATAGTCTTTATTTTTAAGTCTATTTTGTGTGATATGAGAATTGCTACTGAAGCTTTCTTTTAATTTCCATTTGCATGGAATATCTTTTTCCATCCCCTCACTTTCAGTCTGTATGTGTCCCTAGGTCTGAAGTGGTTGTCCTGTAGACAGCATATATATGGGTCCTGTTTTGTAATCCATTCAGCCAGTCTATGTCTTTTGGTTGGAGCATTTAATCCACTTACATTTAAGGTAATTATTGATACGTATGTTCCTATTACCATTTTCTTAATTTTTGGGGTTTGTTTTTGTAGGTCTTTTCCTTCTCTTGTGTTTCCTGCTTAGAGAAGTTCCTTTAGCACTTGTTGTAAAACTGGTTTGGTGGTGCTGAATTCTCTTCACTTTTACTTGTCTGTAAAGGTTTTAATTTCTCCATCGGATCTGAATGAGATTCTTGCTGGGCAGAGTAATGTTGGTTGTAGGTTTTTCCCTTTAATCACTTTAAATATATCCTGCCACTCCCTTCTGGCTTGCAGAGTTTCTGCTGAAAGATCAGCTGTTAACCTTATGGGCAATCCCATATTATTTGTTGCTTTTCCCTTGCTGCTTTTAATATTTTTTCTTTGTATTTAATTTTTGGTAGTTTGATTAATATGTGTCTTGGCATGTTTCTCCTTAGATTTATCCTGTATGGGACTCTCTGTGCTTCCTGGGCTTGATTGACTGTTTCCTTTCCCATGTTAGGGAAGTTTTCAAATATAATCTCTTCAAATATTTTTCAGATCCTTTCTTTTTCTCTTCTTCTTCTGGGACCCCTATAATTTGAATGTTAGTGTGTTTAATGTTGTCCCCAAGGTCTCTGAGACTGTCTTCAATTCTTTTCGTTCTTCTTCTTTATTCTGCTCTGTGCTTGTTATTTACAGTATTTTATCTTCCAGGTCACTTATCCGTTCTTCTGCCCCAGTTATTCTGCTGTTGATTCCTTCTAGAGAGTTTTTAATTTCATTTATTGTGTTGTTCATGATTGTTTGTTTGCTGTTTAGTTCTTCTAGGTCCTTGTTAAACATATCTTGTATTTTCTCCATTCTATTTCCAAGATTTTGGATCATCTTTACTAACACTACTCTGAATTCTTTTTCAGGTAGACTACCTATTTCCTCTTCATTTTTTGTTCTAGTGGGTTTTTGCCTTACTCCTTCATCTGCTGCATATTTCTCTGTCTTCTCATTTTTTTTTAAGTTACTGTGTTTGGGGTCTCCTTTTCACAGGCTGTAGGTTCATACTTCCCGTTGTTTTTGGTGTCTGCCCCCAGTGGGTGAGGTTGGTTCAGTGACTTGTGGAGGGGACTGGTGCCTGTGTTCTGGTGGGTGGGACTGAATCTTGTCTTTCTGGTGGGCAGGGCCACATCATGGTGTTTTTGGGTGTCCGTGAACTTAGTATGATTTTAGGCAGCCTCTCTGCTAATGGGTGCAGTTGTGTTCCTGTCTTGCTAGTTGTTTGGCATGGGGCGTCCAGCACTGGAGTTTGCTGGCCATTGGGCAGAGCTGGGTCTTAGCGTTGAGGCGGAGATCTCTGGGAGAGCCCTCGCCGATTGATGTTACCTGGGGCCGGGAGGTCTCTGGTGGTCCGATATCCTGAACTCAGCTCTCCCACCTCAAAGGCTCAGGCCTGATACCTGGCCGGAGCACCAAGACATTGTCAGCCACACAGCCAGGTACATGGATATTTTCTTGCCTTTGGGGAAGTCTGAGGTCTTCTGCCAGCATTTAGTCGGTGTTCTGTAGGAGTTGTTCCACGTGTAGATGTATTTTTGATGTATTTATGGGGAGGAAGGTGATCTCCACATCTTTTCCTCTGCCATCTTGAAGGTTCCCCCTTTGTTTCCTTTGTGCTTGCTCCAGTTTCACTTGTTCACAGGGTGCTGCATTTGAAGGCCTTGCACTTGTCACTTCAGACCAGAACTCCTCGTGCCAAATGGCTACACCCAAACCTTCAGCCCCCTCAATGCATAGCTTGCAAAAAAAAAAAAAAAAAAAAAAACACCCACTAATTTTTAAACCCATAAGAGCACTGATAAAAATATATTTTTACTGCTTACAATATATAAGTATTTTTTTCTTATTGGAAGTATGTCCTCAACCTTTTTTGGCCTAACTTATAATAACTTTTTATTTAATACATTTTAAGTGATTTAAAAAAAACTTTTTAAAATCAGTCAGTAGGAATTTATTGTGGCTACTATGTGGTCCAGCACCATGCGTATCATCTAGAAAGAAAATAGAAAGAGCTAATTGCAATTAACAGTTATTAATTGAACATTTTTTAGTAAGTTCTGTGGTATGTTATTAATGCCTAACATTGGAGAAAATAATTAGATCATGTACATTAATGTCTTCCTTTTTAATTAGAGTTTATTTTATGGGGCTAAAGATATTTGTCTCGCTTAATGATCAAGCAAAGCAATAGGGTAAAAAATCACCTTTGCAGTTTCTTTGTGCAGTGTCTCTGTGTTATATCTTTACTTTCTACTGGGTAAATGCTGCCTCAGAATTTGCTACCTGGTCATAAAGAGTCTAAACATGGGCATAAAATTTGTGCTTGTATATCCTCATGCTGACAAATTCCACATATAAGCTGTTGAATTTTGGAGATGATATGGTAATTACTACCTCACCAGAGACTAAATAGAAACCCTTATCTGAAAAGTACAGTAAATCATATTTTGATATAAGTAACTCTTAATGTAGTCAGGTCTCTAATTACTGCCTGCCAGTATGCCTACATGCAGAGAAAATTTTTATCTAGGTCAGTATAAATTATTATTAGTAGGCAATAAAATTCCAACTCAACAACTACCACCGCACAACAAAACAAAAATAGTAAAGAAACCAAAAATAAAAAGAAGAAATAAGAAAAAAATAGCTTATACCTCAAAATTCAAGCTTAGATAAACTAAGATTTTTTTTTTTTAAGAAAATCTCCCTAACTTGTGTGCACCAAGAAATGGAGACCAATTAAAAATATATGGTTTGGCTAATTATACTTTCAATAAAAGAAACATGATTATGCAAATGGATATCCTGAATTTAAAACCAAGCATTTCATGCCGTACTACATTCCTGGGAACACTGACCATGGATTCTGAGAATGCCAAATAAATAATTTGGCATCTCCACAGTCTGAGGCTGAGACTGAGACTTGCCACTCAGAGCTGTGTGATCTTGGCTGGTCACTTCATTTTCTCTAAACCTGATTTTACCCAGTTACAGGGCATGGTAATAAATAATGAAATGTGCTAACTCCTTCAGAAGACTGCATATTCGGATCATTGGACAATTATCATAATCATAGTAGCTTACACTTAACATACTGTTTCTGATGTGTTAACGTATTTAATCCTCACAACAATCTTATGAAGCAGGTAGTATTATGAGGTTCAGTTTTCAGATGAGAAAATTGAGTTTCTGGAAGGTAAAGTAACTTGCCTAAGATATTCAAATATCAAGTAGCAGAGTTGGGTTTAGACCTGTGGTTATCTGGCTTCAGAACTGTAGAAATTAATTTATAAAATATGAAGATTTATGCAAAGCCCCATTATTTTCTTATTGAATAAGTTCATAGCAATTGTGATGTTGACCAGAATGATATCAACTACCAAAAATCCATTCCTTGCATTAGTTAAAGAACACAAGAGACATGAGAGGATTACAGAAAGATGCTACAGCCGCCCTTCAATACTCTCGTGGCAGTAATCAAATGACAGGAAAAAGAAAATCTGTGTTCTAGGTCATCTGATTCCTTGAACAATTTTGCAAACATTGAAAATTTGACAAAACCAAAACTCAAATTGCCCCAGAAATTTTTATCCATTTATTCTTTAAAGTATCTGTATTTTTAGGAAACTATAATCTCCACTTGTCTAATTCAAATTGTCAAAATGTTTCTAAGGGCTATGTGCTATTGTAGAATATTTATGATGATTCTTTGAGAAAATAAAGTGTTTTGACTAGAGGAAAAAACTGAAATAACATGAGTTGCTTTCAATACCATTTTACAGAAGGTCTATTTGTTTGCAACTTGATCTCACATATCAAATTAGTTACATTTCATTCCTTAGCTGTTTATGCTATTAACAATGACCATAATTTATTGAATACTAATCACGTGCTAGGACCCATATTAAGAGTAACTGTAATATTCTCAAGCCTCTGGCTTGGACTATTCTCTGGTTCCCAAGCCTTGCAGCTGACCTTTACTTCCTTAATTAGCTAAGACTCTTTCAGCTATACGTGTGAAGAATCTAATGAAAATTGGTGTTAGCTAAATAGAAAATTTAATGGTTCCTATAAATGAAAAGGCCAGTGGTATATCAAATCAGGTCAGCTGGCTCTAGGGACTCTGAGAATCTCTAAGAAACTAATCTTATCTTTTTTCCCTCTCATCTCTTTATTCTGTTTTCTTATGTATTGTTTTTGTTCATTGTTTATTGCATAGTCTCTCTTTCAGTAGCTTCTGGCTTACATTCTAACAGCTTTTCAACCATCACAGGAAAGATTGTTTCTATTTTTAGTAGTTTTAGCAGAGGTCTATATGGTTGTTTCCTTTTTGACCTGGTTTGAGAGAGAACGTTTTGCCTCATTCTGTGACTTGCAGGTGAGACTGACCACTACATGACACAGTCGTGGACAAAAAAACAGCCCTTCCTGTCCCGATTCACAGTAATGGCTCACTTACAAGATCATCTCCCAAGCCAGGTCAATGAGAAACAATCTGGGGTCATTACTGAAACTACAGGAGAACAGAATAAATACTTACTGACAAGTTCAAAAGCTGTTAGAATATCACTTGGTATGTATGAAACACTTGGGCTATACATACACTAAAAAAAGTCATTATTCATCTGAAATCCAAATTTAACTGCATGTTCTGTATTTTATTTGTTAAATATGGCCACCTTACTCAAGACATTATTTGCCAATATGATAAATTAATATTTTCAAATATGTTAATATGCATGTCCTAAAGGGGCACTCATGAATAAAATGATAATAAACTAATGAGCCAAACAATACATGGCAAGAGTGGCATTTTCTGTGTGCCAGGAATTGTTCAGAACTCTTTTCATGCAGTAGCTCATGTAATCTTCTAAAAACCCTATGAAGTAAATAATTTTATCATCTTTATTTTACAGAGAAAGAAATTTGGGCACAGAGAAATTAAATAACTTGTTGAATATGAAACAACCAACAAGGATGGAGACAGTATTCAGCCAAGGTATGTGGCTTCAGAGAGTTCTTACAGGTAATCCCTTTAATCCTTTCGATAGTGTCATCTCTATTGCATTCCGGGGCGATTAACAAAGCTACTCCGGTGAACACCAAACTTCATATACATACATATACATATATTCATTCTTTTTCAGATTCTTTTCTCATATAAGTTATCACAGAATATTGAGTAGAGTTCCCTGTGCTATACAGTAGGTCCTTGTTGGTTATCTATCTTATATATTGTAGTGTGTGTATGCTAATCCCAAGCTCCCCCATGTTTCCCCTTTGGTAATAACTAAGTTTCTTTTCGATATCTGTAAGTCTGTTTCTGTTTTGTAAATTAGTACATGTGTCTCATTTTTTAAAATTAGATTCCACATATGAGTGATATCATATGACATTTGTCTTTCTCTGTGTGACTTACTTCCCTTACTATGGTAATCTCTAAGTCCATACATGTTGCAGCAAATGGCATTATTTCATTCTTTGTTATGGTGGAGTAGTATTCCATTGTCTATATGTACCACATCTTCTTTATCCATTCCACTGTCGATGGACATTTAGGTTGCTTCCATGACCTGGCTGTTATAAATAATGCTGCAGTGAACATTGGGGTGCATGTATCTTTTCAAATTGTGGTTATCTCTGAATATATGCCTGGGAGTGGGATTGCTGGATCGTATGGTCATTCTATCCTTAGTTTTTTAAGGAACCTCTTTACTGTTCTCCATAGTGGTTGTACCAATTTACATTCCCACCAACAGTGTAGAAGGGTTCCCTTTTCTCCACACCCTCTCTAGCATTTATTGTTTGCAGACATTTTAATGATGGCCATTCTGACCAGTGTGAGGTGATACCTCATTGTAGTTTTGATTTGCATTTCATTAATAATTAGCGATGTTGAGCATCTTTTCATGTGCTTTTTGGCCATCTGTATGTCATCTTTGGAGAAATGTCTATTTAGATTTTCTGCCCATTTTTGGATTTGGTTGTTTGATATTTTTTTGATATTGAGCGGCATGAGCTGTTTGTTTTGGAAATTAATCCCTTGTTGGTTGCATCATTTGCAAATATTTTCTCCCATTCTGTGGATTGTCTTTTCATTTTGTTTATGGTTTCCTTTGCTGTGCAGAGCTTCTAAGTTTAATTAGGTCCCATTTGTTTATTTTTGTTTTTATTTTCATTACTCTAGGAGGTGGATCCAAAACGATTTTGCTGCAATTTATGTCAAAGAGTGTTCTGCCTATGTTTTCCTCTAAGAGTTTTATAGTGTCCAGTCTTGCATTTAGGTCTTTGATCCATTTTGAGTTTATTTTTGTGTATGGTGTTAGGGAGTCTTCTAATTTCATTCTTTTACATGTAGCTGTCCAGTTTTCCCAGCACCACTTATTGAAGAGGCTGTCTTTTCTCCATTGTTTATTCTTGCCTCCTTTATCAAAGATAAGGTGACCATAGGTGTGTGGGTTTATTTCTGGACTTTCTATATTGTCCCATTGATCTATATATATGTTTTTGTGCCAGTACCATACTGTTTGGTTACTGTAGTTTTGTAATATAATTTGAAGTCAAGGAGCCTGATTCCTCCAGATCCGTTTTTCTTTCTCAGTATTGCTTTATGTGTTTGGAATCTTTTGTGTTTCCATACAAATTTAAATTTTTTTTGTTTTAGTTCTATGACAAATGCCATTGGTAATTTGATAGGGATTGCGTTGAATCTGTAGATTGCATTGGGTAGTGTAGTCATTTTGACGATATTGATTCTCCCAATCTAAGACCATGGCATATCTTTCCATCTGTTTGTGTCATCTTTGATTTCTTTCATCAGTGTCTTATAGTTTTCAGAGCACAGGTCTTTTGTCTCCTTAGGTAGGTTTATACCTGGGTATTTTATTCTCTTTGATGCGATGGTAAATGAGATTGTTTTCTTAATTTCTCTTTCTGATCTTTCATTGTTAGTGTATAGGAATGGAAGGGATTTCTCTGTGTTAATTTTGTAATTTTGTGTTTAGATTTCTCTGTATTAAATTTACCAAATTCATTGATGAATTCTAGTAATTTTCTGGTAGCATCTTTAGGATATTCTCAGTATAGTATCCTGTCATCTGCAAACAGTGACAGTTTTACTTCTTATTTTCCAGTTTGGATTTCTTTTATTTCTTTTCCTTGTCTGATTGCTGTGGCTAAAACTTTCAAAACTATGTTGAATAATAGTGGTGAGAATGGGCAACCTTGTCTTGTTTCTAATCTTAGAGGAAATGCTTTCAGCTTTTCACCATTGAGAATGATGTTAGCTGTGGGTTTGTAATATATGGCCTTTATTTTGTTCACTTAAGTTCCCTCTATTCCCTCTTTCTGGAGAGTTTTTTAATCATAAATGGGTGTTGAATTTTGTCAAAAGCTTTTTCTGCATCTACTGAGACAATCATATGGTTTTTATTCTTCTGTTTGTTAATGTGGTGTATCACACTGATTGATTTGTGGGTATTGAAGAATCCTTGCATCCCTGGGATAAATCCCACTTCATCATGCTATATGATCGTTTTAATGTATTGTTGGATTTGATTTACTAGTATTTTGCTGAAGATTTCTGCATCTATGTTCATCAGTGATATTGACCTGTAATTTTCTTTTTTTATGGTATCTTTGTCTGGTTTTGGTATCAGGGTGATGGTGGCCTCATAGAATGAGCTTGGGAGTGTTCCTTCTTCTGCAATTCTTTTGGAAGACTTTGAGGATGGGTGTTAGCTCTTCTCTAAAAGTTTAATAGAATTCGCCTGTGAAGCCATCTGGTCCTGGACTTTTGTTTGTTGGAAGTTTTTTAATGACTGTTTCAATTTCAGTACGTGCGATTGGTCTGTTAATACTTTCTGTTTCTTCCTGGTTCAGTCTTGGAAGGTTATACCTTTCTAAGAATGTGTCCATTTCTTTTAGGTTGTCCATTTTATTGGCATAGAGTTGCTTGTAGTAGTCTCTTGTGATCCTTTGTATTTCTGTGGTGTCAGTTGTAACTTCTCCTTTTTCATTTCTTATTTTACTGATTTGAGTCCTCTCCCTTTTTTTCTTGATGAGTTTGGCTAAAGGTTTATCAATTTTGTTTATCTTCTCAAAGAACCACATTTTATTTTTATTGATCTTTGCTGTCATTTTCTTCATCTCTATTTCATTTATTTCTACTCCGATCTTTATCATTTCTTTCCTTCTACAAACTTTGTTTTTTGTTTGTTCTCCTTTTTCTAGTTGTATTCGGTGTAAGGTTAGGTTGTTTATTTGAGATGTTTCTTGTTTCCTGAAGTAAGACTGTATTCCAATAAACTTTCCTCGTAGAACTGCTTTTGCTGTGTCCCATAGGTTTTGGATTGTCATGTTTTCATTGTCATTTGTCTCTAGGTATTTTCTGATTTCTTCAGTGAACTATTGGTTGTTTACTAGCATATTGTTTAGGCTCCACGTTTGTGTGTTTTACAGGTTTTTTCTCCCTGTAATTGATTTCTAATCTCATAGCATTGTGGTTGGAAAAGATGTTTGATATGATTTCAGTTTTCTTAAATTTACCGAGACTTGTTTTTTGGCCAAAAATGTGATCTATCTTGAAGAATGTTCCATGTGGACTTGAGAAGAAAGTGTATTCTACTGCTTATGGATAGAATGTTCTATAATTATCAATTAAGTCCATCTGTTCTAATGTGTCATTTAAGGCATGCATTTCCTTATTGATTTTCTGTCTGGATGATCTGTCCATTGAGGAAAGTGGAGTGTTAAAGTCCCCACTATTATTGTGTTACTGTCAACTTCTCCTTTTCTGGCTGTTAGCATTTGCCTTATATATTGAGGTCCTCCCATGTTGGGTGCATATATATTTACAATTGTTACATCTTCTTCTTGGATTGACTCCCTATTCATTATGTAGTGTCCTTCTTTGTCACTTGTAACAGTCTTTATTTTAAAGTCTACCAAGTGCAGTATTATCAATAAATTAACGAGACCCATTTGCCCTATTAACACAAAATCCAGTATCTCTCCCATTCCCAAGTAATGTCCTAAAAAAGGAAATCTAACTTCACCTGTAGAGAACTTGTCTTACCAAGTGCCACAACACTTGTTTCTTGTTGCTGCCCTGTAACTTTAGAAGATCGTTCCTTAATACTGGGTTAGATCATGTTTTATAGTATTATATAGCCACTTATTGTGGCCCTGCATTCATGCACGGAACTCAGTGCTTCTGCAAGAGAAGAATTCAGATGAGCCATTGGTTCTCTGTGCTTGGGGTCTCAAACTTCAAAGTCTTAATCTAAATATTTTTCTGCACCCTGGGGAAAACCATGATCTCCAGAACCACTCTCCACTGTATGGACCAGAATAGCCATAAGCCTTCTAATTCACTCAGGAAGGAAGAGAAGAAAACTTAAATTAAAATCTAGCAATCCTTTTTGGTTGGTCATCCTAATACATAAATTAGACTTTCTACCCATCACTCTCCAAAATCTAAATGTTCTATAAATATTGCAGGTGAGAACATGTGTAAGTAAACTTCATTATAACAACTCAGTTCCAATTCTGTTCTCTCAGAAGAACATATTTTACAAAAGCTGCTGCTGCAGCTCAGTGGTCAACAGAATTACAGTTAGAAGTTTTAAACTAGATTCATTTTTAAATTTTCTAACAAAAGGTTGGCATTTTTTTGACTGCTTAAATACTGCTAAAATATGCATAACCTCCTGGCTGATTTCCTACATGTCTACTTAAGGGGAGTCATTTTATTATTGAAAGTATCTGATTAAAACCTGGTGGTCTAGGTGGTCTTTTATGGTCAATTTAGATGCCAAATCCATATATGTATATGTATATCTATATCTATATATCTATGTAAAACCAAAGGTACCTTTTAAATCCATTCTGAAAAAAGTATCAGTACTATTTAGCAAAAGAATTTGGTGAAGAAAAATTAACTTACTGAAATGCATTATATATCTTCAATTTCCCAACTCTCTTCTTAAAATACCAATGTTACAATACCTTCCCAACACAAAGAGTCACCATAATTTTATGAAAAATACATTTTTTTAACAAACATGTTTACCTGGTAAACAGAAGGTATTTATGCTTGCCAAGATAGGCAGAGTTTTCAAATACATTTGCAGCCAGCCACTTGCCACTGGTCCTGCCAGTGGAGCAAGTGAGACAGACACAGTGCTGTGCCTCATTGTCATTCATTCTCTTCCTTCCTTAGCACCTCAGCTAGCTCCTGGGTAAGGTAAGACTTGTCTCAGGATGGAGCAGCTTGGCTTTTTCTTTACAGAAACGCCAGGGTAGGGAGCTGAGTTGATACAGAAATAAATGGAAGAAAAACCTATAAGGATGTAGTTTCTTAAAGTGAATCTTAGCCCCCTGCATTATGTTCACCAGTCTTCTTTGTTAGAAATATTCTTTCTTTGGTACTACATTGGATCAATTATTCCAGATCTCTCTGAATGGAGCAGAGGAATTGATAACTTAAAGATTTAAGGCAATCCTCTAAAAATAAAGTATTTATAAACCTTTTTAATGAAAAGGTATTTATATACCTTTTTTATGACTTCAGAATCATGTGCCAAGTTGATACTATGGTTTTCAACACCATAGTGTGAAAACCATAGTATCAACTTGGCACATGATTCTGAAGAGTAATGTTTATAAACATATGTAGTCAGATAGGTGTGGGTTCAAATCTTGACTTTGTCACTGAGAGCTGTCCATTACTTAACCTGTCTGAGCATCAGTTCCCTGAATTGAGACAACTGAATCAGAACAAGTAAAGCACTTAACACAGTGTCTGGCACATACTGAGTACTCAATAAATATAAACCACTATTATTATGAAAAAATATCAAATAAACA